>NC_091297.1:3878930-3996430 GCF_038502225.1 Cherax quadricarinatus
CAGACAGTATGAAGCTAATGAGGATAATTCAATCGTACGAGGATCAGGCAGAACTACAAAGGGATCTGGACAGGCTGGAAGCCTGGTCCAGCAACTAGCTCGTAGAATTTAACCCCATCAAGTGCAAAATCATGAAGATCGAATAAAGGCAAAGTAGACTGCAGATAAAGTACGGTCTAAGGGGCCGAAGACTGCAAACCTCGCTCAAGGAATAGGATCTTAGGGTGAACATAATACCGAGCACATCTGCGGCGCACATCAACCAAATAACTGCTTCAGCATATGAGCGACTAGCAAATCTAAGAATAACATTCCGACACCTCAGTAAGGAATCATTCAGGACTCTGTACAACGTGTACATCATGCCCATACTGGAGTATGCAGCACCAGTTCGGAACCCACACCTGATCAAGCACGTCAAGAAATTAGAGAAAGTGCAAAGGTTTGCAAGGAGACTAGTCCCGGAGCTAAGGGGTGTGTTCTACGAGGAGAGTTTAAGGACAATTAAACCTGACAACACTGGAGGACAGGAAAGAGAGAGAGAGAGGGGGGGGGCATGATAACAACATATAAAATACTGAGAGGAATTGACGGTGGACAGAGACAGAATGTTCCAGAGATGGGACACAACAACAAGGGGTCACAGTTGGAAGTTGTATTTCTTGTCATAGAGTTGTCAGGAAGTGGAATAGTCTGGAAAGTGTGGAAAGTGAGGTAGTGGAGGCAGGATCCATACATAACTTTAAGAAGAGGCAAGATAAAGCTCATGGAACAGGGAGGGAGTGGACCTAGTGGCTATGAATCGACCCGCTGCAACGACAATTAGGTGTGTTGTGCAGGACAGGTATACAATACCGACAATTAGGTGAGTACATACGGACATACATATGAACATACAGACGTACTGACACATATACAGACAAAGGTACACATACAGACATGCTGACATACATATAGACATACGGACACATACCTACAGACACATACATACAGACATACAGCAGAACCTTATTAAACGATCAATATCGGTCAGTATAGATCTGTGTGTGACGTCATTACTAATATCCATTTACCGGATAGTGGCGGTAACAGCGTTTATCCGGGAGGGGGAGTTAGGGGGGAAGGAGGGAGGGGAAGGGGAATTACCTGGAGTTTACCTGGAGAGGGTTTCGGGGGTCAGCGCCCCCGATGCTCGGTCTGAGACCAGGCCTCATGGTGGATCAGGGTCTGATCAACCAGGTTGTTACTGCTGGCCGCACGCAAACTGACGTACGAACCACAGCCCGGTTTAGGTGCCTGTCCAGTGCCTTCTTGAAGACAGCCAGGGGTCTATTGGTCATCCCCCTTATGTATGCTGGGAGGCAGTTGAACGGTCTTGGGCCCCGGACACTTATTGTGTTGTCTCTCAGTGTACTTGTGGCGCCCATGCTTTTCATCGGGGGAATGTTACATCTCCTGCCGAGTCTTTTGCTTTCACAGGGAGTGATTTTCGTGTGCAGGTTTGGTACCAGTCCCTCCAGGACCTTCCAAGTGTGTATTATCATGTATCTCTCTCGCCTGCGTTCCAAGTAGTTTAGGTGCCTTATCGTATTTATGTGTGCAGTGAAAGTTCTTTGTACACTCTCCAGGTCTGCAATGTCGCCAGCCTTGAAGGGGGCCGTTAGTGTACAGCAGTATTCCAGCCTAGAGAGCACAAGCGATTTGAAGAGAATCATCATGGGCTTGGCATCCCTAATTTTGAAAGTTCTTATTATCCATCTTATCATTTTCCTAGCGGATGAGGTAGATACATTGTTCTGGTCTTTGAAGGCAAGATCCTCTGACATTATCACTCCCAGGTCCTTCACATTACTTTTCCGCTCTGTTGTATGGTTAGAATTTGTCGTATACCCTGACACATTTTTAATTTCTTCAATTTTCCCATACCTGAGTAGTTGAAATTTCTCCTAATGGAACTTGATATTGTTTTGAGTGACCCATTTGATGATTTGGTTGATGTCCACTTGGAGTCTCGCAGTGTCTTCGATGGAGGTCACTGCCATGGTAATCCGGGTGTCATCCGCAGGAAGACACGGAGCTATGGCTTACATTTCTGTCTATGTCAGAAATGAGGATGAGGAATAGAATGAGAGCGAGTACTGTGCCTTGTGGAACAGAGCTTTTTACCATGGCTGCCTGGGACTTTACTCTGTTTACTATTACTCTGTGTTCTATTTGTTAGGAAGTTGTAGATCCATCTTCCAACTTTTCCCGTTATTCCTTTATAACGCATTTTGTGTGCTATTACACCATGGTCACACTTATCGAAAGCTTTTGCAAAGTCTGTGTATACTACATCTGTATTTTGTTTATCCTCTACAGAATCCAGGACCTTGTCATAGTGATCCAGTTGCTGGGACAGGCAGGAACGACCTGCTCTAAACCCGTGTTGCCCTGGGTTGTGTAATTGATGGGTGTCTAGGTGATTGGCTATCTTGCTTCTTAGAACCCTCTCAAAGATTTTTATGATATAGATGTTAGTGCTATCGGTGTGTAGTTCTTTGTAATTGCTTTACTGCCACCTTTGTGGAGTGGGGCTATGTCTGTTGTTTTTAGTGTGTGTGGGATAACCCCTGTGTCCATGCTCCCTCTCCATAAAATGCTGAAGGCACGAGATAGGGGCTTCTTGCAATTCTTGATGAACACGGAGTTCCATGAGTCTGGGCCTGGGGCAGAGTGCATGGGCATGTCATTAATTGCCTCTTCAAAGTCTTGTGGAGTTAGAATAATATCCGAGATTTTTGGGATGACCAGATTTTGGGTTTCGTTCATAAAGAATTCATTTGGATTGTCGACCCTTAGTCTGGGCAGTGGCTCGCTGAACACTGAGTCATATTGGGACTTTAGTATCTCACTCATTTCTTGGCTGTCATCTGTGTATGTCCCATCCCGCCTAAGCAGGGGCCCAATACTAGATGTTGTTTTTCTCTTAGATTTGGCATAAGAGAAGAAGTATTTTCTTTTCAATTTCCTTTATGACTTTTAGTTCTTCCTGTGATTCTTTCTCCTGTAAGATTTCTTTAGCTTAAGTTCGATATTTGCAATTTCATTGACTAGTGCCTCCTTTCGTATTTCAGATATATTGGCCCCACTCAGCAGCTCTGTGACTTTTCGCCTTCGTGTGTATAGGGAAAGTCTCTCTCTTTCTAGTTTACATCTTCTCTTTCTTTTTCTTAATGGAATGTGTCTTGAGCAGATCTCAAGAACCACAGAATTAATTTTTTCAAGGCAAATGTTTGGATCTTTGTTGTTTAGGATATCTTCCCAGCTTGTTTCATTTAGGACATGGTTTACTTGATCCCATTGTATGTTTTTGTTATTGAAATTGAATTTCGTGAAGAGACCTTCATGACTGCTCACATTTTGCTGGTCCGGAGCCCTGTGCATACATGTCTGTACCTCTGTTATGTGATCTGAGTGTACTGTCTTTGATGCAGTTATATTACATATCAGATCATCATTGTTAGTGAAGATGAGCTCCAGGGTATTTTCTAGTCTTGTAGGATCTACTATTTTCTGGTTTATGGTGAATTTGTTGCAGAGATTTAATAGTTCGTGTGTGTGTGAATTTTCATCATAGCTGCCTCCCGGGGTGATCTCTGCTAAAACATTGTTTGCTGTACTCCTCCATTTTAGGTGTCTCAGGTTGAAATCTCCTAGGAATTGGGAGATTTTCCAGAGTGGTCAGTTTTCTCAAGCTGCTCCTGAAATTGCTGGGAAGTTGCATCAGGAAGCTTGTATACTACCACAATGACAAGGTTTGAGTTTTTGACCGTTACCGCCAAAACTTCAACTACATCATTTGAGGTGTTTAGTAGTTCTGTGCAAATGAGCGACTCTGTGACATAGAGGCCAACCCCCCCCCCCCCTGTTGCCTGTTTAGTCTGTCGCATCAGAATAGGTTATAACCTGGAATCCATATTTCGTTGTCATAATGATCCTTTATGTGAGTCTCTGTGAATCCCTGGACCAATTATGTACCTCTGTAATCTTGACTACCGCCCACAGGATGGGTATGGGGTGCATAATAAACATATTAAACTAACTCTGTGAATGCTGCAAACATTGCATTTGACTCCGTGAGCAGTCCCTTGATGTAAGGAATTTTGTCGTTTTTTGATGGCTTTAGACCCTGTATGTTTGCAATGGCAAATGTCTTTGTATTAGTGGAATTTAGGGGGGGTTATTTGTTGGCTCTAATATCCGTTGTTCTGGGGTAGAGGCCAATGTCCGTGCCTCTGCTCCAGAAGTGTTTTCAGGTGGTGTAGGATTATTGTCATTTCTTGCCAGGCTTTTTTTTCCTCCTGGCTTTAAAAAACCTCTGTCCCTGGAGAGGTTGTGGCTCTCTTTTGTTTCCTATAGTCTGGCTGGTGTGTCTTCTAGTCCTCTTTAGATGGTGTGCCTGGCAGTATGCAGTGTAGCATTTAGGGGGAAGGGTGGGGGAAGGGAGGGGAAGGGTAGGGAAAGGACGGGGAGGGGAGTTAGGGAGGGAAGGGAGGGGGAGGGGAGTTAGGGTGGGAAGGGAGGGGGAGGGGAGTTAGGGTGGGAAGGGGAGGGGAGTTAGGGTGGGAAGGGAGGGGGAGGGGAGTTAGGGTGGGAAGGGAGGGGGAGGGGAGTTAGGGTGGGAAGGGGAGGGGAGTTAGGGTGGGAAGGGAGGGGGAGGGGAGTTAGGGTGGGAAGGGAGGGGGAGGGGAGTTAGGGTGGGAAGGGGAGGGGAGTTAGGGTGGGAAGGGAGGGGGAGGGGAGTTAGGGAGGGAAGGGAGGGGGAGGGGAGTTAGGGAGGGAAGGGAGGGGGAGGGGAGTTAGGGAGGGAAGGGAGGGGGAGGGGAGTTAGGGTGGGAAGGGAGGGGGAGGGGAATTAGGGTGGGAAGGGAGGGGGAGGGGAGTTGGGAAGGGAAGGGAGGGGGAGGGGAGTTAGGGTGGGAAGGGAGGGGGATGGGAGTTGGGAAGGGAGGGGGAGGGGAGTTAGGGTGGGAAGGGAGGGGGAGGGGAGTTAGGGTGGGAAGGGAGGGGGAGGGGAATTAGGGTGGGAAGGGAGGGGAGGGGAGTTGGGAAGGGAAGGGAGGGGGAGGGGAGTTAGGGTGGGAAGGGAGGGGGAGGGGAGTTGGGAAGGGAAGGGAGGGGGAGGGGAGTTAGGGTGGGAAGGGAGGGGGAGGGGAGTTAGGGTGGGAAGGGAGGGGGAGGGGAATTAGGGTGGGAAGGGAGGGGGAGAGGAGTTGGGAAGGGAAGGGAGGGGGAGGGGAGTTAGGGTGGGAAGGGAGGGGGAGGGGAGTTGGGAAGGGAAGGGAGGGGGAGGGGAGTTAGGGTGGGAAGGGAGGGGGAGGGGAGTTGGGAAGGAAGGGGGAGGGGGAGGGGAGTTAGGGTGGGAAGGGAGGGGGAGGGGAGTTGGGAAGGGAAGGGAGGGGGAGGGGAGTTAGGGTGGGAAGGGAGGGGGAGGGGAGTTAGGGTGGGAAGGGAGGGGGAGGGGAGTTGGGGTGGGAAGGGAGGGGGGGGAGGGAGG
The DNA here is from genome assembly GCF_038502225.1 of Cherax quadricarinatus. Classification (NCBI taxonomy): domain Eukaryota; kingdom Metazoa; phylum Arthropoda; class Malacostraca; order Decapoda; family Parastacidae; genus Cherax; species Cherax quadricarinatus. Next base: position 3,884,470 of record NC_091297.1, read on the forward strand.
GGGAGGGGGAGGGGAAGAAGGAAGGTGTGAAGTGGAAAATTATTTTTACTACAAATAGATATTAATTTTGTAACAACACTAACATTACACAAATTAGCCGCACATGGTCCAAGTCGGACCGAAACGTCGTGGTCAGCTCCTCTCTTCTATGTGCGGGTTATTTGTGTATTGTGCCAGTCACGGTATTGTGACTTTTTTTGTTATTTAACACTGACATTACCTTAATTCTTCACCGTGGTCTGGGACCTAGGAGGGTGGTCTGGGACCTAGCAGAGGTGGTCTGGACTTAGCAGGGTGGTCTTGGACCTAGCAGGGTGGTTTGGGACCTAGCAGAGGTAATCTGGGATCTAGCAGGATGGTCTGGGACCCAGCAGGGTGGTGTGGGATCTAGCAGTGTGGTCTGGGACCTAGCAGGATGGACTGGGACCTAGCAGGGGGGACTGGGACCTAGCAGGGTGGTCTGAGACCTAGCAAGGTAGTCTGGGACCTAGGACGGTGGTCTGGGACCTAGTAGGGTGGTCTGGGATCAAGCAGTGTAGTGTGCCAGCCTAGTAGGGTGGCCTGGGACCTAGCAGGGCGATCTGGGGGGTCTAGCAGGGTGGTCTGGTAGCCTAGTAGGGTGCCGTGGGACGTAGCAGGGTGGTCCGGGACCTAGCAGGGTGATCTGGGGCCTAGCAGGGTGGTCTGGTAGCCTAGTAGAGTGGCGTGGGACCTAGGAGGGTGGTCTGGGACCTAGCAGGGTGGTCTGGGACCTAGGGTGGTCTGGGGCCTAGCAGGGTGGTCTGGCAGCCTAGTAGGGTGGCGTGGGACCTAGCAAGGTAGTCTGGGACCTAGGACGGTGCTCTGGGACCTAGTAGGGTGGTCTGGGATCTAGCACTGTAGTCTGACAGCCTAGTAGGTTAGTCTGGGACCTAGCTGGGTGGTTTGGGACCTAGATGGGTGGTCTGGCAGCCTAGTAGGGTGGCCTGGGACCTAGCTGGGTGGTGTGGTAGCCTAGTAGGGCGACCCGGGAACTAACAGGGTGGTCTGGGACCTAGCTGGTCTCAGGTAGGAGAGAGGAGCTTAAGACAACGTTTCGGTTACTAAGCCACACTAACACACAAGGTGGAGGAAGCCAGTATACATAGACAAGCGGAAAAAAGTCCGGGACGGGAATAAGAGAAAGAGAAGAGGAAGTAGTGGTAATTTGTGGCAGTAGTGGTAGAAAGTAGGGAGAGTAGTTTAGTGGCTAGAGAAAAGGGGGAAGTGAAGGGTGAAAAGTGGCGTAAGTAAAGGTAGAAACAGTAGAGGAATGAAGGGATGACTGAGTAGAGGTTGAAGTGGGGTAAGTCTAAGGGCAAGAAAAAGGAGCACTGTAGGAGAGCTAAGGGCCAGCAAGGGTTAGGACCAAAATGCAGGGCAAGGGAGGAACTGGTAAACAAGGCACAATAGGCCCAAGAAAGAAAAACAAAGAAAAAAAAGGAACGGAAGAGAAGAAAGGATCAGGTTAAGCCACGAGTGTTCTGTAGTTTGGGGCATTTGACAATGTAATAAGAAAGGAGTCATCTACACAGACAGAATCACGACTAAGTTTCGTACAAGGAAAGTTGTGTATAAGGGAGGATTCAACCAGACGGCGACTGTGAAGGTTAGAAGTAGGGTAGACAGTTTTAGCAGAAGACCAGTCTGTAGGATGACTGTGATCTCTTATGTGACAGAAAAGAGCATTGTTGGTGTCGGCATTCACAGCTTTCACAGCCGCCATCTTGTTGAAGAATACCTTATCCACAATTTTATCCTGTCCTCTTTCCCGTTCGCCTTTATATACTGGCTTCCTCATCCTTCTCTGGATATCCATCCGTTAGGTGTTCACCACACTCCACATGTCTCCTGAGTGCTAGGAATGGCTCAAATAGATTTGTAAGAGTCACCGTGCCTTGTCATAGGGCTGCCCCCGCCATAGGGCTGTCAGCGGTACTCCACTTGACAAAAATGCTCACCGTGCCCCTGCTATAGGGCTGTAAACGGTACATCACCTATATCAACTGACACTCCTTCGGGAACCACTGCCGGGTCACCACATGGAGAAGACCCGGGCCAGGGCCCGTCCTGGCAAACGTACATAAACATGTACATGTACCTTTTCTGTTAGTGTGACTTTGTAAATGGTCCAAGTCGGACCGAAATGTTGTCGCAAGCTCGTTTCTCATATGTGCGGGTTATTTGTGTAATCCAGTCACGGTATTGTGCCTTTTTATTATTTATGAGGTGACCCCGTGGTGTGCGAGGTGACCCAACCTATCCCGACTGGAGTAGGATGGGATAGGGAGGTGTAGGGAAGATTGATAGGGAGAAAGGGAATGAGTAGGGAAATGAGGAAGGGTAGGAGGAAGGGATAAAGGGAAGGGGTAGGGAGAAGGGGAGAGGTAGGGGGAAAGGGTAGGTAAGAAGTTCTGAAGACAGAGTTCACTTTTTTTGGAAATGGCTTCAAATAAGGCTGAAACTGATGAACATTTTATGAACATGAATGTTTAGTCTAGTGAAGCAGTGGAACAGTGAACCAACATGACTGTGTACAGTGAACCAACATGACTGTGTACAGTGCTATTCTGAAAATGCGAACATTCATGTGAAGAGAATAGTGAGTGTATTAGACTTACAGTGAGGTGAGTGTAGAGAGACAACAGCTACTGGTGTTGTACACCAAGTGTACTATGGTACTCAACACCATAACAACCTGGGTATACTATCCACAATAGTGTAACAGTAGCCAACATCTTGATCAACAAGATCAGACGTGGGACAACAATAGTGACTATTAAACACCCTCAGGTGGACACACAAAGGTCCCAGTGTCACCATTGTGTTTCGCTATTCATCAGTTGTGCGTTGATAAGGTCATTTACTACCAACAAGGCTGGCCACCTCCCACATTTCCGTCGTGATGACGGGGCCTTTGTAGATGACAGTTTTTCCTGACTGTTGGGTGGGCGGGAGAAACACCGTTGAGACAGTTTTCCCTGACTGTAGCAAGACATAAACCAGCAACACTTCATGTACTAGACATAAACCAGCAACACTTCATGTACTAGACATAAACCAGCAACACTTCATGTACTAGACATAAACCAGCAACACTTCATGTACTAGACATAAACCAGCAACACTTCATGTACTAGACATAAACCAGCAACACTTCATGTACTAGACATAAACCAGCAACACTTCATGTACTAGACATAAACCAGCAACACTTCATGTAATGGACATAAACCAGCAACACTTCATGTACTAGACATAAACCAGCAACACTTCATGTACTAGACATAAACCAGCAACACTTCATGTACTAGACATAAACCAGCAACACTTCATGTACTGGACATAAACCAGCAACACTTCATGTACTAGACATAAACCAGCAACACTTCATGTACTGGACATAAACCAGCAACACTTCATGTATTAGACATAAACCAGCAACACTTCATGTACTAGACATAAACCAGCAACACTTCATGTACTGGACATAAACCAGCAACACTTCATGTACTAGACATAAACCAGCAACACTTCATGTACTGGACATAAACCAGCAACACTTCATGTACTAGACATAAACCAGCAACACTTCATGTACTAGACATAAACCAGCAAGATAAACCAGCAACAGTCGTGTACTTCTCAGCCTTACAACAAATATATAAAATAAACACAATACAAAAAAGAGTTAAATTAACATACAATAAAACCAACGAACAAAAACACTTAAAACAAATTACTAAATTCATGCCAAGTTTAAATATCCAACATCATTTTTTTTTACTTTAATGATGGGAGGGAGCGCCAAATCCGTAGGGGCTGTGCAGCGCCTAAGGTAATGGAAGACAATTAGATATGATCCAGGAGAGGGAAGATTCAGTTCCTAAGATCAAGAGCCCCTCACCGGCGTCAAGGAACCGCCCTTGAGGGACGTCAGTTAAGACCCCCATAAAATTATTGTTAAAAAACTGCCACAAACTCACCGAGGTCCCTACAGGCAACTCGGTAATTATAAAAAAAAAATACATAATGACAGTAAAGCCTCAGTCGCGGATAAACTGTTGAACTATGATCCACAGTCAACAGCACATCACAAGCTACACAGAAGGGTACAAGAGAACCTGCAAACAAGTGGCTGTGGGTGAGATGTGTGTGTGCATTCCACAGTCGACAGAGATTCGTCTCAAAGTGGTGATTCCTGTTGAAGAAGAAGGGCCAAACGCCTATCTCCTGCCGAATCGTGTATAACTCACTGCCAGTCTGTAGGGCCCACTGGATACACCACTTCCCGAGGACATGCCTGTGTATCTGTTGTAGAGTGGCTCACTATAGCAGCCTTTGTCTCATGTGCTGGAGGCACCAATAGCAATCTTTATCCTTGAAGCATGAAGCAAATCGTGCTCCAAGAAATTAGCTAAGGTCATCTCGGCCTCAACACTTAGGGAGCCCCATAAATTACCTACAAAAATGAACCTCACATACCATCCAAGGAGAGCAAGGAGAAACGCCTACCTCTCTGACCACAGATACTTAAGAAGCCACAATCCAGGAGAGGGGCTCGCATCCGAGCACCCAGCGGCAAAGGAAGTCTTGCACGACGAGCAAATGCCTCGCCCTTCTTCCTTCCACGAAGACTGGAGAAGCCGGACTACCAGGAGTACAATAAACCCGAAATAGGTAATGTAGGCTTAGCTCCTCATGGCAGAGATCTAAGGAAAGCACACACCAGACTCAACATAGAGGCTCTCAGCTGCGAAATATGGAATGCACCCATGCAAAGCTGGATTCCTAGGTGATGATCAGGGTTAAGCAAGTGCAGCGGAGAAGAGCAGGCTGACGAGTACATCTGACAGCCTGGAGCAACACAAGACTCCATATAAGAACATAAGAAGGAACACTGCAACAGGCCTACTGACCCATGCGAAGCAGGTCCATGCCACCCCCCGGCCTAGAACAGTGACCACCTAGTCAGGCCACTTCCACTTAAGGAAGGAGCACGACACCAGACCTGGCAGCCCAAGCTAGTCAGGTCCAACTCACACTCACCCACACCCACTCATGTATTTACCCAAACTATTTTTAAAACTACACAACGTCTTAGCTTCTGTGACAGTACTCAGGAGTTTGTTCCACTCATCCACAACTCTATTACCAAACCAGTGCTTTCCTATGTCCTTCCTGAATCTGAACTTTTCCAACTTGAAACCATTGCTGCGAGTCCTGTCTTGGCTGGATATTTTCAGCACACTACATCCACTTTATTTATTCCTGTTTTCCATTTATACACCTCAATCATACCCCCCTAATTCTACGCCTTTCTAGAGAGTGCAGATTCAGGGCCCTCAGTCTATCCTCATAGGGAAGATTTCTGATAGAAATGAATTGGACGGCCTATTTTGGTGTCATCAGCAAATTTGCTTATGTCACTATTTATTCCCTCATCTATATCGTTTATGTAAATTGTGAACAACAAGGAGCCCAACACTGACCCCTGTGGAACACCGCTTGTGACGTGCCCCCATTCTGATTTCTCCCCATTTATGCAAACTCTTTGCGCCTATTTGTCAACCACGCCTCTACCCAGGAAAAAATTTCTCCTCCTATTCTGTGTGCCTTAAGTTTCCTCAAAAGTCTCTGATGTGGAACTCTATCGAAAGCCTTACTGAAGTCCATATACACAATATCATATTCATTACCATGATCTACCTCCTGAAACACCTTAGCAAAAAAGTTAGTAAATTCGTAGGACAGGAACGCCCCTTTGTAAAACCGTGTTGTGATTCATTTATCAATTTATGCCTATCAAGATGGCTACGAATTGCCTCGGCAATTATTGATTCCATAAATTTTCCCACTATGGAGGTAAGACTCATTGGTATATAGTTCGAAGCCAAGGACCTGTCACCTGCCTTGCAAATAGGTTTTACATTTGCCATTTTCCACTTATCAGGCACTATGCCAGTTTGTAGTGATATGTTGAAAAGATTAGCCAAAGGTTTGCAAAGTTCCTCTTTACATTCCTTTAAAACCCTTGTAAACAACTCAACAGGACCTGGTGATTTGTTAGGTTTAAATTCTCTATTTGTCTGAGGATCATATCACTAGTTACCGCAATCGTGCATAGTTTATTATCGTCCTGTTCTACATAGTTTATTATTTCTGGAATTTCGCTAGTATCTTCCTGAGTAAAAACTGAGAGGAAGTAAGAATTCAAAATTTCACACATATCCCTATCACTGTCAGTGATCTGACTCGAGTTACTCTTAAGTGGGCCTATCTTGTCTCTAATCTTACTTCTGTATACCTGAAAGAACCCTTTTGGGTTAGTCTTCGAATCCCTTGCGACCTTAGCCTCATACTCCCTTTTTGCTTTTCTTATTCCTTTTTTTTTTATTTCTCTCTTTAATTGAATATATTGATTTCTTAACTGCCCATCCCCTCTTTTGATACGCCTAAAAATTCCTCTCTTTTGACCAATGAGATGTTTTAATCTATTGTTCGTCCATTTGGGATCATTTTTGTTAGGTCTAATTTCCCTACTCGGAACAAAAGTTGTCTGGGCAGCTAGAACTATGCTCTGAAAAACGTCATATTGGCAACCAGGATCACCTACCTGACCCATAGTGAGGACATCCCAATTTACCCCACCCAGGTAATTTTTCAGTCCCATGAAATCAGTTAATCGAAAGTCTGGAACAGAGACTTGATTGCGGTTTACTGGGTAATTCCATAATATATTGAAACTAAGTGATTTGTGATCACTTTCCCCAAGCTCATCATTAACCTCAAAATTATTAATTAGTGAATCTTTGTTGGCAAGAACCAAGTCAAGTAGATTGTTTCCTCTAGTTGGTTCTGTCACAAACTGTTCTAAAATACAATCCTGAACTGTATCAAGAAAGTCACAAGACTCAAGATTTCCTGTCAAATTGTTCCAATCAATTTGTCTAAAGTTAAAATCCCCCGTTAAAACAACATTTTCATATCTAGACGCCTTATAAATTTCGTCCCATAGCAGCTTACTGGGGTCCACACCAGGCAGTGAGAAGGGTACCGAAACCAGCCCAGGAGGGGAGCTGCTATCTTGTAGGCCGCCAGTCGAAGAGTGAGGCCGGGGTGGTATGGTTTCACACTAAACTAGGTAGGCCTAAAGATGGCAGGACTAGTATGGCGCAAAATATGAACTCGACTGGGCCTAGAACATAGGCTGTCTTTATTTTGCTCGGCCGTGCACCTTCTGTCGTCTCGACACGACATTACAAGTGGGCAGAAAGGAAGAAAAAAAGAATTAATCACTGCAGGACTGGCTTTGGCCCACCCCAAAATTGACATAATTCTATCAGACCTCAAAAACTCTCCCACACAGGTGGAAGAAAAAATGGCGTGCTCAGTCAGCATAGCGGAGGATGAAAGCAGGAGACACCAGCATTGGATCCTAAATCTTCTTATGTACAGGTTGTTCACAGGGCTAGGACATAAGGCTTGTCTGCACATCCAAGGACACTGTACCATCTTCACATCTGTAGCATTTCCGAGGGTGTGGCCTGTGACATAAAAGGGCGGCACTGCCCTAGCTTTATTACAGACCGTAAAATGCACGCTGCGTGCAACATACTTGTAGTGACATTATCCCCCAAGGAAACTTTTTATAACAATACTATGAGTACCCTTCTAAAAAACATGAATTACATATGTACATGGTGTTGTCCACCCTGACTCCGCTATTAGGACTAACTATACAGTGTATGCGCATTGATGCCCATTTCAGCGAGAAGACAATGTAGTCAGCATAGGAGTCGGACAAGTCGACAGGTACGCCAATGTCACAGAAATGTACTGTTGTCCTGGGTCTCAGACCATAGGTATGTATGTGATGAATGGTTTTTGAAAACCGACAAGTTGAGTGATGGACTGAACACATCGATTCCAGGCTGAGGGACTGATTACCTCAAACTCCTCCTCTCCTTATACCTTCCTGTTTGTATTGGACTGATGAAGCCAGTGTGTGGCGAAACGTTTCTTCAGTAAAGATTTCAATACGTTGCATAAGTGTCTCAATTCTTCATTGGTCGTCGTAGTAGCGGGAAGAGAAGTAGAGAGGTTGTCACTAGTAATAGTCTAGTTGTGGCTTTGCAACGCACGTTGCCAGTGTATTTCATGTGGTCAAGGTGAGCTTCCTTGGTCGTTCCTGTGGCAGTCTTCCTCACCTCGAACTTGTTGCCACGGAGCCTTCGGAGAACACGGTAAGGTCCAACGAATTTGGGAACCAGCTTATGCATACCAGGGGTTTGCGTAGGATTTTGCAACATTACTTAAAACAGTAGCACAATCCAACCAGCACCTTGAACGATCTCGTAAAGTAGGAAATGTGGCAGAAATAACAAGAGTCTGAAGATGGCAAAAAACACCAGGTCTCCATGTTGTGTGATAGGCTTTCACCAGGTAGACTCTGACCACCAAGGTATGAAGGTATCTGGCAAGACCCTCTTGGATGTCACTAGTGAACAGAACCAAGGGGTTCAGCGTCGATCACAGCTTGCGGAAGCCAAACTGCATAGATGAGATGCAGCCTTTCATTTTTAAATACCACAGGTGAGACGAATATTAAGAACACAAGTACAAACAGAAGATCTGTGGTACCTGGCTGGGAGGTAGATCACCAGTAAAGAAAAGATCACGAAATAATAAAGTCAAAAACAAACACCATCAGTAGTTTTTAAGAGTACCAATGTATTCCCATCACCAATATTTACAACAATTTAGGCAGATACCATAGTTGCAATTAATGTAATGCGAGGAGGAGCAAAGTTGCCATTGGCTCATTGACTCATGCAAGAGAAACCAACATGAATAATCGGCGAGAGCTAGTGAGAAATTGTCCCCCAGAACTGGGTGTAGGTATAAAGTCAAATCGACCGGAGGTCAACCCCTCACTCTGATTGGTTGACATTTATAACTAGTGGCCATTTACAGTATAGTTGTTGAGCCCCGATAGCCATACAACAGTAACTACCGGGTTGAGGCTGATTATGGAAGGAATACACACCAAGTTAGGTTGACATCAATTAAAAATTCTCAGACCCGCTACACACTGAACTGAGAAATGTTTGCAGTATCCCTACACTAACAATCTTCCCAGAAACCTCCTACCATCACCGCAAGTGAGAGAGACTGTAGATCTCCCTGTTATCTGTGCAACAGACAAACTGTAATAAACAGTTGTAACTTTTCCCGTTGACTGTGGAGTATCGAACTGGTGGGCAAGAAATAATAAGTCGGCCGCTCAACCAAAAACAGGAGAGACCTTGACCCAAAATAGACGTCTAACGAGACCTTCCGCAGGTGGGGTGGGGTGGGGGAGGTTAAATAATGGTTGGAAAACATGACCAAAGAAACACCAGCCTCACCTGGACGCAGGTGCTACGTACACCAGTATTATTATTGAATGCTGGACAGTGAGTTATGACAGGAAACCCCTCAAGGAAGGTTCCTTGATGTTGGTGAGGGGCTCTTGATTTAGGGAATTGGATCTGTGCTCCAGTTCCCCGAATTAAGCCTGAATGCCTTCCACATCCCCCCCCCCCCAGGCGCTGTATAATCCTCCGGGTTTGGCGCTTCCCCCTTGATTATAATAATAATAATAATATGACAGGAAAACAAGTCTGTAACAGGAGACAGGTGCTACAAGACAACACATGAGTCAGGTGTTCAAAGACTACACAGGAGACAGGTGTTTTAGGGCTACTGCAAGAGACGCACTACTGGCCTACACAGAAGACAGGTGCTGTAGGACTACCAGAGGAGATAGGTGCTACAGGACTGCCAGAGGACACAGGTGCTACAAGACTACCAGAGGAAACAGGTGTTACAAGACTACCAGATGAGATAAGTGCTATTGGACTACCAGAAGAGACAAGTGCTATAGGACTACCAAAGGAGACAGAGGTGCTACAGGACTATCAGAGGACACAGGTGCTACAGGACTAAAACAGAGACAGATGCTACAGGTGTTCACTGATCATTCAGTGATCACTCATCCAGTATTTTTGACAATCAGACAGTGAATACAACACACACACACACACGCGCGCGCGCGCGAATTTCTGAGGTAAATTTAACAAAGAATAAAAGAGGTACTAGCATGAACTAGACGACCATGCTCTCACATCAAGTTAAAATGACCAGTGTTAGTTAAAACTCCCATTAAATTGTTAATGTCGAAAGACTCCTAAAAGCTTCTCGAGGTCCCTGCAGGCACCTCGGTAATTATACAAATGAAGGAAACAAAAAGCCAAAGCCGTGGGCAAACAGAATATATTTGACGGTTAGAGGGACACAAGACCCCCCCAGCTTACAGGTGCGCCTTCCTAAGTCGACAGATTCCTACTTTATTATTCTTGTTAAAGGAAGAGGACCAAAGTCCCACGTCCTGCCAAACCCTGTATAACTTGTTCCCGGTCTGCTTGGGCCATCGGGCCCATGGGGGCCCCTTGAAGTCAGTGTGAGGCTTAAGTCTTCTATAGAGAGGGATCATCATAAAAAGTGACCATTGAAGAGTGATCATTATAACTGCCTTCACCACGGCATCCACACGTTCATTTCCTGGTCACAGCCTGGTCACGAACATGGCTCGGACACCAGTATGACCCGGGCACTGGCATGGCCTGGCCATCAACATGACCTGGGCACCAGCATGGCCTGGCCACCAAAAGGACTCCATATCTCTGTACCGCACGTGTTGACAAAGTAAGCATTTCTAGAGTTTTCGGACCACAAACTTGCTTGGGAGGCTTCATACAGGACAACATAGGTTGCAAGTGTCTTCTTGCGAGACAAACCCAGAATGGAGGATCTTCACGACATTCATAAATTTACCCCAGTAATGCACGTTTGGACAAGGTAAAAACACGGCGAGTGTATAAAACGGGGAACTGCACGTACTTGATAGTGAAGACCCACTCTTAGCAGTTAACACCACTAATTGTGGAATCCAAGAGGCTCTCATGGCACCAAGAGGTCGGCTTTCCCCCAAAGAATTAAACGCTGCGTAAAGTGATTGTACGTGGCATCACAGATGATTGGATACTATCTCCTCCTATCTACCTCCTATCAAACCTTTATCACCATGTCGGCCGTTCTGCGCATACTCACCAAAATGTGCATAAAAGAAAAAGAAATATATTTGTTGTGTTTACAATAAATAACATTTAGTGGTTCAGCTGCGCACTTACCCTGCATATGTTTTAAGTATATACATATGTCAGTTAACTACAGTATATTATGCATATAATTCACCTTACAAATCATGGCACATGGACTGCCATGGACCCCTTCCTACCCTTCTCTAGTTCTCCTTTTCCCCCTTCCCTTCTTGCCATAATCTATAGTTTCAGACCCCTGTATTGTACTGATCAGAGGTTTATCTTGGGTCGAAGCTCTGGATTTAAGGTCGGTAAAAGGTTACGGAGGGAAGGGGGGTAGAGACGAAGAACTCCGAGAGATCAAAAGAAAGTAAGTCAGGGAAGTAAAGAATGTCGTAATGTCATCTCTTGATAAGGAGAAAGAAGATGAGAAGTACAAGGAAGACAACAAATCCCTTAAGAAGTAGTAGCGCTACACAGTTAGTTTAATATGTTTATTATGCACCCCATACCCATCCTGTGGGCGGTAGTCAAAAGATTACAGAGGTACATAATTGGTCCAGGGACTGGACTCCAAAGTTTTGAGAGCTGAGCAAGTTACAGAGGTAATGAACTCACAATTTACAAAGGAAGTACAAAGGAAGACAACAAATCTCCAATTTACAAAGTAAGTAGTAGCGCTACACAGTAGACAGGAATGTGACCACAAAGTTCAGTGATCGGCAACAGGTAGCTGAACAAAATGTGTACTCTTGTAAACTACGGCATCAGTGTAGAGAAACATGGAGATTAATACAACGAATACTAGACGAAAGTACAGGACCTGGACGAGAGTACAGGACTTGGATGAGAGTACAGGACCTGGACGAGAGTACATGACTTGGACGAGAGTACAGGACCTGGACGAGAGTACAGGACTTGGATGAGAGTACAGGACCTGGACGAGAGTATAGGACTTGGACGAGAGTATAGGACCTGGACGAAAGTACAGGACCTGGACGAGAGTACAGGACTTGGATGAGAGTACAGGACCTGGACGAGAGTATAGGACCTGGACGAGAGTACAGGACTTGGATGAGAGTACAGGACTTGGACGAGAGTACAGGACCTGGACGAGAGTACAGGACCTGGACGAGAGTATAGGACTTGGACGAGAGTACAGGACCTGGACGAGAGTACAGGACCTGGACGAGAGTACAGGAATTGGATGAGAGTACAGGACCTGGACGAGAGTATAGGACTTGGATGAGAGTACAGGACCTGGACGAGAGTATAGGACATGGACGAGAGTACAGGACCTGGACGAGAGTACAGGACCTGGACGAGAGAGACTTACGAGAGTACAACTTGGATGAGAGTACAGGACCTGGACGAGAGTATAGGACTTGGATGAGAGTACAGGACCTGGACGAGAGTATAGGACATGGACGAGAGTACAGGACCTGGACGAGAGTACAGGACCTGGACGAGAGTACAGGAATTGGATGAGAGTACAGGACCTGGACGAGAGTACAGGACCTGGACGAGAGTACAGGAATTGGATGAGAGTACAGGACCTGGACGAGAGTATAGGACCTGGACGAGAGTATAGGACCTGGACGAGAGTACAGGACCTGGACGAGAGTACAGGACCTGGACGAGAGTACAGGACCTGGACGAGAGTACAGGAATTGGATGAGAGTACAGGACCTGGACGAGAGTATAGGACTTGGATTAGAGTACAGGACCTGGACGAGAGTACAGGACCTGGACGAGAGTACAGTACCTGGACGAGAGTACAGGACTTGGATGAGAGTACAGGACCTGGACGAGAGTACAGGACCTGGACTAGAGTACAGGAATTGGATGAGAGTACAGGACCTGGACGAGAGTATAGGACTTGGAAGAGAATACAGGACCTGGATGAGATTACAGGACCTGGACGAGAGTATAGGACTTGGATGAGAGTACAGGACTTGGATGAGAGTACAGGACCTGAACGAGAGTACAGGACCTGGACGAGAGTATAGGACCTGGACGAGAGTATAGGACTTGGATGATAGTACAGGACCTGGGCGAGAGTACAGGACCTGGACGAGAGTACAGGAATTAGACGAGAGTACAGGACCTGGACGAGAGTACAGGACCTGGACGAGAGTACAGGAATTGGATGAGAGTACAGGACCTGGACGAGAGTATAGGACGTGGATGAGAGTACAGGACCTGGACGAGAGTACAGGACTTGGATGAGAGTACAGGACCTGGACGAGAGTACAGGACTTGGACGAGAGTACAGGACTTGGATGAGAGTACAGGACCTGGACGAGAGTACAGGACTTGGACGAGAGTACAGGACCTGGACGAGAGTACAGGACTTGGATGAGAGTACAGGACCTGGACGAGAGTACAGGACTTGGATGAGAGTACAGGACCTGGACGAGAGTACAGGACCTGGACGAGAGTATAGGACTTGGATGAGACTACAGGACCTGGACGAGAGTACAGGACTTGGATGAGAGTACAGGACCTGGACGAGAGTACAGGACCTGGACGAAAGTACAGGACCTGGACGAGAGTACAGGAATTGGGTGAGAGTACAGGACCTGGACGAGAGTATAGGACTTGGAAGAGAATACAGGACCTGGATGAGAGTACAGGACCTGGACGAGAGTACAGGACTTGGACGAAAGTACAGGACTTGGAAGAGAGTACAGGACCTGGACGAGAGTACAGGACCTGGACGAGAGTACAGGACCTTGACGAGAGTACAGGAATTGGATGAGAGTACAGGACCTGGACGAGAGTATAGGACTTGGAAGAGAATACAGGACCTGGATGAGAGTACAGGACCTGGATGAGAGTACAGGACTTGGATCAGAGTACAGGACGTGGAAGAGAGTACAGAACTTAGACGAGAGTACAGGACCTGGACGATAGTACAGGACCTGGACGAGAGTACAGGACCTGGACGAGAGTATAGGACCTGGACGAGAGTATAGTACCTGGACGAGAGTACAGGACTTGGATGAGAGTACAGAACTTGGATGAGAGTACAGGACTTGGATGAGAGTACAGGACTTGGATGAGAGTACAGGACTTGGATGAGAGTACAGGACCTGGACGAGAGTACAGGACCTGGACGAGAGTACAGGACTTGGATGAGAGTACAGAACTTGGATGAGAGTACAGGACCTGGACGATAGGACATATGTAAGGAGAAAAGGCCAAAGGAAGACCTGGACTGAACTTACAAAAGGACCGATACCCAGAAACTCTTCATGACGATTGTTGGCAGAGACCAGTGATTGTTGTGGTCCAAGTCCCCTGGAGGCTGGTCTCTTGTACGGGGAGGCAGGCAGGCAAGGAGGAAGGCAGTGAAAGAGGAAGGAAGGCAGGAATATGACGAGAAGACTAGTGTTAGAGAGAGTAGATGCATTCTGTCAGCTGACCCCAGCCGGATATGACGTCACAGGACCAAATGAAAACAGTACTGTCACTGATAACTCTTGATAAGCATTTTTGTATCTCGTTACGACTCTCTCTCTCTTGTGAGTGTCACTTCTGGCACGCTGTCTCCTGCTAATTACAGGTAGTGCCATATGTTGCAAAACACACACACACATACACACACACGCACACACACACAAACACACACACACACACACACACACACACACACACACAGACACACACAAACACACACACACACACACACACACACACACACACACACACACACACACACACACACACACACACACACACGCACACGCACACAAACACACACACACACACACACACACACACACACACACACACACATGGCTTAAAGAATCACTTAGAGGAACTTATAAATATCTCGCTGAGAGACTCGGTTACCAGAGACTGAAGGAGACTTTCTCCTTCCATCACACCGGATGATTTTCTCTCATATTCCATCACACCGGATGATTCTCTGTCATATTCCATCACACTGGATGATTCTCTGTCATATTCCATCACACTGGATGATTCTCTGTCATATTCCATCACACCGGATGATTCTCTGTCATATTCCATCACACTGGATGATTCTCTGTCATATTCCATCACACCGGATGATTCTCTGTCATATTCCATCACACTGGATGATTCTCTCCCCTCAAGGAAGGTTCCTTGATGTTGGTGAGGGGCTGTTGATTTAGGGAATTGGATCTGTGCTCCAGTTCCCCAAATTAAGCCTGAATGCCTTCCACATCCCCACCCCCAGGCGCTGTATAATCCTCCGGGTTTAGCGCTTCCCCCTTGATTGTAATAATAATAATGGATGATTCTCTGTCATATTCCATCACACTGGATGATTCTCTGTCATATTCCATCACACCGGATGATTCTCTGTCATATTCCATCACACTGGATGATTGTTATATTCCATCACACTGGATGATTCTCTCATATTCCATCACACTGGATGGTTCTGTGTCATATTCCATCACACTGGATGATTATCTCTGTCATATTCCATCACACTGGATGATTCTGTCACATACCATCAAGAGTTCAGCAGCTGATGCAGCTTCAAAGAATGTAAAGCAGTGTGGCTTATTTCCATAAGAAGGTCATTGGAAAGCTTGCAGAACTCTGCTCCTGTAACTACAAACAGTGAAGACAGCAAACCACCAGCAGAGTTCTGCTCCTTCAGGTCCCCTTCAGGGAAAGAAGGGGTCCATAGGCACGGCGATGGGGCTGCTGATCCAAGGAATTACAGCTCTTGGCTTCTTTCTCAGATCGAGTCTAGATACCTCCCCTCTCCACTTCTACCTCCATGTGACCATTTTATTTAGGGATATTTCCCACTATGAGTGCCGGTTCCTTGGTAGAGGTGAAAAGGGATCGGTAACCGATCCATTCCGTCGTGCGCCTTACTGGTGATGCTGTTTTTCGTGGTAACTGGATTATCCGGGCGAGTGCTGGGTGGCCCTCCGGGGCGTGGAGGGCGGCCTTGTGTGTCCTCGGAAGACGGAAGTATTCCTGGAGGCTGCCTTCCAGTTCCGGGAAGTGGCAGCCAAAGGAGTATAACTTCTGGTGCTCCCGGTCGTCCACCTGTCTTGTTGACTGAGTCTGGTTCGGTTGATTCTGGAGGTACCATCCTGGTGTACTGGGGTTCCTGGTTTACCAGGGAAGGTTGTGGTGATTTCCGTATAGCACAAACACTTCTGGTCGCACGGAAGGTGATCGCAGACCAGGAAGGAGTTATACAGTTTCTTTTTGTTTCTCCTCAGAGCTGACCCCTACATCCTTTTTAATAAAACATAATAAATCATGAATATTTATATTCATCCTTTGCCGCCTGCCGGAGCACTTACACCTGCGACACCCGTACCAGACCCCGGCACGCCCACGAGCCTCCCTTTAAACTATTGTTCTTGGGCAACACTTCGTTGCCTCACCCCATTACTGGCGTTACCTTCCAGCAGGAGGGACCATAGCAAGACGTCCACATAGGACAGAAGATGAGCGACACCCCCCACCCCACCCGGGGGAGCCAACGCTGGGTCAATCTGGAGAAGATCTGGGCTGGGATAAGACTGGCGATCCTACTACAGCACAGTACTGGCGTTGCTCCTGATCTTTTTGATACCTCTGACCTTTTCTCTAATTTGATTAAGCTCCTGGCTTTTCCCATCATCCCCT
This sequence comes from Cherax quadricarinatus, assembly GCF_038502225.1. Taxonomy (NCBI): domain Eukaryota; kingdom Metazoa; phylum Arthropoda; class Malacostraca; order Decapoda; family Parastacidae; genus Cherax; species Cherax quadricarinatus. Next base: position 3,901,284 of record NC_091297.1, read on the forward strand.
TCGACTTTCAGATCATTCACACGTCCCTGGACAGAATGGCTCGAAGCCGTCGTCCAAAGGACGTCGACCCGTACTTGATGATCCTAACACTGTTACTGATACTCCTGTTCCTATCCTAAAGAACACGCTGCCTGAAAACCTCTACCCCTACTAGAAATATTTCAAAAACAATATTGGACATAATTCTTTTCTGTTTAGCCGATGACACCTTCCGATATGTATTGTCGCTGTGAAGTGAAGGATACTGAGCAAGCTGACTATTTTTCCCTTTTCCGCTCCATCGACGACACCCATGCCACAATACACAAATATTCCTTCAGCTGTAGCTGCAGTACTATCCTCATTCCCCACACTGTAATCCTATAAGTATTTACGTAATGTGTCCCAGACATCTAAGAGCAACTTAGAGCTCCAGGATCTTCCTGTCAGCAAAGTGGAAACTTATATCCGCCCTGCCCTGAGGTGGGAGACTTTATCCAAACTATTGTCAAATGAGCCTTTGATTGCCGGGAGATTCCAGCCTTATTTAATATAGAAGGTTGGCGCTAAGAAATGCTAGAATTTCTCCTGACACCTCAACAATGTAGACTTGTTAGCACTTTTGCCACCCGGGCAAATATTGTATATCACCGGCAGAATTCTCGGTGCAAGTGATCATAATAATCCATCCAGCAGCCGATCCATTTTTTCTTCCTGCTTGTCAGTGTCCGGTTTCCTTACGAGAGCAAAATCCGTTGTGTCAAGGAAAAGGAACACGTGTCATATGCTATGACAGTGACTCAATTCTGTCTCCAAGGAAGACTTCCACGGTTATCCCTCCTATTCCAGAGCTGCTCGAGGCTCACAGATCTTTGTTGTTCTCTCTCCCACAGTCACTCCTATGTCAAACCCTTATGCAGTCATCTTTATGTTCCTACTTCTTCGCTTTCTCCCATCCTTTCTACTTTATCTTCTTCCATTTACTATATTTCTCCACTTACACAGCTGTTCCCAGCTGATGTCTCAACTATTCCTCCAGAACCTCAAAGACGCAAAGCTTCCCAGTCATCAAAATTCCCTGACAACTTATTTTTTCTCAGCGTATGCCTTTCTCTACCTTTGTGTCTTGCCCTTTGCCTCTTGCGTCTGTAACAGTTGTGGAAATCCACCCCCTTCTGTCCTCACCCACATTACTTCGTCCCAGGACACCACTACTCTGTCTTTTCCAGTCTTGGCACCTGCCAGTGTGTCTTCACTCTCTAATCCATCTATCTCTTCTGCTGCTTGTGTCACGCTTCCTGCTGGTTCCATGACTTCGGAAACTATTGAGGCCATGACAGGATTTAGACAGACTCAATTCGTGGTCTGAAAAGTGGCAGATGCAGCTCAACGTAGATAAATACAAAGTTCTGAAGCTCGGGAGTGTTCATAACCCTAGCACTTATCAGCTAAATAATGTAGAACTTACCCATACAGAATGCGAAAAGGACTTGGGGGTTATAGTACTCAGCAACCTTAAACCAAGACAGCAATGCCTAAGTATACTTAATAAGGCAAATAGATTACTGGGATTTATATCAAGAAGTGTAAGCAACAGAAGTTCAGATTATGCAGCTCAGTTCTGGTCTCCATATTACAGAATAGATATAAATTCGTTAGAAAACATTCAGCGAAGAATGATAAAATTAATACATTAGAAATCTTCCGTATGAAGAAAGATTGAAGACTCTTAAATTACATTCACTTGTTAGACGAAGAATGAGGGAGACATGATCGAAGTGTATAAGTGGAAGATGGGTATTAACAAAGGGGATGTTAATAAGGTCTTGAGGATATCTCTCCAAGAAAGAACCCGCAATAAATTGGACAAGTTTAGATTTAGAAAGGATATAGGAAAGCATTGGTTTGGAAATAGGGTAGTTGATAAGTGGAACAGTCTGCCTAGTAGGGTTATTGAAGCTAAAACCCTGAGTTGTTTCAAATTTAGGTTGGATTTGTTTGTGGGTTGGATTTGTGTAGGGCCTGCCTAGTATGGGCCAACAGGTTTACTGCGATGTTCCTCCTTTCTTATGTTCTTAAGTTATGAGTGACAGGGGTTGGATTTGAGTGGGACTTGCACTTGAGTAAATAGAATTATCAAAGCTTATTGCTTGGGTAGCGTTGAAAATTGGGTTGGGCAAATATTCTGTTAGTGGGATGGACCTACCTAGTATGGGCCAACAGGCCTGCTGCAGTGGTCCCCCTTTCTTATATTCTTATATGGAGACCAGAACTTGAGCTGTATAATCTAGGTGAGGCCTTACTAATGATATATAAAGCTGTAATATAACTGCTGGATTTCTGTTGCTTACACTTCTTGAAATAAATCCCAGTACATTACGTACGATTAGGCATTGCTGTCTTGGTTTAAGGTTGCCGCTTACCATAACCCCCAAGTCCTTTTCGCTTTCTGTATGGCTAAGTTCTACATTATTTAGCTGATAAGTGCTAGGGTTATGAACATTCCCGAGCTTAAGAACTTTGCATTTATCTACGTTGAGTTGCATCTGCCACTTGTCTGACCACGAATTGAGTCTGTTTAAATCTTCCTGAAGTTCCGTGACATCTACATCTGAATCGATTATACTACCTATCTTCGTGCCATCAGCGAATATGCTGATATATCACTAGTAATTCCCTCGTCAAGGTCATAAACAACAATGGGCCTAAAACGGATCCCTGTGGAACTCCACCTGTTACAGATCTCCACTCAGATTTGATCCCATTTATGCGCACTCTGCTTCCTGTTGGTGAGCCATGACTCGATCCATGACAGCACTTTTTCTCCAGTGCCATGAGCTGCTACTTTCTTTATCAGTCTCTGGTGCGGTACGCTATCAAAAGCCTTACTAAAATCCAAATAAACAATATCGAATTTTTTATCGTGATCAACAGCCGCAAAAGCTTTACTGAAGAGAGTAAATTAGTTAGGCAGGAGCGGCCCCTCGTGAATTCATGCTGAGTATCATTAATCAAATTATGCTTATCAAGACGACTTCTTATAATATCAGCTATAATCGACTCTAGTAATTTGCCTGCAATTGAGGTCAGGCTTATTGGGCGGTAATTTGATGGTAACGACTTGTCCCTCTCTTTAAAAATAAGAATTACAATGGCCATCTTCCACATATCAGACACTACACCTGTTTGAAGAGATATATTAATAAAAACATACCTCATTCTTATGTTCTTATAGTTCTTCTGTCTTCCAATTATGTACTAGAATTTGTATTGATAAAGACACTGGATGGCGAAACGTCTAAAATAAAGATACCCAGATATTGCACACGTGTCTAAATTTTTCAAGGAAAATGAAGATCGGTGAAGGTTTGGTGTAAGTACATTCCTCTTCAAGAAACTCGGGACTACAAATTCGGTATGCTCTTAGGAAAAATCCGATGATGATGCCTCTTTTGATCTTAGTATCTTGACTGGATTAGAAGTGTGTAAGATCATTTTGGTTTGTAGGTTTTCGGTAAACTTGAAATCTCAGACTGTTATCTACTTTGTGAATGAGGACGTCTAGAAAAGGTAGCTTGTCATCGGAATTTTCTTTGAGTGTAAACTGGATAGCCGGTTCAACTGCGTTGAATCTTGCCTGAAGATTTCGCACATCAAAACGTTTGTGAGTTTTTATGAGGACGTCGTCCACATAACGTAACCAGGTGACGCTTGATGTAGGCTAAGACGGCACTCATGGGGGACCCCATCAGTGTCTGTTATTGAAAGAAAAGCAGTTGAAATTAACGCAGAGTTCAATCAAGTCAACAGAATCTCCGGGAGGTAGAGCAAGATTACGATCTTGATTGACGTTACGTCGTAGAACTTCAATGGCTTGTGTGGTGGGTACTTTAGTGAAGAGAGATGTTACGTCCAAACTACTTAGTTTCTTGTTTCGGATAGAGGAGTGATTTATTACACGCGTTGGAGTGATCTGTTACACACGTGTGGAGTGATTGTTACACACGTGTGGAGTGATCTGTTACACACGTGTGGAGTGATCTGTTACACACGTGTGGAGTGATCTGTTACACACGTGTGGAGTGATCTGTTACACACGTGTGGAGTGATCTGTTACACACGTGTGGAGTGATCTATTACAGACGTGTGGAGTGATCTATTACAGACGTGTGGAGTGATCTACTACACACGTGTGGAGTGATCTATTACACACGTGTGGAGTGATCTATTACAGACGTGTGGAGTGATCTACTACACACGTGTGGAGTGATCTGTTACACACGTGTGGAGTGATCTGTTACACACGTGTGGAGTGATCTATTACACACGTGTGGAGTGATCTACTACACACGTGTGGAGTAATCTATTACACACGTTTGGAGTGATCTATTACGTGTGGAGTGATCTATTACACACGTGTGGAGTGATCTATTACACACGTTTGGAGTGATGTGTTACACACGTGTGGAGTGATCTGTTACACACGTGTGGAGTGATCTATTACACACGTTTGGAGTGATCTATTACACACATGTGGAGTGATCTATTACACACGTGTGGAGTGATCTATTACACACGTTTGGAGTGATGTGTTACACACGTGTGAAGTGATCTGTTACATGTGGAGTGACCTATTACATACGTGTTGGAGTGTTACACACATGGGAGTGATCTATTACACACGTGAGAGCGATCTATTACACATGTGTGGGAGTTTATTACACGTGTGGCAGTGATCTATTACACATGTGAGAGTGGTGTCTTACACATGTGGGCGTGGACCATTATCTGGGTGTGGTATATTAAATTTGTTGGCGCGGTCTATTACCCTATGACTTCATAAAGCAGATCATGACATAAAGCTTGCAGTGACATCATGAAGTATAGTACGTTGTGACCTCATGAAGTAGGTGAAGTCATAAATCAGGTGGTGACATCAGAGAAAGTGTCAGAGTAATTTAGTGTTCCAAACGAGTTGGCTGCTGAGGTTATTTCGACGTTAGCCTCTGGTAATAGGTTCGACACTATGCTCACCCCTAGGTCTTTCTCCCTTACTGGTTTGATATTAGACTGGTGATATGCTTGGCACTATGCTCACCCCTAGGTCTCTCCTTCAGTGAGGTCTACAACCTCCGTCTCCGGAGTCTATACACAGTTACTGGTCTTTGTCCCCCATACTTCCAGTTTCTTAATTAACCTTACATTTGCTGGGGCTGATTTCTCATTTTCCTTCTCTTTCCCTCCCTCTCTTCTTCCTCCCCCAAAGTTGAGACATTTGGCAAACATATTTACATTTTTGAACCCTGGTTGTGCTGATATATGTGTTATACTCGCTCGTAATGAAGGCTTATGTCGCCACTAGAGAGAGAGAGAGAGAGAGAGAGAGAGAGAGAGAGAGAGAGAGAGAGAGAGAGAGCCCTGGGTGCTAGTGGTTATAGTCTTAAAATTTAGAGTAGCTGAACACAGAGGGAAGCACAGCAAGTGAAAGGCATGAAGAGCCAGACTCCAGAAAGAAGGAACTTTGTGGGGTTGAGATTGATCATGAATAAAGTGCAGTGGGATAGAGAACTGGAAGAAAACTCGGCAGATGAGATGATGAAGTATCTAGTTGGAAAATGCTGGGAGTCGGAGGAGACCTTCTTACTAAGATGTGGAAATACCAGTGACAAACTTCATCTTCAGATAAATAAAGGTGGAGAGAAGCGATAAAGAAAAATATAAGAGCATGGAAAAACTACTGAAAGAGAAGAACAGATGAGAACAGGTAAGCGAAGTATAGAGTAGCCAGAAAGAATGTGTTAGACTGAGGAGAAGATAAGTAATAATTTGAGAACGACATAGCAGCCAAGGACAAGTCTGAACCAAAACTGATTCACAGTCACACTAGCAGTAAAATGACATTTAAAGACCAGATAATTCACTAGAAATGACCGGGATTTCTGTGAAGTCTTGATCAAACTATCTGAAGAAATCTCCTTAGTGCCAGTAGTAACAGCACCAGAAACAGTACTGTTTGTCACATGCAACAGAGGCACCAGAAAGAGTACTGTTTGTCACACGCAACAGAGGTACCAGAAACAGTACTGTTTGTCACACGTAACAGAGGCACCAGAAACAGTACTGTTTGTCACATGCAACAGAGGCACCAGAAAGAGTACTGTTTGTCACACGCAACAGAGGTATCAGAAACAGTACTGTTTGTCACGCAACAGAGGCACCAGAAACAGTACTGTTTGTCACGCAACAGAGGCACCAGAAACAGTACTGTTTGTCACACGCAACAAAGGCACCAGAAACGCTGCTGTTTGTCACACACAACAGAGGCACCAGAAACAGTACTGTTTGTCACACGCAAAAGAGGCAACAGAAACAGTGCTGTTTGTCACACGCAACAGTGGCACCAGAAACAGTACTGTTTGTCACAAACAACAGAGGCGCCAGAAACAGTACTGTTTACCACAGACAACAGAGGCACCAGAAACATTACTGTTTGCCACAAACGACAGAGGCACCAGAAAGAGTACTGTTTGCCACAAACAACAGAGGCACCAGTAGCAGTACTGTTTGCCACAAACAACAGAGGCACCAGTAACAGTAGTTTGCCACAAACAACAGAGGCACCAGTAAAAGTACTGTTTGCCACAAACAACAGAGGCACCAGTAACAGTACTGTTTGCCACAAACAGCAGAGGTACCAGTAACAGTCCTGTTTGCCACAAACAACAGAGGCACCAGTAACAGTACTGTTTGCCACAAACAACAGAGGCACCAGTAACAGTACTGTTTGCCACAAACAACATAGGCACCAGTAACAGTACTGTTTGCCACAAACAACAGAGGTACCAGTAACAGTCCAGTTTGCCACAAACAACAGAGGCACCAGTAACAGTACTGTTTGCCACAAACAACATAGGTACCAGTAACAGTACTGTTTGCCACAAACAACAGAGGTACCAGTAACAGTCCTGTTTGCCACAAACAACAGAGGTACCAGTAACAGTCCTGTTTGCCACAAACAACATAGGCACCAGTAACAGTACTGTTTGCCACAAACAACAGAGGTACCAGTAACAGTCCTGTTTGCCACAAACAACAGAGGCACCAGTAACAGTACTGTTTGCCACAAACAACATAGGCACCAGTAACAGTACTGTTTGCCACAAACAACATAGGCACCAGTAACAGTACTGTTTGCCACAAACAACATAGGCACCAGTAACAGTACTGTTTGCCACAAACAACAGAAGGTATTATAAATCTACATTAATATTAGCCACCCACATCAAAGACAATAATGTAATGTAACTTAGGAATACGGGATTTATTTATTATATTATAATTTTATTGTTTTCACTGGAAGAAACTGTAGCATTACATTAACCTATTCTACGAAGATGAGAGAAGTTGCAATAGTTTATTGCAACCTTGAATTTGTATTGATAAAGCCACTGGGTGATGGCGGAACTTCAGCAGTAAAGTTACCCCCAGATGTTGCACGTATCTAATTCTTGTACCATCATACTTACTATTAATCTCAGTCTTAAAATAATGAATCCTGTGATATTCCAATACTGAAACTATATACTGTGCCAAAACAAAAGCATTCACATTGCTAAACTCACAAACTAGTATTTAGTCACTTAGCCATAATACCAACTTACCTCATAATTTGTAATATTTTACAATTAAGAATAAAACTAAGTATGCCCGAAATGCCTAGCCATGCTAAGCGTTCTAGTGGTACACTCTGTAATCACAATTTTACTACATGTAAACCAAACAATAACCAAATTTCTGTAAACTCAGCATTGTAATCCTTATAGAGAATAAACTTTGAATTTGAATTTTAATTTGAATTAAGAGACGGTACGAATAGGGCCCACGAGACTAGGAGTGAATCTGGCAAGTTGTGAGTTAAGAGGCGGGGCCAGGAGCTAAGACTTGACCCCTGCAACCACATGCAGGAGAGCACATGCATCACCGGGGCTGCACCAGCATCAAGGACGTCAGTGATATTCGGAGAATATTTATTTCCTCGAGTGAGTCACAGTGATATCGGTGGCAACTGGCCACCTCATCTCTGACGTCCCTTAATGCTGCTGAAGGGCTCTTGATCAGAGAAGTTTGAGCTGTTACCTGTGAAGTAATCAAACATGATTACTTCATAGGTAATACGTATTTACTGTTACCCCATGAATGCACCAACAGCAACAACAATAACAACAACAACAATAATAATAATAATATTAATAATAATAATAATAATAATGATAAAATAATAATAACCAACAAAATATAAAATTGTTATTACGCTCAGAACCCAAATTGGTTGTTTTAACTTCAGTTCGTTGATACGATTCCGAACTGGTTTAGTGTATATCACGTAACATATTTATGAAATCTTATGATCAATATTTTGGCTATTTAAGTTTGAAGAGCCACGTGATATGTTACCTAATAATCATAAGTATTATATTATGCATGGATATAAAGTGTGGTGCATGAAATAACAACTAATATCACTTAACGTAAATTTACGACAAGACTAACAGAAATATCCAAACAATATTTACATCAGAGTTTTCAGCCATTTTCACTTGTGTTGGTTCTCCCGCACCAGTGTCCAGCCAGCAGTAGTCAGCCATCGAAGTGACCATCAGGTTACCCAGATATCTCTTGTCCATAATGTCTGTGTGGGTGAAATCGTTCACGGTGTTCATTATTAACGTCATCGAGGTTGAGTGGGAAAAAGTCAAGGTGAGAATGGAGGTAATGAATCTTGGGGAACATCCGACATCCCAGTAGATGATGTGTCGTCAATAGTTCTACAATATTTCTGTAATCATCGCTGCGATCACTGCCCAAGAAACCTGTGCAAGTGTTCTTGATTGCCACTCATGCTCTCAGCTCTCTGCTCTCATGGAGACTTTCGTTAACCTTGAGGTCTGTTGAAGATACCTTCCTTCAGTCTGGCTTCACTAACTTCGCGAACCCTTTCCCTCAGTGAAACAAACCCTGCACCTTCTTTGTCCAACGCTTTAACGAAGTTTTTAATGAGGCCCAGCTTGATGTGTAGTGGCGGAAGAAGTATGTCCTCTGAATAAACTAATGGCCTGTGTTGAACGCTCTTTACACCTGCCTCATACGATTCTTGAGTTGGCCTGGGTAGGGGTCTCCCAAGAAAAGGTTAGGAGGAGGGGGTAAAGGAGGCTTTGTGTGCGAGGGGCTTGGACATCCAACAAGCGTGTGTGAGCGTTTGTTTTTAGATAGGAGTGAGTGGAGGCAAGTGGTGTTGGAGTGTGAGCAAGGTAGCATTTATGAAGGGATTCAGGGGAAACCGGTTATCCGAACTTGAGTCCTGGAGGTGGGAGGTACAGTGCCAGCACTCTGAAGGACGGGTGGGGATATTTGCGGTTTGGAGGGGCATTTGAACTGTAGTATCGGCGCGCCTCTGGCAAGATAAGATAAGATAAGATTTCGTTCGGATTTTTAACCCCGGAGGGTTAGCCACCCAGGATAACCCAAGAAAGTCAGTGCGTCATCGAGGACTGTCTAACTTATTTCCATTGGGGTCCTTAATCTTGTCCCCCAGGATGCGACCCACACCAGTCGACTAACACCCAGGTACCTATTTGCTGCTAGGTGAACAGGACAACAGGTGTAAGGAAACGTGTCAAATGTTTCCACCCGCCGGGAATCGAACCCGGGCCCTCCGTGTGTGAAGCGGGAGCTTTAGCCACCAGACCACCGGCAGTGGTGGAGTGAGTGATGGTGAAAGTGCTTTTTTTTCAGGTCAACTTGCCTCGGTGGGAGACGGCCAGTGTGTTAATAATAATAATAATAATATTATTAATAGGGCCAAACTTAGGTTGGAGCCAAGGCAGAATCACAAATGTTAGTTGTCTAGTACCTGTAAGATCTCTCATACGTATTGAGAGAGCAAAACAGAGAGAGAATTAAATTATCTCTACGAGGTGCCACCCTTGACATTACTGAACACATTTAAAACGATTTCTCTGATTACGTAAAAAAGAAAAGAGCAGCTTTGTGACGTTGTAAATGTAGGCGTTGAATGTTTGACCTGTTCAGTGTTCAACGCCTAGTTGACGTAGGCCAACAATAGTGACTGTGTAAACCAGACGTTAATTTTTTAAACGATTTCGTAACGTTGAAGAAATTATTACTTTGTTATTTTGTTTTTGTAAAAGATGTGACGACTTTGTAAAAGATGTGACGACTTTGTAAAAGATGTGACGACTTTGTAAAAGATGTGACGACTTTGTAAAAGATGTGACGACTTTGTAAAAGATGTGACGACTTTGTAAAAGATGTGACGACTTTGTAAAAGATGTAACGACTTTGTAAAAGATGTGACGACTTTGTAAAAGATGTGACGACTTTGTAAAAGATGTGACGACTTTGTAAAAGATGTAACGACTTTGTAAAAGATGTAACGACTTTGTAAAAGATGTAACGACTTTGTAAAAGATGTGACGACTTTGTAAAAGATGTGACGACTTTGTAAAAGATGTAACGACTTTGTAAAAGATGTGACGACTTTGTAAAAGATGTAACGACTTTGTAAAAGATGTGACGACTTTGTAAAAGATGTGACGACTTTGTAAAAGATGTAACGACTTTGTAAAAGATGTGACGACTTTGTAAAAGATGTAACGACTTTGTAAAAGATGTGACGACTTTGTAAAAGATGTGACGACTTTGTAAAAGATGTAACGACTTTGTAAAAGATGTGACGACTTTGTAAAAGATGTGACGACTTTGTAAAAGATGTGACGACTTTGTAAAAGATGTAACGACTTTGTAAAAGATGTAACGACTTTGTAAAAGATGTAACGACTTTGTAAAAGATGTGACGACTTTGTAAAAGATGTAACGACTTTGTAAAAGATGTGACGACTTTGTAAAAGATGTGATGACTTTGTAAAAGCAGCAGTAACTTTGTAAATGAAAAGTTTTTATTCAAAACCAACGTATGCAATTATTTTCATCTTTGTAAATCAGTGACTTTTTTTACACGATCTAAACACTTGGTTAACGAGGCGTTTACTCTGTAAACAGCGTAACATCTTTATTTACGAGGCGTTCAATTCGTAAATAACCTGTTGCTCTTGTTAACCAAGTTTTACAACTGTAAATGACCCGTTGGTTTTGTAAATCACGTCGTGATTTCATGAGAGAATTTAACGCTGTTAACAATATGACGATTTTGTAAACAAGGGATGACGTTCATAATATTTTAAACCGGACAGCAGAGCTGTAAATTATTATTATATAATCTTGAGGGAAGCGCTAAAACCGTAGGGGGAAGGGTAACCGAGTTAGATAACACAAAGGGGGAAGAAGGATGGGGTACCTCCAATCCCTCGGATCAAGAGCCCGTCACCGGGCATGGTAGAGTTGTAAATAAGGTGTTAGTTTTACTTTTTACAATTTACAGCGTGGTGATATTTACACGAAGCTATAATTGGAAATTGTAAATTTGGTAAATTAAAGGGTAAAAGAAAATGTATATTTGATTTTTAGCGGAGACTTTGTTATTTTTTTTATATTTAATACTCTTACTTACAAGTGTCTAATTTACAAGATTCTTTACACGTATGTGTGTGTATGTACTCACCTAGTTGTGGTTGCAGGGGTCGAGTCATAGCTCCTGGCCCCGCCTCTTCACTGGCTGCTACTGGGTGCTGTAACATACCTATGCTTAAAGCTATGAATGGATCCTGCCTCCACTACATCGTTTCCCAAACTATTCCACTTCCTGACTACCCTGTGACTGAAGAAATACTTCCTAACATCCCTGTGATTCATTCGAGTCTTCAACTTCCAACTGTTGCTGTGTCCCATCTCTGGAGGAGAATGAGGTAATCAGTCTCTGGAACATTCTGGCTCTGTTCACCTTGTCAGTTGTGTGTGTGTACTCACCTATTTGTACTCACCTATTTGTGGTTGCAGGGGTCGATTCATAGCTCCTGGCCCCGCCTCTTCACTGATTGCTACTAGGTCCTCTCTCTCCCTGCTCCATGAGCTTTATCATACCTCGCCTTAAAACTATGTATGGTTCCCGCCTCCACTACTTCACTTTCTAGGCTATTCCACGGCTTGACTACTCTATGACTGAAGAAATACTTCCTAACATCCCTTTGATTCATCTGAGTCTTCAACTTCCAATTGTGACCTCTTGTGTCTGTGTCCCATCTCTGGAACATCCCGTCTTTGTCCACCTCATCTATTCCGCGCAGCATTTTATATATCGTTATCATGTCTCCATTGACCCTCCTGGCCTCCAGTGTCGTCAGGTCGATTTCCCTCAACCTTTCTTCGTAGGACAATCCCCGTAGCTCTGGGACTAGTCTTGTTGCAAACCTTTGCACTTTCTCTAATTTCTTGACGTGCTTGACTAGGTGTGGATTCCAAACTGGTGCTGCATACTCCAGTATGGGCCTGACGTAAATGGTATACAGAGTCTTGAACGAATCCTTATTGAGGTATCGGAACGCTATCCGTAGGTTTGCCAGGCGCCCGTATGCTGCAGCAGTTATCTGATTGATGTGCACCTCAGGAGATATGCTCGGTGTTATACTCACCCCCAGATCTTTTTCCTTGAGTGAGGTTTGCAGACTTTGGCCATCTAAACTATATTGTGTCTGCGGTCTTCTTTGCCCTTCCCCAATCTTCATGACTTTGCATTTGGCAGGGTTAAACTCAAGGAGCCAGTTGCTGGACCAGGCTTGTAGCCTGTCCAGGTCTCTTTGTAGTCCTGCCTGATCCTCATCCGATTTGATTATTCTCATTAACTTCACATCATCCGCAAACAAGGACACTTCTGAGTCTATCCCTTCCGTTATGTCATTCACATATACCAAGAACAGCACAGGTCCTAGGACTGACCCCTGTGGAACCCCGCTTGTCACAGGCGCTCACTCTGACACCTCGTCACGTACCATGACTCGTTGTTGCCTCCCTGTCAGGTATTCTCTGATCCATTGCAGTGCCTTTCCTGTTATGTGTGCCTGATCCTCTAGCTTTTGCATTAACCTCTTGTGAGGAACTGTGTCGAAGGCCTTCTTGCAGTTAAAAAAAATGCAGTCGATCCAACCCTCTCTCTCTTGTCTTCTGTCACCTTGTCATAAAACTCTAGTAGGTTTCTGACACAGGATTTTCCCTCCCTGAAACCATGCTGGTTGTCAATTATACACTTGTTTCTTTCCAGGTGCTCCACCACTCTCCTCCTGATGATCTTCTCCATGACCTTGCATACTATACACGTTAGTGATACAGGTTTGTAGTTTAGTGCCTCATGTCTGTCTCCCTTTTTAAAAATTGGGACTACATTTTCCATCTTCCATACCTCGGGGAGTTGCCCAGTTTCAAATGATGTGTTGAAGATCTTTGTTAATGGTACACACAATATCTCTGCTCCCTCTTTAAGGACCCACGGAGAGATGTTGTCTGGTCCCACCGCCTTTGAGGTGTCAAGTTCGCATAGCAGCTTCTTCACCTCCTCCTTGGTTATATGTACCTCATCCAGCACTTGCTGGTGCACCCCCCTGCTCTGATTTCCTGGAGTCCTACCGGTTTCCATTGTAAATACTTCTTTAAATCTCGTGTTGAGCTCCTGACATACCTCCCGGTCGTTTCTTGTGAATTCCCCATCACCCTTCCTCAGTCTGATTACCTGGTCCTTGACTGTTGTTTTCCTCCTGATGTGGCTGTACAACAGCTTCGGGTCAGGCTTGACTTTCGATGCTATGTCATTTTCGTATTGCCGCTGAGCCTCCCTTCTTATCTGTGCATATTCGTTTCTGGCTCTTCGGCTAATCTCTTTATTTTCCTGAGTTCTGTCTTCTGTACCTTTTCCATTCTCTAATACACCTAGTTTTTGCCTCCCTACACCTTTGGGTGAACCAAGGACTCGTTCTGTTCTTCCCATTATTTCTGTTTCCCTTGGGAACAAACCTCTCCTCTGCCTCCTTGCATTTTGTTGCCACATAGTCCATCATTTCTTGTACTGGTTTTCCTGTCAGTTCCCTCTCCCACTGAATGTCTTGAAAGAAGTTCCTCAAGCCTGAGTAGTTCCCCCTTTTGTAGTTTGGTTTTTCCCACCCTATTCCTGCTGCTCTCTCCACTTGGAGCTTAACTATGTAGTCGAAGCACAGAACCACATGATCACTAGCTCCCAGGGGCCTTTCATTTATGATATCCTCGATGTCAGAACTTCTCAATGTGAATACAAGGTCCAGTCTTGCTGGTTCATCCTCTCCTCTCTCTCTGGTAGTGTCTCTAACATGTTGATGCATGAGGTTTTCCAGTACCACATCCATCATCTTGGCTCTCCATGTTTCGGGACCCCCATGGGGCTCCAGGTTTCCCCAGTCAATCTCCTTGTGATTGAAATCACCCATAACTAGTAACTTTGCTCCCCCCATGTGTGCTCTCCTGGCCACCTCGGCTAGTGTGTCGACCATTGCTCTGTTGCTCTCATCGTATTCTTCTCTTGGCCTCCTGCAGTTCTGTGGTGGGTTGTACATTACTGCAATTATCACCTTATGTCCCTCAGACTGGATTGTTCCTACTAAGTAGTCCCTTTCGCCCATGCCGTCCATTCCTTCCATTTTCTCAAACCCCCACTGGTTTTTAATGAGCAGTGCAACTCCTCCTCCCCCTCTCCTCCCTCTGTCTTTCCTGAGGATTTGATATCCGGATGAAAAGGTTGAATCTGTTATTATTCTGGTGAGTTTTGTTTCTGTGAGTGCTATTATGTCTGGGGATGTCTCCTTGATTCTTTCGTGCCACTCCTCATACTTATTTGTTATTCCATCTGCATTTGTATACCACACCTTCAACTTCTTTTCTAAGATTGTGTCTGGGAGGTGTATTGGGGTTGGGGAAGTGGGTGACCTGATAAGGATCTATGGGTGGTTGCTGTGGGGGTGGAGTTTGTAGTGCAGTGGGTTGGGGCATTGGATGTGGCATGGGTGTTTTGGTTTAGAGTGTTTGGTTGCACTGGGGTTGACCTGGTTGGGAGGCTTCTATAGGAAGTTGTGAGGGAGGCTGTGTCTGGGATCTCCTGTCAGTCTTCTCCATCCCCTCTCTTTCCTTCTTTCGCCTTTGTACCATCTCTCTCAGTTCCTGTATGCCGGCATGTCCCTTAATTGTGCTTTCTCCTGCAGGATCTTGTTCCGAGTCGATTCTGCCTTGAAGGTCACTTTCACTGGCCGGGTTCTTTTTTTTACAAACCCCCCTATTCTCCGAAAATTTTCCAGCTGGGTCATATCGTCTTCTCCTATTGCCTTCATGATGCTTTCAATTGCTTTTTTTTCCCCTTGTTTTCTTGCTTCATATGTTTCCCCTTCAACATCATGGAGCCCATACACAAAGACTGACCTCACCCTTTCATTCTCCCACTGCATATCCCTGTGTATCCCCTCATTCAATTTGATTTCCTCCATTTCAGCTTTCCTTTCTTCAGTTTCACTAGCTAATGTACTTGGGCTCAGTGGCCTGTCATCTTCCCTTCTCGGCTTTCCCTTGGCTCTGCTGTGGTCTGTTAGGGCCTCCACATGTAGCTTAGCTCTTTCATTTACTACAGTCTCCACTGATTGAGCTTCTACATGCAGTTTTCCTCCTTTCCCTACAGTCCCCTTATTTGTGACTGAGGTAGCAGTCTCTGTTGTCAATCCCAAAATGTTCTTTTGTTCTTTAGGCTGTTTCAGATTTTTCAGTTCCTCTTTTAAACTCTGTATCCTGGCCTCTGCTGCTTTGACTTGCACCTCCCACTTCCTGCTTTCCATGTCTGTCCTCTCTTCCATTCTCATGCTAAGTTCTTCTAGTTTCTTTTCGCACTCATGTTCCCTTTTTGTGAGCTCTGCTGCCCAATCTTCCTTTGCAGTTTCCTCCTCCTGTCCCTTGGTTTTTTTTGTTGCTCTCTGGCAACCCATTTTTGTTTTATCCTGATTGCCTCAGAGTGGGAAACCTATGTAATTCTGTATGTTAGGTTAGTATTGTGTATGTCAGAGTGTGGGGGGGGAGGTAGAGGAGGAACTGTGGCTATGTGGGAGAGTAGTGGGGAGGGGGGGTGGGAAGGAGGGAGAAGCAAGTGGGTGAGTGGGAGAGGGAGAGGGGGAAGGAAGGAGAGTTGGGGAGGGGGAGGGTGAAAGAGGGAGGGGAGGGATCAGGTGAAGGAGTGAGATGTCGGTGGGGGAGGGGGGAGTGTATGTGTGAGTCTGGCAATGTGTGTGTGTGTGTGTGTGTCTGTGTGAGTCTGGCAATGTGTGTGTGTGTGTTGTGTGTGTATGTTGTGTGTGTGTGTATGTGTGTATTGTGTGTCTGTGTGTGTGTGTTGTGTGTGTGTATGTGCATGTTGTGTGTGTGTGTGTGTGTGTGTGTGTGTGTGTGAGTATGTGCATGTGTGTGTGTGTTTGTGTGTGTGTGTGTGTCTTGTGCGGTGTAATGACTGGCCGCAACTTCTTGTGACCTGACCACAACCCTCCTGGGACTTGACCCTCGCACCATCTTACAATGTTGCCCTTAAAAGTTTGTCCCGCCACCTAGCTTATAGTAATACTCGCCTTGTGTGTGTGTCTGGATTTAAGTATCAATTATTGCTGGTTATTATCCTGTTCCATGTTCACATTGGGAGAGGACTTCCTAGCTTCCTAAGTATTCTTACTGCTAATAACTATTGGAATTAATACTACTCTGCTCCTCGCTGGACTCTACCTTCTCACACTCGTCAACACTATATTCACTATGTCTATGCTATTTCTATTCTAATTCTGGTAATAGCTTGCAGGAGTGAGTGACCAGTATCAAACAGTATGCAAGGCCAGTCAGGGCCTTCAACATGCAAACCACAAATAGGCGAATGAAACTTGTGCTCAATGGGTGCGGTGACAAGTTGCCAGCTGCTGATGACGAAGTTGTCGTACGTAGGCCTTAAATCCCTATTTTGGAGATCTTTCATCCGTGATGTTTATAACCATATATCTCATACATCCCGCTTCCTCACGCGATTTCACTCTTCACTGATGATAGTATACACTTCACATTATATACACTTCACTTTATATGTATAATGGCACACAACTTGTCGTGACGTCACTTTTTCAGGCCTACCGCTGCCAATGTGGCAACAGCGCCTAAGACCCCCAACGGTTTGCTCTTTGAAACATTTTGATTTCAGCTTTCCTCTCACTTTTTTTAACTAATAACTTTAATTATCACTCTAGTATTGTTCACTGACGTTCCACTACCACTGATTACCGCTAGCTGTTATTGCACGCCTTACAACGCTAAGGTTCTCGGACCCTTGTTACCCACGTCTGCACCCCACGGACCCACGCGTTAGTGTGTGTGCGTGTGTGTGCGTGTGTGTGCGTGTGTGTGTGTGTGTGTGTACTCACCTATTTGTGGTTGCAGGGGTCGAGTCTTAGCTCCTGGCCCCGCCTCTTCACCGGTTGCTACTGGGCCCTCTCTCTCCCAGCTCCATGAGCTTTATCAAACCTCGTCTTAAAACTGTGTATGGTTCCTGCCTCCACTACGTCATTTTCTAGGCTATTCCACTGCCTTACAACTCTATGACTGAAGAAATACTTCCTAATATCTCTCTGACTCATTTGTGTCTTCAACTTCCAACTGTGGCCTCTTGTTTCTGTGTCCCCTCCCTGGAACATCCTGTCTTTGTCCACCTTGTCTATTCCATGCAGTATTTTATATGTCGTTATCATGTCTCCCCTGACCCTCCTGTCCTCCAGTGTCGTCAGGCCGATTTCCCTTAATCTTTCTTCATAGGACATTCCCCTTAGCTCTGGAACTAACCTTGTCGCAAACCTTTGTACTTTCTCTAGTTTCTTGACGTGCTTTATCAAGTGCGGGTTCCAAACAGGTGCTGCATACTCCAGTATGGGCCTGACATACACGGTGTACAGTGTCTTGAACGATTCCTTACTAAGGTATCGGAATGCTGTTCTCAGGTTTGCCAGGCGCCCATATGCTGCAGCAGTTATCTGATTGATGTGTGCTTCCGGAGACATGCTCGGTGTTATACTCACCCCAAGATCTTTCTCCTTGAGTGAGGTTTGCAGTCTTTGGCCACCTAGCCTATACTCTGTCTGTGGTCTTCTGTGCCCTTCCCCTATCTTCATGACTTTGCATTTGGCAGGATTAAATTCGAGAAGCCATTTGCTGGACCAGGTGTCCAGTCTGTCCAGGTCTCTTTGAAGTCCTGCCTGGTCCTCATCAGATTTAATTCTCCTCATTAACTTCACATCATCTGCAAATAGGGACACTTCTGAGTCTAACCCTTCCATCATGTCGTTCACATATACCAAAAATAGCACTGGTCCTAGGACCGACCCCTGTGGGACCCCGCTCATCACAGGTGCCCACTGTGATACATCATTACGTACCATGACTCGTTGTTGCCTCCCTGTCAGGTATTCTCTGATCCATTGCAGTGCCCTTCCTGTTATATGCGCCTGATGCTCTAGCTTCTGCACTAATCTCTTGTGAGGAACTGTGTCAAAGGCCTTCTTGCAGTCCAAGAAGATGCAATCAACCCACCCCTCTCTCTCGTGTCTTACTTCTGTTATTTTATCATAAAACTCCAGAAGGTTTGTGACACAGGATTTGCCTTCCATGAATCCGTGCTGGTTGGCATTTATACTCTTGTTCCGTTCCAGGTGCTCCACCACTCTCCTCCTGATAATCTTCTCCATAACTTTGCATACTATACACGTCAGTGACATGTCTATAGTTTAGTGCCTCTTTTCTGTGTGTGTGTGTGTGTGTGTGTGTGTGTGTGTGTGTGTGTGTGTGTGTGTGTGTGTGTGTGTGTGTGTGTGTGTGTGTGTGTGTGTGTGTCTGTGTCTGTCAGTCTGTCTGTCTGTCTCTCTGTCTCTGTCTTTGTCTCTGTCTGTCTGTCTGTCTCTCTCTCTCTCTCTCTCTCTCTCTCTCTCTCTCTCTCTCTCTCTCTCTCTCTCTCTCTCTCTCTCTCTCTCTCTCTCACTCTCTCTCCCTCTCTCTCTCTCTCTGTCTCTCTCTCTCTCATACTTGTCTCACTCACTCATATCTAGTTACCCCAGGTCAGTGGTGAGGGAAGGTTGTGTATATCTGTTCCACAGGTGTGAGGATCTCTCTATCAGGTGTGGATCTGTCCCACAGAAGTGTGAATTTTTCCCACAGGTGTGTGGATCTGTCTTACAGGTGTGGATCTGTCTCACAGGTGTGTAGATCTGTCCCACAGGTGTGTGGATCTGTCCCACAGGTGTGTGGATCTGTCTTACAGGTGTGGATCTGTCTCACAGGTGTGTGGATCTGTCCTACAGGTGTGTGGATCTGTTCCACAGGTGTGTGGATCTGTCCTACAGGTGTGGATCTGTCTCACAGGTGTGTAGATCTGTCCCACAGGTGTGTGGATCTGTCCCACAGGTGTGTGGATCTGTCTTACAGGTGTGGATCTGTCTCACAGGTGTGTAGATCTGTCCCACAGGTGTGTGGATCTGTCCCACAGGTGTGTGGATCTGTCTTACAGGTGTGGATCTGTCTCACAGGTGTGTAGATCTGTCCCACAGGTGTGTGGATCTGTCCCACAGGTGTGTGGATCTGTCTCACAGGTGTGTAGATCTGTCCCAGAGGTGTGTGGATCTGTCTCACAGGTGTGTGGATCTGTCTCACAGGTGTGTGGATCTGTCCCAGAGGTGTGTGGATCTGTCTCACAGGTGTGTGGATCTGTCTCACAGGTGTGTGGATCTGTCCTACAGGTGTGTGGATTTGTCCCACAGGTGTGTGGATCTCTCACAGGTGTGTAGATCTGTCCCAGAGGTGTGTGGATCTGTCTCACAGGTGTGTGGATCTGTCCTACAGGTGTGTGGATCTGTCCCACAGGTGTGTGGATCTGTTCCACAGGTGTGTGGATCTGTCCTACAGGTGTGTGGCTGTCTGGGGAATCTTGAGTGGAGTGTTTGTTTACCTTTTCTCGATAACCATCAAGGATGAACACCGTGTTTTAACAGCTGAGTTAATAATTGTAAACGAGGAAGAGGGGAAGAAGGAGGAGGAGTACTAATTCTCAGCCAAGTGAATGAACAATCAGAAATTCTTTTGGATAACTAAGTGTAGCAAGGAATGTAAAGTGGCTGGTGGTAACGAGAGAAAGCATGCAGGCAATAATAAAAGTCAAGTGGTTACCAAAAAAAAAAAAGGCGAAGGATGATGAAAATGAAGAAATATGAAGAATAAGGGGCTTGTACAACACCTGGATTACTATTATGAATACGTTCGACACCCAGTGACATTTTTTTCTGTTCAGTGGAGAGATGTTGTGGAGAGTGTGAAAGATATGGTAGTCCATCCCTCGTCTCTCACTGTTTCCAGAACATCTCTTTATTATAAGTAAAAATCCACTGGTTGGGGAAACATCTTTGTAATGATGATACTCATAATGTGATGAATGTTGAAGCAGCTGGCATGAAGAATGGAAACTACTGTGTTGTGTGTTCTTGAGGACAGGTGAACAGTTGTTGACAAGTTATGGTGAAAACAATCTCATTGTTGGAGCCTCACAAATTGGATACATAGACAACAATCTGTAATAGGGACAGAAAGGCGAGACAGAGGTTGTTTACCCAGAGCTGTCATGGATAATATTAAAATAAGTTCCATAACGTCATGTAAGGTAATAAGAACAAATACATTATGTGTCTCAGTGCTTGAGGCAGTGATAGTGAGAAACACAAGAGTGATATACGTTGCTGGCCAAGCACAGGATAGCTGTAAATTTAATTATGTCCATAAGAGGAATTCTTATCATATGTAACCGTCTGTCAAGGAGTTGGTAGTGAATGGATCTCTAGGAAAAGATAAACCCACATAAATGTAACGTAGATCAGCTTACTGACAGTGACATAGATAGGTGTACTATTTTTATCACTTTTCTATTTCCTGCGTGAGAAGTTACATATCAAATACAATAAATCAATAATTACAGACAAGTAAAGTAAAAAACCATGGTAGTCACCAGGCACTAACGAACTTTTTTTTCCAAAATTCCGCAGTAGTGTAAAGGAGAATTTAGTAAACTATTAGCTAGTCTCTATGATAAATCACTACTAGCGATTACTGTGGCTGAGATGTAGGGAAGTTGAAGTTGATCCCATGTGTCAAAAACCTTTCTTATGACGAAAGGCTGAAAGCACTTAATTTGTACTCTCTGGAAAGGTGTAAATTTCGAAGGCTATGAGTGAAGTGTACCAATGGAAAACAGGAATAAATAAAGGGGGATATAAATAACGTGCTGAAGATAAGTTAAGTGAGGGCTCACAGCAGGGAATTCGATTTGGATAAATTTAGATTTAGATAGACAGCAGAAAGCATTGTTAGGCACTTGTGTTGTAAATGAGCATCATTGAAGGGAATACCTTGGATAGCTATATAAATGAGTGATGCGAGATGGACCTGCCTAGCATGGGCCAGTAGGCCTGCTGCAGTGCGCTCTAAAATTTTCTTATGTCTCAAACTCACTTATCTCGCTCTCTCTCTCGTTTCTTATCTCTCTTGTCTCACTCACACTTATCTCTCTCTTGTCTCACTCTCTCACTTATCTCTCTCTCTCTCTCTCTCCCTTGTCTCACTCTCAGACTTATCTCTCTCTTGTCTCTCAAACTTATCTCTCTCTTGTCTCACTCTCACTTATCTCGCTCTCTTGTCTCACTCGTTTCACTTTCACTCTCTCACTTGTCTCACTATCTCAGGTGAGACAAGGGAAGCCATGGGTAGGTTTCAGACCTCTGGGAAATCCTGCAAGCTCAGATTACTTCCCTCCCTCATAACACTTCCCCCTCCACTCACCCTCCTCCCTCCCTCCCTCCCTCCTTCCTTCCCAACAACTCCCCATCCATCACTCTTCATCCCATTCACTAACCCCTTTCAATTCTTCCTTGCCCACTATCGCCCTCTCCTCCTCTCTCCCCTCCCCACTTTCTCCCCAACGCTGCCCACTCTAGGGGAAGGAGTAGCGGGAGAAATGAACGGCGATACGAGAAGACGAACAGATACAGTCTATAACATAATTGGATATATCAACAGTGTGCAGCTACACTATTCTGTATGATAGTTACACAGTGGGAACATCAGCAGTGTGTTGCTATACTATTCAGTATAATAGTTACACAGTGGGAACATCAGCAGTGTGTTGCTACACTATATGATAATTACACATATATGATAATTACACAGTGGGAACATCAGTAGTGCACAGCTAAACTATATGATAGTTATACAGTGGGAACATCAGCAGTGTGTTGCTACACTATATGATAGTAGACTTCAGGAGAGCGAGGGAAGGACACACATTAAAAGACGGCAGGCAGAAAGAAAGGAGATTGAGAATATCATCACAGAAATAGGTGAAGAAGACATGTCCGAGATTGTAAATTTTCAGAGAATAGGGGGGTACTTGAAGGGGAGAAAATGACCGATCAAGCTGATTTCAGGACAGAAACAGTGTGGAACAGGATCCTCCAAGAGAAACCACAGTTGAAGGACTCGGCAGAATACAAGAGGGTGTTCCTTGACCGAGACAGAACACAAACAGAATGACAACAGCTGAGGGAGAGGACACAAATGCGAAAGGAGCTAGGAAGAGAGACAAGGACAGAATCAGCAGAGGACAACCAGTGCAGGGCAGAGCAACAAGAGCAAGCACACACAGAACCATCCCCAGAACCCCACAACCAATTATGCTATCCTAACACAAATCACAATCCACTTTCACAGCTCCCACCCAGCACTCAGCAACAGGGGCCAAGAAACGTGGAGGGCTAATGATCGAAGTGGTACTGGAAAACTTCATGTACCAACTCATAAGGGATGCTACCAGAGAGAGAGAGAAGATGAACCAGCAAGACTGTACATAGTATTCACCTTGAGTAGTGCAGATATTGAGGACATCACATATGAAAGACCCCTTGGGGCCAGAGATCATGTGGTTTTAAGATTCGAATACACAGCAGAGTTACAAGTGGAGGAGGAAGCAGGTAGGACTGGACGAATGAAGCCAAACTACAAGAAAGGGGACTATGCGGGAATGAAGAACTTCCTGAACGGGGTTCAGTGGGACAGAGAACTGGCAGGGAAAATAGTAAACGAGCTGATGGAATATGCGACAACAATATGCAAGGAAGCTGAGGAGGGGTTTGTACCCGAGGGTAACAGGAAAAACAAAAAAGCCAGGATGAGCCCGTGGTTCACCCATAGGTGCAAGGAGGCCAAAACCAAGTGTGCTAGGGAATGGGAGAAGTATAGAAGGCAAAGGACCCAAGAGAATAAGCAGAGGAGTCATAGAGTCAGAAATGAATATGCACATATGACAGCAGCAAAAGCCAAATCTGACCCAAAACCACATAAGGAGGAAAACACCAGTCAAGGACCAGGTAATCAAGCTGAGGAAGGAAGGAAGGAGGGGAGGTCACAAAAAATGACTGCGAAGTATGTGAGGAACTCAGCATGAGATTCAAAGAAGTGTTCACAGAGGAGACAGAAGGGACTTCAGAAAGACAGAGAGGTAAGGTACACCACCAAGTGTTGGACACAATATGTACAACCGAGAAAGTAGTGAAGAGGCTGCTGAGCGAGCTAGCTACCTCAAAGGCAATGGGGCCAGACATCTCTCCATGGGTCCTGAGAGAGGGAGCAGAGGTGCTATATGTATCCCTAAGAACAATATTCAAGACATCTATCAAAACAGGGAGATTACCTGAGATATGGAAGACAGCAAATAAGAACATAAGAACAGGAAAGGAGGTACACTGCAGCAGGCCTGTTGGCCCATACTAGGCAGGTCCTTCACAGTCTATCCCACTAACAATTTTTCAAAAAGGGGACAGACATGAAGCACTAAACTGTAGACCAGTGTCATTGACATGTACAGTATGCAAAGTCATGGAGAAGATTATCAGAGAGTGGTGGAACACCTAGAAAGGAATGAGCTTATCAACAACAGCCGACGTGGTTTCAGGGACGGGAAATCCTGTGTCACAAACCTACTGGAGCTCTATGACAGGGTGACAGCAGTAAGACGAGAGAGAGGAGTGGGTAGATTGCATTTTCTTGGACACAGTTCCACACAAGAAATTAGTGCAAAACCTGGGGGACCAGGCAGGGATGACAGGGAAGGCACTACAGTGGATCAAGGAATACCTCTCAGGAAGACAGCAGCGAGTCACGGTACGTGGTGAGGTGTCAGAGTGGGCGCCTGTGACGAGTGGGGTTCCACATGGGTCAGTCCTAAGACCGGTGCTGTTTGTGGCATTTGCCAACAACATGATGGAAGGAATAGGCTCTGAAGTGTCTGTGTTGGCAGATGATGTGAAGTTGATGAGAAGAATTCAGTCGGATGAGTACCAGGCAGAACTACAAAGGGATCTGGACAGGCTGCAGGTCTGGTCCAGCAATTGGCTCCTGGAGTTCAACCCCACCAAGTGCAAAGTCATGAAAATTTGGGAAGGGCAAAGAAGACTGCAGACAGAATACAGTCTAGGGGGCCAGAGACTACAAACCTCACTCAAGGAAAAAGAAATTGGGGTGAGTATAACACCAGGCACATCTCCTGAGGTGCACATCAACAAAATATCTGCTGCAGCATATGGGCGCCTAGCAAACCTAAGAACAGCATTCCGATATCTTAAGGACTCGTTCAGGACCCTGTACACTGTGTACGTTAGGCCCGTATTGGAGTATGCGGCACCAATTTGGAACCCACACCTAGGCAAGCACGTAAAGAAACTAGAGAAAGTGCATAAGTTTGCAACAAGACTAGTCCCAGAGCTAAGGGGTATGTCCTACAAGGAGAGGTTAAGGGAAATTGACCTGACGACACTGGAGGACAGGAGAGATAGGGGGACATGATAACGACATAAAATACTGAGAGGAATTGACAAGGTGGACAGAGAATGTTCCAGAGATGGTACACAGCAACAAGGGGACACAGAGTTGGAAGTGTGTAGCTACATTATATGATAGTTACATAGTGGGAACATCAGCAGTGTGTTGCTATACAACTCAGTATGATAGTTACACAGTGGGAACAGCAGTGTGCAGCTACACTATTCTATATAATAGTTACACATTGGGAACAAAAACTAGCTTTGTTTTCCTTTATTAAATAACAGGGTGGGGGCTCATACAAGGTGTGGAAATGTGTCGGCCAGAAATGGGAAACTTGAGTAGTGTCAGTAATGTTAGTTTGTATGTTAGTTTACACACACTGTTAGTTAAAAAACTGTTAGTTCAAACACACACACACACACACACACACACACACACACACACACACACACACACACACACACACACACACACACACACACACACACACAGGAAGGTGTATCTCGACCACGACAGAACACAAGAAGAAAGGCAGTAACTGAGAGAGATGGTACAAAGGCGAAAGGAGGAAAGAGAGGGGGATGGAGGAGACAGACAGGAGATCCCTGACCCAGGAAGAAGATCAAATACAGCCTCCCTCACAACTTCTTATAGAAGCCCCGCAACCAGGACAACCCCAGTGCAACCAAACACTCTAAACCAAAACACCAATGCCATATCCAATGCCCCCACCCACTGTATTACAACCTCCACCCCCACAGCAACCACCCATAGTTCCTTATCAGGTCTCCCACTTCCCCAACCCCAATATACCGCCCAGACCACAGTCTTAGAAAAGAAGTTGAAGGCGTGGTATACAAATGCAGATGGAATAACAAATAAGTATGAAAGAATCAAGGAGACATCCCCAGACATAATAGCACTCACAGAAACAAAACTCACCAGAATAATAACAGATTCAATCTTTCCATCCGGATATCAAATCCTCAGGAAAGACAGAGGGAGGAGAGGGGGGAGGAGGAGTTGCACTGCTCATTAAAAACCAGTGGGGTTTTGAGAAAATGGAAGGAATGGATGGCACGGGCAAAAGGACTACTTAGTAGGAACAATCCAGTCTGTGGGGCATAAGGTGATAACTGCAGTAATGTACAACCCACAGAACTGCAGGAGGCCAAGAGAAGAATACGATGAGAGCAACAGAGCAATGGTCGACACACTAGCCGAGGTGGCCAGGAGAGCACACATGGGGGGAGCCAAGTTACTAGTTATGGGTGATTTCAATCACAAGGAGATTAACTGGGAAAACCTGGAGCCCCATGGGGGTCCCAAAACATGGAGAGCCAAGATGATGGATGTGGTACTGGAAAACCTCATGCATCAACATGTTAGAGACACTACCAGAGAGAGAGGTGAGGATGAACCAGCAAGACTGGACCTTGTATTCACCTTGAGTAGTTCGGACATAGAGGATATCATGTATGAAAGGCCCCTGGGAGCTAGTGATCATGTGGTTCTGTGCTTCGACTACATAGTTGAGCTTCAAGTGGAGAGAGTAGCAGGAATAGGGTGGGAAAAACCAAACTACAAAAGGGGGAACTACTCAGGCATGAGGAACTTCCTACAAGACATTCAGTGGGAGAGGGAACTGACAGGAAAACCAGTACAAGAAATGATGGACTATGTGGCAACAAAATGCAAGGAGGCAGAGGAGAGGTTTGTTCCCAAGGGAAACAAAAATAATGGGAAGAACAGAACGAGTCCTTGGTTCACCCTAAGGTGTAGGGAGGCAAAAACTAGGTGTACTAGAGAATGAAAAAGGTACAGAAGACAGAGAACTCAGGAAAACAAAGAGATTAGCCAATGAGCCAGAAACGAATATGCACAGATAAGGGAGGCTCAGCAAAAATACGAAAATGACATAGCATCGAAAGTCAAGTCTGACCCGAAGCTGTTGTATAGCCACATCAGGAGGAAAACAACAGTCAAGGACCAGGTAATCAGACTGAGGAAGGGTGATGGGGAGTTCACAAGAAACGACCGAGAGGTATGTCAGGAGCTCAACACGAGATTTAAAGAAGTATTTACAGTGGAAATCAGTAGGACTCCAGGAAATCAGAACAGGGGGGGTACACCAACAAGTGCTGGATGAGGTACATATAACCAAGGAGGAGGTGAAGAAGCTGCTATGCGAACTTGACACCTCAAAGGCAGTGGGACCAGACATCTCTCCGTGGGTCCTTAAAGAGGGAGCAGAGATACTGTGTGTGCCATTAACAAAGATCTTCAACACATCAATTGAAACTGGGCAACTCCCTGAGGTATGGAAGATGGCAAATGTAGTCCCAATTTTTAAAAAGGGAGACAGACATGAGGCACTAAACTACAGACCTGTATCACTAACGTGTATAGTATGCAAAGTCATGGAGAAGATCATCAGGAGGAGAGTGGTGGAGCACCTGGAAAGAAACAAGTGTATAATTGACAACCAGCACGGTTTCAGGGAAGGAAAATCCTGTGTCACAAACCTACTGGAGTTTTATGACAAGGTGACAAAAGTAAGACAAGAGAGAGACGGGTGGATCGACTGCATTTTTTTGGACTGCAAGAGGTTACTGCAAAAGCTAGAGGATCAGGCACACATAACAGGAAAGGCACTCCAATGGATCAGAGAATAGCTGACAGGGAGGCAACAATGAGTCATGGTATGTGACGAGGTGTCAGAGTGGGCGCCTGTGACAAGCGGGGTTCCACAGGGGTCAGTCCTAGGACCTGTGCTGTTCTTGGTATATGTGAATGACATAACGGAAGGGATAGACTCAGAAGTGTCCTTGTTTGCAGATGATGTGAAGTTAATGAGAAGAATCAAATCGGACGAGGATCAGGCAGGACTACAAAGAGACCTGCGGAGACTACAAGCCTGGTCCAGCAACTGGCTCCTTGAGTTTAACCCTGCCAAATGCAAAGTCATGAAGATTGGGGAAGGGCAAAGAAGACCGCAGACACAATGTAGTTTAGATGGCCAAAGTCTGCAAACCTCACTCAAGGAAAAAGATCTGGGGGTGAGTATAACACCGAGCATATCTCCTGAGGCGCACATCAATCAGATAACTGCTGCAGCATACAGGCGCCTGGCAAACATACGGATAGCGTTCTGATACCTCAGTAAGGATTCGTTCAAGACTCTGTATACCATTTACGTCAGGCCCATACTGGAGTATGCAGCACCAGTTTGGAATCCACACCTGGTCAAGCACGTCAAGAAATTAGAGAAAGTGCAAAGGTTTGCAACAAGACTAGTCCCAGAGCTAAGGGGATTGTCCTACGAAGAAAGGTTGAGGGAAGTCGGCCTGACGACACTGGAGGACAGGAGGGTCAGGGGAGACATGATAACGACATATAAAATACTGCGCGGAATAGACAAGGTGGACAAAGACGGGATGTTCCAGAGATGGGACACAGACACAAGAGGTCACAATTGGAAGTTGAAGACTCAGATGAATCAAAGGGATGTTAGGAAGTATTTCTTCAGTCATGGAGTAGTCAGGCCGTGGAATAGCCTAGAAAGTGACGTAGTGGAGGCGTGAACCATACATAGTTTTAAGGCGAGGTATGATAAAACTCATGGGGCAGGGAGAGAGAGGACCTAGTAGCAATCAGTAAAGAGGCGGGGCCAGGAGCTATGAATCGACCCCTGCAACCACAAATAGGTGAGTACAAATAGGCGAGTACACACACACACCTATACACACACCTACACACACACCTACACACACCTACACACACCTACACACACCTACACACACTACTCACACCTACACACCTACACACACCTACACACACCTACACACACCTACACACACACACACGCACACACACACGCACACACACACACACACACACACACACACACACACACACACACACACACACACACACACACACACAGAGAACTGGCAGGGAAACCAGTTAATGAGATGATGGAATATGTAGCAATAAAATGCAAGGAGGCTGAGGAGAGGTTTGTACCCAAGGGTAACAGGAGTAATGAAAAAGCCAGGATGAGCCCATGGTTTACCCAAAGGTGCAGGGAGGCAAAAACCAAGTGTGCTAGGGAATGGAAGAAATATAGAAGGCAAAGGACCCAGGAGAATAAGGAGAACAGTCGTAGAGCCAGAAATGAATATGCACAGATAAGAAGGGAGGCCCAAAGACAATATGAAAATGACATAGCAGCGAAAGCCAAATCTGACCCGAAACTGTTGTACAGCCACATCAGGAGGAAAACAACAGTCAAGGACCAGGTAATCAGGCTAAGGAAGGAAGGAGGAGAGACAACAGGAAATGACCGGGAAGTATGTGAAGAACTCAACAAGAGATTCAAAGAAGTGTTCACAGAGGAGACAGAAGGGACTCCAGAAAGACGGAGAGGTGGGGCACACCACCAAGTGCTGGACACAGTGCACACAACCGAGGAAGAAGTGAAGAGGCTTCTGAGTGAGCTAGATACCTCAAAGGCAATGGGGCCAGATAACATCTCCCCATGGGTATTGAGAGAGGGAGCAGAGGCGCTATGTGTACCCCTAACAACAATATTCAATACATCTATCGAAACAGGGAGATTGCCTGAGGCATGGAAGACAGCAAATGTAGTCCCAATCTTCAAAAAAGGAGACAGACATGAAGCATTAAACTACAGACCAGTGTCACTGACATGTATAGTATGCAAAATCATGGAGAAGATTATCAGGAGAAGAGTGGTGGAACACCTAGAAAGGAATGATCTCATCAACAGCAGCCAGCATGGTTTCAGGGACGGGAAATCCTGTGTCACAAACCTACTGGAGTTCTATGACATGGTGACAGCAGTAAGACAAGAGAGAGAGGGGTGGGTGGATTGCATTTTCTTGGACTGCAAGAAGGCGTTTGACACAGTTCCACACAAGAGATTGGTGCAAAAACTGGAGGACCAAGCAGGGATAACAGGGAAGGCACTACAATGGATCAGGGAATACTTGTCAGGAAGACAGCAGCGAGTCATGGTACGTGGCGAGGTGTCAGAGTGGGCACCTGTGACCAGCGGGGTCCCGCAGGGGTCAGTCCTAGGACCAGTGCTGTTTCTGGTATTTGTGAACGACATGACGGAAGGAATAGACTCTGAGGTGTCCCTGTTTGCAGATGACGTGAAGTTGATGAGAAGAATACACTCGATCGAAGACCAGGCAGAACTACAAAGGGATCTGGACAGGCTGCAGAACTGGTCCAGCAATTGGCTCCTGGAGTTCAATCCCACCAAGTGCAAAGTCATGAAGATTGGGGAAGGGCAAAGAAGGCCGCAGACGGAGTACAGTCTAGGGGGTCAGAGACTACAAACCTCACTCAAGGAAAAAGATCTTGGGGTGAGTATAACACCAGGCACATCTCCTGAAGCGCACATCAACCAAATAACTGCTGCAGCATATGGGCGCCTAGCAAACCTCAGAACAGCATTCCGACATCTTAATAAGGAATCGTTCAGGACCCTGTACACCGTATACGTTAGGCCCATATTGGAGTATGCGGCACCAGTTTGGAACCCACACCTAGCCAAGCACGTAAAGAAACTAGAGAAAGTGCAAAGGTTTGCAACAAGACTAGTCCCAGAGCTAAGAGGTATGTCCTACGAGGAGAGGTTAAGGGAAATCAACCTGACGACACTGGAGGACAGGAGAGATAGGGGGGACATGATAACGACATACAAAATACTGAGAGGAATTGACAAGGTGGACAAAAACAGGATGTTCCAGAGATTGGACACAGTAACAAGGGGACACAGTTGGAAGCTAAAGACACAGATGAATCACAGGGATGTTAGGAAGTATTTCTTCAGCCACAGAGTAGTCAGTAAGTGGAATAGTTTGGGAAGCGATGTAGTGGAGGCAGGATCCATACATAGCTTTAAGCAGAGGTACGATAAAGCTCACGGTTCAGGGAGAGTGACCTAGTAGCGATCAGTGAAGAGGCGGGGCCAGGAGCTCGGACTCGACCCCCGCAACCTCAACTAGGTGAGTACAACTAGGTGAGTACACACACCTACACACACACACACACACACACACACACACACACACACACACACACACACACACACACACACACACACACACACACACACACACACACACACACACACACACACACACACACACACACACACACACACACACACACACACACACACACACACCGGAGAATTGGGTGGTTCACAAAGAAAAGGAATCGGCCTCTCAAAGTAATTTTCAAGGCAGAATCAACCCGAACCATGATCCTGCAGGAGAAAGCACGGCTGAGAGGCAAGCAGGAGTTCCGGAGTGTGTACCTCGACCGAGACAGAACACAGGACGAAAGGAAGACAATGAAAGAGAGAGTTCAAAAACGAAAGGAGAAATGGGAGGAAATGAAAAAGGAGAGCAGAATAACCCAGGATCAAATGGAAGGACAAGCGCACCCCCCAGAAACACCTGCAGAAGGACTCCAGCCACGACACCCCCAAGGCAACTGAACAATCCAAACCAACCATCACACACCGATCCCTCTGTTTCCACCCCCCGCACCACAGTTACAGTATTAGAACAGAAGTTGAAGGTTTGGTACACAAATGCAGATGGATTAACGAATAAACATGAGGAATGGCAAGAAAGAATCAATGAGAAGTCCCCAGACATCATAGCAGTTACAGAAACAAAACTCATGGACACAATAACAGATGCAATCTTCCCACCAGGATACCAGATCATGAGGAAAGATAGAAGGGGCAGGGGGGGAGGTGGGGTTGCTCTGCTCGTAAAAAACAGATGGAAATTCGAGAAAATGGAAGGAATAGATGAGACGGGAGAAAGAGACTACATAGCAGGTACACTTCAGTCGGGGGAACACAAAGTGGTCATTGCAGTGATGTATAATCCACCACAGAACTGCAGGAGGCCAAGAGAGGAATATGAAGAGAGCAACAGAGCAATGGTGGACACACTTGCTGAGGTGGCAAGAAGAGCTCACTCCAGCAGAGCAAAGTTGCTGGTTATGGGGGATTTCAACCACAGGGAGATTGACTGGGAAAACCTGGAGCCACATGGGGGTCCCGAAACATGGAGAGCCAGGATGTTGGACGTGGTGCTGGAAAACCTCATGCACCAACATGTTAAGGACACTACCAGAGTGAGAGGGGAGGATGAACCAGCAAGATTGGACCTTGTGTTCACCCTGGGCAGCTCAGACATTGAGGACATCAAGTATGAGAGTCCCCTAGGAGCTAGCGACCACGTGGTTCTGTGCTTTGAATACATAGTAGAGCTGCAAGTGGAGAGAATAACAGGAGTAGAATGGGAAAAACCTGACTATAAAAGAGGGGACTACATAGGGTTGAAGAACTTCCTGCGGGAGGTCCAGTGGGACAGAGAACTGGCAGGAAAGCCAGTAAATGAAATGATGGAATATGTAGCAACAAAATGCAAGGAGGCAGTGGAAAGGTTCATTCCCAAGGGCAACAGTAACAACGGGAAGACCAGAACAAGCCCCTGGTTCACCCGACGGTGTAAGGAGGCAAAAACAAAGTGCAATAGAGAATGGAAAAAGTACAGAAGGCAGAGAACACACGAAAATAGGGAGATCAGTCGCAGAGCCAGGAATGAGTACGCACAGGTAAGGAGGGAGGCCCAGCGACAGTATGAAATTGACATAGCATCGAGAATCAAGACTGACCCGAAACTGTTGTATAGCCACATCAGGAGGAAGACAACAGTCAAAGACCAGGTGATCAGATTAAGGACAGAAGGTGGAGAACTCACAAGAAATTATCAGGAGGTATGTGAGGAGCTGAACAGGAGATTCAAGGAAGTTTTTACAGTAGAGACAGGAAGGGCTGTGGGAAGACAGAACAGAAGGGAACATCAAGAGGGAATATACCAACAAGTGTTGGATGACATACGAACAACTGAGGAGGAGGTGAAGAAGCTCTTAAGTGACCTTGACACCTCAAAGGCGATGGGACCGGACAACATCTCCCCATGGGTCCTTAGAGAAGGAGCAGAGATGCTGTGTGTGCCTCTAACCACAATCTTCAACACATCCCTTGAAACTGGGCAACTACCTGAGAAATGGAAGACAGCTAATGTAGTCCCCATATTTAAGAAAGGAAACAGAAACGAGGCACTAAACTACAGACCTGTGTCTCTGACATGTATCGTGTGCAAGGTCATGGAGAAGATTATCAGGAGGAGAGTGGTCGAACACCTGGAAAGGAACAAGATTATAAATGAAAACCAGCATGGGTTCATGGAAGGCAAATCTTGTATCACAAACCTCCTGGAGTTTTATGACAAGGTAACAGAAGTAAGACACGAGAGAGAGGGTTGGGTAGATTGCGTTTTCCTAGACTGCAGGAAGGCCTTTGACACAGTTCCCCACAAGAGATTAGTGCAGAAGCTGGAGGATCAGGCACACGTAAAAGGAAGGGCACTGCAATGGATAAGGGAATACCTGACAGGGAGGCAGCAACGAGTCATGGTACGTGAAGAGGTATCACAGTGGGCGCCTGTTACGAGCGGGGTCCCACAGGGGTCAGTTCTAGGACCAGTGCTATTTTTGATATATGTGAACGACATGATGGAAGGAATAGACTCTGAAGTGTCCCTGTTCGCAGATGACGTGAAGCTGATGAGAAGAATTAAATCGGACGAGGATGAGGCAGGACTGCAAAGAGACCTGGAGAGGCTGGACATGTGGTCCAGTAACTGGCTTCTCGAATTCAATCCAGCCAAATGCAAAGTCATGAAGATTGGGGAGGGGCAAAGAAGACCGCAGACAGAGTATAGGCTAGGTGGACAAAGACTACAGACCTCACTCAGGGAGAAAGACCTTGGGGTGACCATAACACCGAGCACATCACCGGAGGCACACATCAACCAAATAACCGCTGCAGCATACGGGTGCCTGGCAAACCTGAGAATAGCGTTCCGATACCTTAATAAGGAATCGTTCAAGACACTGTACACTGTGTATGTTAGGCCCATACTGGAGTATGCAGCACCAGTCTGGAACCCACACCTGGTCAAGCACGTCAAGAAGTTAGAGAAAGTACAAAGGTTTGCAACAAGGCTAGTCCCAGAGCTCAAGGGAATGTCGTACGAGGAAAGGTTAAGGGAAATCGGACTGACGACACTGGAGGACAGAAGGGTCAGGGGAGACATGATAACGACATACAAGATACTGCGGGGAATAGACAAGGTGGACAGAGATAGGATGTTCCAGAGAGGGGACACAGGGACAAGGGGTCACAACTGGAAGCTGAAGACTCAGACGAGTCACAGGGACGTTAGGAAGTATTTCTTCAGTCATAGAGTTGTCAGCAAGTGGAATAGCCTAGCAAGTGAAGTAGTGGAGGCAGGAACCATACATAGTTTTAAGAAGAGGTATGACAAAGCTCAGGAAGCAGAGAGAGAGAGGATCCAGTAGCGATCAGTGAAGAGGCGGGGCCAGGAGCTGAGTCTCGACCCCTGCAACCACAATTAGGTGAGTACACCTACACACACACACACACACACACACACATCCCCCACCAGCATCTAGCCTGTTTCTGGTGTTGTAAGAGTGTCAGAGTGTGTCCTAGTCTAGTTATCCTGTAAAATTAAGTGGCTTGTCAGTAGCATTTGGGATCACAACTGGATGAATATACACCGACTAAATAAAGTTGGGGTTTTTAATAACAAAAGTGTCTAGGTGGTATTAATTACAGTTAATGTAGTTTGAATAATTAAGAGATAATCTCTTACACAACTCTTGGAGTATAGTTTGGTATACTTATATATTATAGTTATCTTGTACATATAATCATATGGTGCTAAGTGCACGCTTAATAAGATCCTGTAATACTCTTAATAAGTACCGTCTGGCATGTTGCTATGATGAGGTGTACTCAAGTACAGGAGTAATGATGCGTATGTGTGTGTGAGTTTGTATATGTGGTCACATTGACTCGACTTAAACTTAAAATGTGACTGACAACAACATTCCCTAAATAATCTAACTTCTTGATTATCGAGGCAATTAAACATCTTGTTTGAATAATATAACGACCCATTCGCCCATCAGTAATAATGCTTGAAACAGCGGAGAACAGCAGAGCGTCAGGCAATAATCAAAAGCAAAAAAGACCATAATAGTGGACCTTCAACAGATCCAGCACAAAAGGTTTAAAATTCCTTATTACTGAGACTGAGTTCATAATTCCAGTTTCTCAAATATGACAGTACAAAGATACCAGAACAAATGTAGGTCTAGAGTTTAACTCAGGACTAGAGATATAGAGTGTCTCCACGACACACAACCTCTGGAAATGTCTAATATCACGAAATCTAAATAATGCTCTGTGAACAGAGTTATACCTAAACAGAGTGTAATTGACATGAGCTGAGAAGAATAGCAATCTCCCAGACATCATCAGAGAGGATGTTACCTCCATGAGCAACAGCTAGAGAGGCAGGGAAGGCAGCTCCCACTCCAGGTGACTCGTACCAGCTTATCCCTGACACCAACTGTGAAACAAGTCTACCTGGAGTCTACGTGGAGGGTATTCCGGGGATCAATGCCCCCGCGGCCCAGTCCATGACCAGGCCTCCCAGTGGATCGGGGCCTGATCAGTTAGTTTAATATGTTTATTATGCACCCCATACCCATCCTGTGGGCGGTAGTCAAAAGATTACAGAGGTACATAATTGGTCCAGGGACTGGACTCCAAAGTTTTGATAGCTGAGCAAGTTACAGAGGTAATGAACTCACAATTTACAAAGGTAATGAACTCACAATTTATGTGACTTTTTATTGTGGCAACGTTTCGCTCTCCAGGAGCTTTATCAAGCCATTATGGCTTGATAAAGCTCCTGGAGAGCGAAACGTTGCCACAATAAAAAGTCACATTAGTTGCATTTGTGTCCTTTTACTTTACAACTCACAATTTACAAAGGTAATGAACTCCAGGTAGGTCTGGTCACAATTATGACAAGTTACAAAGGTATTTACAGATTACAGAGGTACGTAATGGGTCCAAGGACTGGGCCCCCAAAGATTTGATAGCTGAACTAGGTACAAGGTAATGAACGCACAAGTTACAAAGGTAATGAATTCTGTAAGAATGGTTACTTACGTTTATACATGGCTACAATCATGAACATATTATAGTGTAATGAGCAATTCACACTTCCACACCCGGTCACAACTGTAATGAGTTATTGGTGCAAATATTGATCAACGAGGCTGTTACTGCTGGCCGCATGCAATCCAATGTACGAACCACAGCCTGGCTGATCCGGCACTGTCTTTAGGTATCTGTCCAGCTCCCTCTTGAAGACACCCAGGGGTCTACCGATAATGCCCCTTATTGCTA
Source organism: Cherax quadricarinatus (assembly GCF_038502225.1). Lineage (NCBI taxonomy): Eukaryota > Metazoa > Arthropoda > Malacostraca > Decapoda > Parastacidae > Cherax > Cherax quadricarinatus. The sequence continues at coordinate 3,937,579 of NC_091297.1, forward strand.
GTGGGAGGCTGTTGAACAGTCTTAGGCCCCGGACACTTATTGCATTTTCTCTTAGTGTACCAGTGATGCACCTACCACTGGAGTGATTTCTGTGTGCATATTAGGGACCAGTCCCTCCAGAATCTTCCAAGTGTAGATTATGATATATCTCTCTCGCCTGCACTCCAGTGAGTACAAGTCAAGTGCTTCCAGGCGTTCCCAGTAGTTAAGGTGTTTGATGGAACTTATACGTGCAGTGAAGGTTCTCTGTACACTCTAGATCTGCAGTTTCACCTGCCTTGAATGGGGATGTTAATATACAGCAGTATTCCAGCCTAGAGAGAACAAGTGATATAAAAAGGATCATCATTGGCTTAGCATCTCTTGTCTTGAATGTTCTCATTATCCATCTTATCAGTTTCCTCGCAGATGTGATAGTGGCATTGTTGTGGTCCTTGAAGGTGAGGTCTTCGGACATTACCACACCCAGGTCCTTCACATTACTTTTCCGCTCTATTGTGTGATTAGAGTTTGTAGTATACTCAGTCCTAGTTATTATTTCCTCCAGTTTTCCATAACGGAGTTGGAGTTTGTCTTCATTGAACATCATATTGTTCTCTGTTGCCCATTGGAAAACTTGGTTTATATCTTCTTGGAGCTTTGCCGTGTCCTCAGTGGATGGCACTTTCATGCAGTGGTCAGGTAGTTTGCAAGGTAGGTTGCAAGTTTTCAGGTAGTTTGCAAGGTAGGTTGCAAGTGGTCTGGTAGTTTGCAAGGTAGGTTGCAAGTGGTCTGGTAGTTTGCAAGGTAGGTTGCAAGTGGTCAGGTAGTTTGCAAGGTAGGTTGCAAGTGGTCTGGTAGTTTGCAAGGTAGGTTGCAAGTGGTCAGTTAGTTTGCAAGGTAGGTTGCAAGTGGTCAGGTAGTTTGCAAGGTAGGTTGCAAGTGGTCAGGTAGGTTGCAAGTGGTCAGGTAGTTTGCAAGGTAGGTTGCAAGTGGTCAGGTAGGTTGCAAGTGGTCAGGTAGGTTGCAAGTGGTCAGGTAGGTTGCAAGTGGTCAGGTAGTTTGCAAGGTAGGTTGCAAGTGGTCAGGTAGGTTGCAAGTGGTCAGGTAGTTTGCAAGGTAGGTTGCAAGTGGTCAGGTAGGTTGCAAGTGGTCAGGTAGTTTGCAAGGTAGGTTGCAAGTGGTCAGGTAGTTTGCAAGGTAGGTTGCAAGTGGTCAGGTAGGTTGCAAGTGGTCAGGTAGGTTGCAAGTGGTCAGGTAGGTTGCAAGTGGTCAGGTAGTTTGCAAGGTAGGTTGCAAGTGGTCAGGTAGGTTGCAAGTGGTCAGGTAGTTTGCAAGGTAGGTTGCAAGTGGTCAGGTAGGTTGCAAGTGGTCAGGTAGTTTGCAAGGTAGGTTGCAAGTGGTCAGGTAGTTTGCAAGGTAGGTTGCAAGTGGTCAGGTAGTTTGCAAGGTAGGTTGCAAGTGGTCAGGTAGGTTGCAAGTGGTCAGGTAGGTTGCAAGTGGTCAGGTAGGTTGCAAGTGCTGGCAGCCAATCAACACAGCACAATGAGAGTCGTAGTTGTTACATCCCAACTACATACATAAGCTAATATAATAAATCAAATAATACAAAGCATAAAATTTTTCATTTTGGCTATTAATGAAAATATCAGCCATATAAAATTATATGAATAAACAATATATACAATATTTACCGCATCTTTCTCTGAGATCGTAACACACACACACACACACACACACACACACACACACACACACACACACACACACACACACACACACACACACACACACACACACACACACACACACACACTGTGTTAGTACACAAATACTATGTTGTGGAGGTTGAGGGTAAGGGAAGGAGGGGAGATGAAAGGGAGGGGGAGGAGGAAAGGGGAAGGGGGGAAAGGGGAAGGGGGGAAAGGGGAAGGGGAATGCTACCATCAAAGAAGGTCAGGTCTTGTGACGTCATCCTCTTGACGGGATTTATGTGGTCTTACAAGTTGAGGTGGAAGGTTGGGTCAAGCTGAGTGTGTGGGGGCTGTGTGAAGGGCTGAGTGAGGGGGAGCTGAGTGGGGGCTGTGTGTGTGGGGGGTTGAGTGAGTGGGAGCCGAGTGTGTGGGGCTGAGTGTGTGGGGGCTGTGTGAAGGGCTGAGTGAGGGGGAGCTGAGTGGGGGCTGTGTGTGTGGGGGGTTGAGTGAGTGGGAGCCGAGTGTGTGGGGCTGAGTGTGTGGGGGCTGTGTGGGGGCCGAGTGTGTGGGGGCTGAGTGTGCGACTGAGGACGTAGAGGGAAGGGCAGGTGTTGTAGAGGGAAGGGAAGGTGTTGTAGAGGGAAGGGAAGGTGTTGTAGAGAGAAGAGCATTTGTTGTTTAGGGAAGGACAAGTGTTGTTGAGGGAAGGACAAGTGTTGTAGAGGGAAGGACAAGTGTTGTAGAGGGAAGGACAAGTGTTGTAGAGGGAAGGACAAGTGTTGTAGAGGGAAGGACAAGTGTTGTAGAGGGAAGGACAAGTGTTGTAGAGGGAAGGACAAGTGTTGTAGAGGGAAGGACAAGTGTTGTAGAGGGAAGGACAAGTGTTGTAGAGGGAAGGACAAGTGTTGTAGAGGGAAGGACAAGTGTTGTAGAGGGAAGGACAAGTGTTGTAGAGGGAAGGACAAGTGTTGTTGAGGGAAGGACAAGTGTTGTAGAGGGAAGGACAAGTGTTGTAGAGGGAAGGACAAGTGTTGTAGAGGGAAGGACAAGTGTTGTAGAGGGAAGGACAAGTGTTGTTGAGGGAAGGACAAGTGTTGTAGAGGGAAGGACAAGTGTTGGTGAGGGAAGGACAAGTGTTGTAGAGGGAAGGACAAGTGTTGTAGAGGGAAGGACAAGTGTTGTTGAGGGAAGGACAAGTGTTGTAGAGGGAAGGACAAGTGTTGTAGAGGGAAGGACAAGTGTTGTAGAGGGAAGGACAAGTGTTGGTGAGGGAAGGACAAGTGTTGTTGAGGGAAGGACAAGTGTTGTAGAGGGAAGGACAAGTGTTGGTGAGGGAAGGACAAGTGTTGTAGAGGGAAGGACAAGTGTTGGTGAGGGAAGGACAAGTGTTGTTGAGGGAAGGACAAGTGTTGTAGAGGGAAGGACAAGTGTTGGTGAGGGAAGGACAAGTGTTGTAGAGGGAAGGACAAGTGTTGTAGAGGGAAGGACAAGTGTTGTAGAGGGAAGGACAAGTGTTGTAGAGGGAAGGACAAGTGTTGTTGAGGGAAGGACAAGTGTTGTAGAGGGAAGGACAAGTGTTGTTGAGGGAAGGACAAGTGTTGTAGAGGGAAGGACAAGTGTTGTAGAGGGAAGGACAAGTGTTGTTGAGGGAAGGACAAGTGTTGTAGAGGGAAGGACAAGTGTTGTAGAGGGAAGGACAAGTGTTGTAGAGGGAAGGACAAGTGTTGTAGAGGGAAGGACAAGTGTTGTAGAGGGAAGGACAAGTGTTGTAGAGGGAAGGACAAGTGTTGTAGAGGGAAGGACAAGTGTTGTAGAGGGAAGGACAAGTGTTGTAGAGGGAAGGACAAGTGTTGTAGAGGGAAGGACAAGTGTTGTAGAGGGAAGGACAAGTGTTGTTGAGGGAAGGGAAGGTGTTGTAGAGGGAAGGACAAGTGTTGTTGAGGGAAGGGAAGGTGTTGTAGAGGGAAGGACAAGTGTTGTAGAGGGAAGGACAAGTGTTGTAGAGGGAAGGACAAGTGTTGTGGAGGGAAGGACAAGTGTTGTAGAGGGAAGGACAAGTGTTGTAGAGGGAAGGACAAGTGTTGTAGAGGGAAGGACAAGTGTTGTAGAGGGAAGGACAAGTGTTGTTGAGGGAAGGGAAGGTGTTGTAGAGGGAAGGACAAGTGTTGTAGAGGGAAGGACAAGTGTTGTAGAGGGAAGGACAAGTGTTGTAGAGGGAAGGACAAGTGTTGTAGAGGGAAGGACAAGTGTTGTGGAGGGAAGGACAAGTGTTGTAGAGGGAAGGACAAGTGTTGTAGAGGGAAGGACAAGTGTTGTAGAGGGAAGGACAAGTGTTGTTGAGGGAAGGACAAGTGTTGTAGAGGGAAGGACAAGTGTTGTAGAGGGAAGGACAAGTGTTGTAGAGGGAAGGACAAGTGTTGTTGAGGGAAGGACAAGTGTTGTAGAGGGAAGGACAAGTGTTGTAGAGGGAAGGACAAGTGTTGTAGAGGGAAGGACAAGTGTTGTAGAGGGAAGGACAAGTGTTGTAGAGGGAAGGACAAGTGTTGTAGAGGGAAGGACAAGTGTTGTTGAGGGAAGGACAAGTGTTGTAGAGGGAAGGACAAGTGTTGTAGAGGGAAGGACAAGTGTTGTTGAGGGAAGGACAAGTGTTGTAGAGGGAAGGACAAGTGTTGTAGAGGGAAGGACAAGTGTTGTTGAGGGAAGGACAAGTGTTGTTGAGGGAAGGACAAGTGTTGTAGAGGGAAGGACAAGTGTTGTAGAGGGAAGGACAAGTGTTGTAGAGGGAAGGACAAGTGTTGTAGAGGGAAGGACAAGTGTTGTAGAGGGAAGGACAAGTGTTGTTGAGGGAAGGGAAGGTGTTGTAGATAGAAGAGCAGGTTGTTGTAGAGGGAAGGTCAGGTGTTGTAGAGGGAAGGTCAGGTGTTGTAGAGGGAAGGACAGGTGTTGTAGATGGAAGGACAAGTGTTGTAGAGGGAAGGACAAGTGTTGTTGAGGGAAGGACAAGTGTTGTAGAGGGAAGGACAAGTGTTGTAGAGGGAAGGACAAGTGTTGTAGAGGGAAGGACAAGTGTTGTAGAGGGAAGGACAAGTGTTGTAGAGGGAAGGACAAGTGTTGTTGAGGGAAGGGAAGGTGTTGTAGATAGAAGAGCAGGTTGTTGTAGAGGGAAGGTCAGGTGTTGTAGAGGGAAGGTCAGGTGTTGTAGAGGGAAGGACAGGTGTTGTAGATGGAAGGACAAGTGTTGTAGAGGGAAGGACAAGTGTTGTTGAGGGAAGGACAAGTGTTGTAGAGGGAAGGACAAGTGTTGTAGAGGGAAGGACAAGTGTTGTAGAGGGAAGGACAAGTGTTGTAGAGGGAAGGACAAGTGTTGTAGAGGGAAGGACAAGTGTTGTAGAGGGAAGGACAAGTGTTGTTGAGGGAAGGACAAGTGTTGTTGAGGGAAGGACAAGTGTTGTAGAGGGAAGGACAAGTGTTGTAGATGGAAGGACAAGTGTTGTAGAGGGAAGGACAAGTGTTGTAGAGGGAAGGACAAGTGTTGTAGAGGGAAGGACAAGTGTTGGTGAGGGAAGGACAAGTGTTGTAGAGGGAAGGACAAGTGTTGGTGAGGGAAGGACAAGTGTTGTTGAGGGAAGGACAAGTGTTGGTGAGGGAAGGACAAGTGTTGTTGAGGGAAGGACAAGTGTTGGTGAGGGAAGGGAAGGTGTTGTAGATAGAAGAGCAGGTTGTTGTAGAGGGAAGGTCAGGTGTTGTAGAGGGAAGGACAGGTGTTGTAGAGGGAAGGACAAGTGTTGTTGAGGGAAGGACAAGTGTTGTAGAGGGAAGGACAAGTGTTGGTGAGGGAAGGGAAGGTGTTGTAGATAGAAGAGCAGGTTGTTGTAGAGGGAAGGTCAGGTGTTGTAGAGGGAAGGACAGGTGTTGTAGATGGAAGGACAAGTGTTGTAGAGGGAAGGACAAGTGTTGTAGAGGGAAGGACAAGTGTTGTAGAGGGAAGGACAAGTGTTGGTGAGGGAAGGGAAGGTGTTGTAGATAGAAGAGCAGGTTGTTGTAGAGGGAAGGTCAGGTGTTGTAGAGGGAAGGTCAGGTGTTGTAGAGGGAAGGACAAACGTTGTAGAGGGAAGGACAAGTGTTGTTGAGGGAAGGGAAGGTGTTGTAGATAGTAGAGCAGGTTGTTGTAGAGGGAAGGTCAGGTGTTGTAGAGGGAAGAGCAGGTGTTGTAGAGGGAAGGACAAGTGTTGTTGAGGGAAGGGAAGGTGTTGTAGACAGAAGAGCAGGTGTTGTAGAGGGAAGGGCAGGTGTTGTAGAGGGAAGGACAAGTGTTGTTGAGGGAAGGGAAGGTGTTGTAGACAGAAGAGCAGGTTGTTGTAGAGGGAAGGGCATTTGTTGTAGAGGAAAGGGCAGGTGTTGTATAGGGAAGGACAAGTGTTGTTGAGGGAAGGGAAGGTGTTGTAGATAGAAGAGCAGGTTGTTGTAGAGGGAAGGGCAGGTGTTGTAGAGGGAACAACAAGTGTTGTTGGGGGAAGGGAAGGTGTTGTAGATAGAAGACCAGGTGTTGTAGAGGGAAGGTCAGGTGTTGTAGAGGGAAGGGCAGGTGTTGTAGAGGGAAGGACAGGTGTTGTTGAGGGAAGGGAAGGTGTTGTAGAGAGAACAGGTGTTGTAGAGGGAAGGGCAGGTCTGTTAGACGGAAGGGCAGGTGTTATGTTGGGAAGGACAGAGTTAAACCATACCTCGGCCGGGATTGAACCCGCGGTCACCTATGGTGTAGAAATATACCTAGTTGGACGAATCTTATTGTGGCTAGCTGGTCTAGTGGCTAACGCGACGGGCTGGAGTTTTGAGACTCTCTGACCGCGGGTTCAATCCCGGCCGGGGTATGGTTTGTTTCAATCGTGTCATTACGATTTCGTGAGTCAGGACAGAGTTACATGAATGTAACTATTCACTTGATTCTAGAGAACAAAATCATCACGCTTGATGAGAAAGTGTCCATGGACATCAGTGTCCATTCTATGGACACTGATGTCTACATAGTCAGTCTTCTGCCTCTTCACTAGATGTTTTTATCTCATGTATTAATCTACTTCTCACGAGATTTTCCACCCATTAGCAACACATAACTAAATGATCACAGCATTCTTTTCAAGTCCTTGTTAGAACAAGTCCTACATAATCTCTGGATGGGTACGAGTCAGACTTCCAGTTAGACTGGGTGAACTGGGAATACATAGAGGTTGTGTTTATCTTAGCCCTGAGCACCATCTCTTCTCGTGTCTGCGGCTGGAACATGTCTTAACTCACAGGCCCTCCGCAGTCCATTGTTTCTCCATTTTCTTGCACTTATTCACACTTAAGTTTTATCCGGGGCAATAGTTTAAGAATACCGTCCATGTCCTATTTATTATTAGTCAACAAGATGGTACTGCCGATTATAGGGATTGGTGACCCTCTATTCCTAGGGATGGGGGGAAGGGGTAAGTACCACAATCTTCCTCAAAAAATGTAGTACAATGGTCATTGTTGCCACCTTTATCTGTAGTGCCTCAGTATTGGCATTCAGAGGTAGGATGCTTGCTGCATCCTGGGTTCCCTTGTGGTCTCTTAAGAGCTTCTAGACCTTCACAGCCTTACTTGAAAGCTGTTTAAATTGTGTATGGGTATATATTTATATATATATATATATATATATATATATATATATATATATATATATATATATATATATATATGTGTGTGTGTGTGTGTGTGTGTTTGTGTGTGTGTGTGTGTGTGTGTGTGTGTGTGTGTACTACAGTGATAGAAATAATGAGGTAGCTGAAACAATTTCAGGGAGAAAATATGTGAATTTTGCAAGGCATGAAGAGGCTAATAACATTATCGAGAGAAGCCTTACAACAGCCAGATGCCCAGCAGTAAGGGAGCCACCCCAACTATGCAAATCTGACGGCAGCCAAAAGCGTCCAAATGGTATCATCCTTCAAGCCTGGACAGACGGCAAGCAGGTGCTGTGGGACTACACACGTGCAACTACCTTGGCTGAAACCTATCTCCAATACACCAGGGAGGAAGGAGGGGCAGCTGCCAGCTTCAGGGAGTCCCAAAAGTCTAGAAAATACGGAAAACTTTTCCATCATCATATGTTTGTTCCCATAGGCTCGGAGACCCTTGGCTCATGGGTAAAGAGTGGATCTAAGTTACTTAAGGAGCTAGGCAAAAGACTCATTAGCGTAACTAGGGATCCCAGGCCAGCTAGTTTTCCATTCCAGCAACTCAGCGCTGCTGTTCAGAGAGGTAATGCCTGCTGTATCTTGGGTACGCACAATATGTGCTAGAAATGTATATCTCAAACCTAATGTACTCTGTGTGCCGTCTGTATACCAGCAAGGTATATTATGTAATAAAATATACCTATTGGTAAAAAAGAATAAAAAGATGGGATGGTAGAGGAAGTGGAATATTCAAACGGCTTCAGGAAGAAATCCAAATATTCTTCCTTGAAGCCTTTTTATCCACTTCTACGAGGTTGTGGGTCCCACAATATACACCAGAGGTGGATCCTTAATATATGTATATATATATATATATATATATATATATATATATATATATATATATATATATATATATATATATATATGTATATATATATATATATATATATATATATATATATATATATATATATATATATATATATATATATATATATATATATATATATATATATATATATATATATATATATATATATATATATATATATATATATATATATATATATATATATATATATATATATATATATATATATTCTAGGTAGTAGGTTGGTAGACAGCAACCGCCCAGGGAGGTACTACCGTCCTGCCAAGTGAGTGTAAAACGAAAGCCTGTAATTGTTTTATATGACGGTAGGACTGCTGGTGTCTCCTTTTCTGTCTCATAAACATGCAAGATTTCAGGAACGTCTTGCTACTTCTACTTACACTTAGGTCACACTACACATACATGTACAAGCATATATATACACACACCCCTCTGGGTTTTCTTTTATTTTCTTTCTAGTTCTTGTTCTTGTTTATTTCCTCTTATCTCCATGGGGAAGTGGAACAGAATTCTTCCTCCGTAAGTCATGCGTGTCGTAAGAGGCGACTAAAATGCCGGGAGCAAGGGGCTATTAACCCCTTCTTCCCTATATATTACTAAATTTAAAAGGAGAAACTTTCGTTTGTCCTTTTGGGCCACCCTACCTCGGTGGGATACGGCCGATGTGTTGAAATATATATACACATGTATATATATATATATTATATATATATATATATATATATATATAAAACTGTGATTTATCCTGATATTTTAAGTGAAACTGTAGCTAATGTATTGGTTTTCTTGGGCAGGTGTTCGAGGATGCCAGCGAGGAGTGAGTATAACGCAGGGACTCCAGCACTCCAGTGTTACGCCCTTACTTCACCACTTATCTTCTCCCTTCATTACTTATGTTCTCCCTTACTTCACCACTTATCTTCTCCCTTACTTCACCACTTATCTTCTTCCTTACTTCACCACTTATCTTCTTCCTTACTTCACCACTTATCTTCTTCCTTACTTCACCACTTATCTTCTTCCTTACTTCACCACTTATCTTCTCACTTACTTCACCACTTATCTTCTTCCTTACTTCACCACTTATCTTCTTCCTTACTTCACCACTTATCTTCTCACTTACTTCACCACTTATCTTCTTCCTTCTCCACTTATCTTCTCACTTACTTCACCACTTATCTTCTCCCTTACTTCACCACTTATCTTCTTCCTTACTTCACCACTTATCTTCTCCCTTACTTCACCACTTATCTTCTTCCTTACTTCACCACTTATCTTCTTCCTTACTTCACCACTTATCTTCTCACTTACTTCACCACTTATCTTCTTCCTTCTCCACTTATCTTCTCACTTACTTCACCACTTACCTTCTCCCTTACTTCACCACTTATCTTCTTCCTTACTTCACCACTTATCTTCTTCCTTACTTCACCACTTATCTTCTCCCTTCACCACTTATCTTCTCCCTTACTTCACCACTTATCTTCTTCCTTACTTCACCACTTATCTTCTCCCTTACTTCACCACTTATCTTCTTCCTTACTTCACCACTTATCTTCTTCCTTACTTCACCACTTATCTTCTCACTTACTTCACCACTTATCTTCTTCCTTACTTCTCCACTTATCTTCTCACTTACTTCACCACTTATCTTCTCCCTTCACCACTTATCTTCTCCCATACTTCACCACTTATCTTCTTCCTTACTTCACCACGGATCTTCTCCCTTACTTCACCACTTATCTTCTCCCTTACTTCACCACTTATCTTCTTCCTTACTTCACCACTTATCTTCTTCCTTACTTCACCACTTATCTTCTCCCTTACTTCACCACTTATCTTCTTCCTTACTTCACCACTTATCTTCTCCCTTACTTCACCACTTATCTTCTTCCTTACTTCACCACTTATCTTTTCCTTACTTCACCACTTATCTTCTTCCTTACTTCACCACTTATCTTCTTCCTTACTTCACCACTTATCTTCTTCCTTACTTCACCACTTATCTTCTTCCTTACTTCACCACTTATCTTCTTCCTTACTTCACCACTTATCTTCTCACTTACTTCACCACTTATCTTCTTCCTTACTTCTCCACTTATCTTCTCACTTACTTCACCACTTATCTTCTCCCTTACTTCACCACTTATCTTCTTCCTTACTTCACCACTTATCTTCTTCCTTACTTCACCACTTATCTTCTCCCTTCACCACTTATCTTCTCCCATACTTCACCACTTATCTTCTTCCTTACTTCACCACTTATCTTCTCCCTTACTTCACCACTTATCTTCTCCCTTACTTCACCACTTATCTTCTTCCTTACTTCACCACTTATCTTCTTCCTTACTTCACCACTTATCATCTCCCTTACTTCACCGCTTATCTTCTCCCTTACTTCACTTATCCCTTACTTCACCACTTATCTTATCGCTTCCTTCACCGCTTATCTTCTCCCTTAATTCACCGCTTATTTTCTCCCTTCACCACTTATCTTCTCCCTTACTTCACCACTTATCTTCTTCCTTACTTCACCACTTATCTTCTTCCTTACTTCACCACTTATCTTATCCCTTCCTTCACCGCTTATCTTCTCCCTTAATTCACCGCTTATTTTCTCCCTTACTTCACCACTTATCTTCTCCCTTACTTCACCACTTATCTTATCCCTTACTTCACCACTTATCTTCTCCCTTACTTCACCACTTATCTTCTCCCTTCACCACTTATCTTCTCCCTTACTTCACCAGTTATCTTCTCCGTTACTTCACCACTTATCTTCTCCCTTACTTCACCACTTATCTTCTTCCTTCATTACTTATCTTCTCCCTTACTTCACCACTTATCTTCTTCCTTCATTACTTATCATCTCCCTTACTTCACCACTTATCTTCTCCCTTCATTACTTATGTTCTCCCTTACTTCACCACTTATCTTCTCCCTTACTTCAACACATCTTCTCCCTTACTTCAACACTTATCTTCTCCCTTACTTCACCACTTATCTTCTTCCTTCATTACTTATCTTCTCCCTTACTTCACCACTTATCTTCTTCCTTCATTACTTATCATCTCCCTTACTTCACCACTTATCTTCTCCCTTCATTACTTATGTTCTCCCTTACTTCACCACTTATCTTCTCCCTTACTTCACCACTTATCTTCTCCCTTACTTCAACACTTATCTTCTCCCTTACTTCACCACTTATCTTCTCCCTTAGTTCACCACTTATCTTCTTCCTTCATTCCTTATCTTCTCCCTTACTTCACCACTTATCTTCTCCCTTCATTACTTATGTTCTCCCTTACTTCACCACTTATCTTCTCCCTTACTTCACCACTTATCTTCTTCCTTCATTACTTATGTTCTCCCTTACTTCACCACTTATCTTCTCCCTTCATTACTTATGTTCTCCCTTACTTCACCACTTATCTTCTCCCTTCATTACTTATGTTCTCCCTTACTTCACCACTTATCTTCTTCCTTCATTCCTTATGTTCTCCCTTACTTCACCACTTACCTTCTCCCTTTGCTTCACCACTTATCTTCTCCCTTACTTCACCACTTATCTTCTCCCTTCAATCCTTATGTTCTCCTTTACTTCACCACTTATCTTCTTCCTTCATTCCTTATGTTCTCCCTTACTTCACCACTTATCTTCTTCCTTTATTCCTTATGTTCTCCCTTACTTCACTTATCTTCCTTACTTCACCACTTATCTTCTTCCTTACTTCACCACTTATCTTCTCCCTTACTTCACCACTTATCTTCCTTCATTTCTTATGTTCTCCCTTACTTCACCACTTATCTTCTCCCTTACTTCACCACTTATCTTCTTCCTTACTTCACCACTTATCTTCTCCCTTACTTCACCACTTATCTTCTTCCTTCATTTCTTATGATCTCACTTGCTTCACCACTTATCTTCTTCCTTACTTCACCACTTATCTTCTCCCTTACTTCACCACTTATCTTCCTTCATTTCTTATGTTCTCACTTACTTTACCACTTATCTTGTGTCTTCTCCACTTACTTTACCACTTATCTTCTTCATTCCTTATGTTCTCCCTTACTTCACCACTTATCTTCTCCCTTACTTCACCACTTATCTTCTTCCTTACTTCACCACTTATCTTCTCCCTTACTTCACCACTTATCTTCTTCCTTACTTCACCACTTATCTTCTTCCTTACTTCACCACTTATATTCTCTCTTACTTCACCACTTATCTTCTTCCTTACTTCACCACTTATATTCTCCTTTACTTCACCACTTATCTTCTTCCTTACTTCACCACTTATCCTCTCCCTTACTTCACCACTTATCTTCTTCCTTACTTCACCACTTATCTTCTCCATTACTTCACCACTTATCTTCCTTCATTTCTTATGTTCTCACTTACTTCACCACTTATCTTCTTCCTTACTTCACCACTTATCCTCTCCCTTACTTCACCACTTATCTTCTTCCTTACTTCACCACTTATCTTCTTCCTTACTTCACCACTTATCCTCTCCCTTACTTCACCACTTATCTTCTTCCTTACTTCACCACTTATCTTCTTCCTTACTTCACCACTTATCTTCTCCCTTACTTCACCACTTATCTTCTTCCTTCATTTCTTATGTTCTCCCTTACTTCACCACTTATCTTCTCCCTTACTTCACCACTTATATTCTCCCTTACTTCACCACTTATTTTCTTCCTTACTTCACCACTTATCTTCTCCCTTACTTCACCACTTATCTTCTTCCTTACTTCACCAGTTATCTTCTCCCTTACTTCACCACTTATCTTCATTTCTTATGTTCTCCCTTACTTCACCACTTATCTTCTCCCTTCATTACTTATGTTCTCCCTTACTTCACCACTTATCTTCTCCCTTACTTCAACACTTATCTTCTCCCTTACTTCAACACTTATCTTCTCCCTTACTTCACCACTTATCTTCGTCCTTCATTACTTATCTTCTCCCTTACTTCACCACTTATCTTCTTCCTTCATTACTTATCATCTCCCTTACTTCACCACTTATCTTCTCCCTTCATTACTTATGTTCTCCCTTACTTCATCACTTATCTTCTCCCTTACTTCACCACTTATCTTCTCCCTTACTTCAACACTTATCTTCTCCCTTATTTCACCACTTATCTTCTCCCTTAGTTCACCACTTATCTTCTCCCTTACTTCAACACTTATCTTCTCCCTTATTTCACCACTTATCTTCTCCCTTAGTTCACCATTTATCTTCTTCCTTCATTCCTTATCTTCTCCCTTACTTCACCACTTATCTTCTCCCTTCATTACTTATGTTCTCCCTTACTTCACCACTTATCTTCTCCCTTCACCACTTATCTTCTTCCTTCATTACTTATGTTCTCCCTTACTTCACCACTTATCTTCTCCCTTCATTACTTATGTTCTCCCTTACTTCACCACTTATCTTCTCCCTTCGTTACTTATGTTCTCCCTTACTTCACCACTTATCTTCTTCCTTCATTCCTTATGTTCTCCCTTACTTCACCACTTACCTTCTCCCTTACTTCATCACTTATCTTCTCCCTTACTTCACCACTTACCTTCTCCCTTTGCTTCACCACTTATCTTCTCCCTTACTTCACCACTTATCTTCTCCCTTCAATCCTTATGTTCTCCCTTACTTCACCACTTATCTTCTTCCTTCATTCCTTATGTTCTCCCTTACTTCACCACTTATCTTCTTCCTTCATTCCTTATGTTCTCCCTTACTTCACCACTTATCTTCTTCCTTACTTCACCACTTATCTTCTTCCTTACTTCACCACTTATCTTCTCCCTTACTTCACCACTTATCTTCTTCCTTCATTTCTTATGTTCTCCCTTACTTCACCACTTATCTTCTCCCTTACTTCACCACTTATCTTCTTCCTTACTTCACCACTTATCTTCTCCCTTACTTCACCACTTATCTTCTTCCTTCATTTCTTATGTTCTCACTTGCTTCACCACTTATCTTCTTCCTTACTTCACCACTTATCTTCTCCCTTACTTCACCACTTATCTTCTTCCTTCATTTCTTATGTTCTCACTTACTTTACCACTTATCTTGTGTCTTCTCCACTTACTTTACCACTTATCTTCTTCATTCCTTATGTTCTCCCTTACTTCACCACTTATCTTCTCCCTTACTTCACCACTTATCTTCTTCCTTACTTCACCACTTATCTTCTCCCTTACTTCACCACTTATCTTCTTCCTTACTTCACCACTTATCTTCTTCCTTACTTCACCACTTATATTCTCCCTTACTTCACCACTTATCCTCTTCCTTACTTCACCACTTATATTCTCCCTTACTTCACCACTTATCTTCTTCCTTACTTCACCACTTATCCTCTCCCTTACTTCACCACTTATCTTCTTCCTTACTTCACCACTTATCTTCTTCCTTACTTCACCACTTATCCTCTCCCTTACTTCACCACTTATCTTCTTCCTTACTTCACCACTTATCTTCTTCCTTACTTCACCACTTATCTTCTCCCTTACTTCACAACTTATCTTCTCCCTTCATTACTTATGTTCTCCCTTAGTTCATCACTTATCTTCTTCCTTCACCACTTATCTTCTCCCTTACTTCACCACTTATCTTCTTCCTTCATTTCTTATGTTCTCCCTTACTTCACCACTTATCTTCTCCCTTACTTCACCACTTATCTTTTCCCTTACTTCACCACTTATCTTCTTCCTTACTTCACCACTTATCTTCTCCCTTACTTCACCACTTATCTTCTTCCTTACTTCACCAGTTATCTTCTCCCTTACTTCACCACTTATCTTCTTCCTTCATTTCTTATGTTCTCCCTTACTTCACCACTTATCTTCTCCCTTCATTACTTATGTTCTCCCTTACTTCACCACTTATCTTCTTCCTTACTTCACCACTTATCTTCTCCCTTACTTCACCACTTATCTTCTTCCTTCATTGCTTATCTTCTCCCTTACTTCACCACTTATCTTCTCCCTTCATTACTTATGTTCTCCCTTACTTCACCACTTATCTTCTCCCTTACTTCACCACTTATCTTCTTCCTTACTTCACCACTTATCTTCTCCCTTCATTACTTATGTTCTCCCTTACTTCACCACTTATCTTCTTCCTTCGTTTCTTTTGTTCTCCCTTGCTTCACCACTTATGTTCTCCCTTACTTCACCACTTATATTCTCCCTTACTTCACTACTTATCTTCATTTCTTACGTTCTCCCTTACTTCACCACTTATCTTCTCCCTTACTTCACCACTTATCTTCTTCCTTCATTTCTTATGTTCTCCCTTATTTCACCACTTATCTTCTCCCTTACTTCACCACTTATCTTCTCCCTTCATTACTTATGTTCTCCCTTAGTTCATCACTTATCTTCTTCCTTACTTCACCACTTATCTTCTCCCTTACTTCACCACTTATCTTCTTCCTTCATTCCTTATCTTCTCCCTTACTTCACCACTTATCTTCTCCCTTCATTACTTATGTTCTCCCTTGCTTCACCACTTATCTTCTCCCTTACTTCACCACTTATCTTCTCCCTTCAGCACTTATATTCTCCCTTCACCACTTATCTTCTTCCTTGCTTCACCACTTATCTTCTCCCTTACTTCACCACTTATCTTCTCCCTTACTTCACCACTTATCTTCTTCCTTACTTCACCACTTATCTTCTCCCTTACTTCACTTATCTTCTCCCTTACTTCACCACTTATCTTCTCCCTTACTTCACCTCTTATCTTCTTCCTTACTTCACCTCTTATCTTCTTCCTTACTTCACCTCTTATCTTCTTCCTCTACATTCGTCATAATACAAAAGTCTGTTCATAAATAATAGTAAGGCTTCGCACAGTTTGTAAAAATAACTTTTTTTTGGTCTGGAAATGTTCGCCATAAAGACGCAGGAAAACTTACATATAAAAAGAATATATTAGGACAACGAAGGTATCACATGTTACTGAGGAGGTGTTACTGAGGAGGTGTTACTGGGGAGGTGTTACTGAGGAGGTGTTACTGAGGAGGTGTTACTTGTTTGTAACGCACAGTGTTACGTCCAAAATGTTTCTGTGACGAGTTATGTTGATATTTCAGTATGGTGTGTTGAGCACTCGCCTATTTGTTGTTACTGGGGTCGAGTCTTTGCTCCTGGCCCCGCCTCTTCACTGATTGCTACTAGGTCCTCTCTCTCCCTGCTCCATGAGCTTTATCATACCTCGTCTTAAAACTATGTATGGTTCCCGCCTCCGCTACGTCACTTTCTAGGCTGTTCCACGGCCTGACTACTCTATGACTGAAGAAATACTTCCTAACATCCCTTTGATTCATCTGAGTCTTCAACTTCCAATTGTAACCTCTTGTTTCTGTGTCCCATCTCTGGAACATCCTGTCTTTGTCCAACTTGTCTATTCCGCGCAGTACTTTATATGTCGTTATCATGTCTCCCCTGACCCTCCTGTCCTCCAGTGTCGCCAGGCCGATTTCCCTTAACCTTTCTTCGTAGGACATTCCCCTTAACTCTGGAACTAACCTTGTCGCAAACCTATGCACTTTTTCTAATTTCTTGACGTGCTTGATTCTCTTTCCTGTGTCCTGGTGACAGAACATGCCTCCAGGAAGACAACCTGACCTCCAGGAAGGCAGCCTTGTCTCCAGGAAGACAGCCTGATTCACAGTAAGATAGCCTGGTCTCCAGGAAGATAGCCTGGTCTCTAGGAAGACGGCCTTGTCTGTAGAAAGACAGCCTAGTCTCCAGGAAGATAGCCTGGTCTCCAGGAAGACAGCCTGGTCTCCAGGAAGACATCCTGTTCTCCAGGAAGACAGCCTGGTCTTCAGGAAGACAGCCTGGTCTCCAGGAAGACAGCCTGACATCTAGGAAGACAGCCTGTGCTCCATTAAGACAGCCTGGTCTCCAGGAAGGCAGTCTGGTCTTCGGGAAAACAGCCTGACCTCCAGGAAGACAGCTTAGTCTCTAGGAAGATCGCCTGGTCTTAAGACAGCCTGACCTCTAGGAAGACAGCCTGGTCTTAGGGGAAGCAGCCTTGTCTCCAGGAAGACAGCCTGGTCTCCAGGAAGGCAGCCCTGTTTTCAGGGAAACAGCCTGGTCTCTATTAAGACAGCCTGGTCTCCAGGAAGGCAGCCTGGTCTTCGGGGAAGCTGCCTGGTCTCCAGGAAGACAGTCTGGTCTCCAGGAAGGCAGCCTGGTCTTTGGGGAAGCAGCCTGGTCTCCAGGAAGACAGCCTGGTCTCCAGGAAGACAGCCTGGTCTCCAGGAAGACAGTCTGGTCTCCAGGAAGACAGCCTGGTCTCCAGGAAGACAGCCTGGTCTCCAGGAAGACAGCCTGGTCTCCAGGAAGACAGCCTGGTCTCCAGGAAGACAGCCTTGTCTCCAGGAAGACAGCCTGGTCTCCAGGAAGACAGCCTGGTCTCCAGGAAGACAGCCTGGTCTCCAGGAAGACAGCCTGGTCTCCAAGAAGACAGCCTGGTCTCCAGGAAGACAGCCGGGTCTCCAGGAAGACAGCCGGGTCTCCAGGAAGACAGTCTGGTCTCCAGGAAGACAGCCTGGTCTCCAGGAAGACAGCCAGGTCTCCAGGAAGACAGCCAGGTCTCCAGGAAGACAGCCAGGTCACCAGGAAGACAGCCAGGTCACCAGGAAGACAGCCTGGTCTCCAGGAAGACAGCCTGGTCTCCAAGAAGACAGCCTGGTCTCCAGGAAGACAGCCGGGTCTCCAGGAAGACAGCCGGGTCTCCAGGAAGACAGCCTGGTCTCCAGGAAGACAGCCAGGTCACCAGGAGGACAGCCAGGTCACCAGCAAGATAGCCTGGTCACCAGGAAGACAGCCAGGTCACCAGGAAGACAGCCAGGTCACCAGGAAGACAGCCAGGTCACCAGGAAGACAGCCATGTCACCAGGAAGACAGCCAGGTCACCAGGAAGACAGCCAGGTCACCAGGAAGACAGCCAGGTCACTAGGAAGACAACAAGGTCACCAGGAAGACAGCCAGGTCGCCAGGAAGACAGCCAGGTCACCAGGAAGACAGCCAGGTCACCAGGAAGACAGCCTGGTCTCCAGAAGACAGCCAGGTCACCAGGAAGACAGCCAGGTCACCAGGAAGACAGCCAGGTCACCAGGAAGACAGCCAGGTCTCCAGGAAGACAGCCAGGTCTCCAGGAAGACAGCCAGGTCACCAGGAAGACAGCCAGGTCTCCAGGAAGACAGCCAGGTCACCTTGAAGACAGCCAGGTCACCAGGAAGACAGCCAGGTCACCATGAAGACAGCCAGGTCACCATGAAGACAGCCAGGTCACCAGGAAGACAGCCAGGTCACCAGGAAGACAGCCAGGTCACCAGGAAGACAGCCAGGTCACCAGGAAGACAGCCAGGTTACCAGGAAGACAGCGAGGTCACTAGGAAGACAGCCAGGTCACCAGGAAGACAGCCAGGTCACCAGGAAGACAGCCAGGTCTCCAGGAAGACAGCCAGGTCACCAGGAAGACAGCCGGGTCTCCAGGAAGACAGCCAGGTCACCAGGAAGACAGCCAGGTCACCAGGAAGACAGCCAGGTCACCAGGAAGACAGCCAGGTCACCAGGAAGACAGCCAGGTCACCAGGAAGACAGCCAGGTCACCAGGAAGACAGCCAGGTCACCAGGAAGACAGCCAGGTCACCAGGAAGACAGTCAGGTCACCAGGAAGACAGCCAGGTCACCAGGAAGACAGCCAGGTCACCAGGAAGACAGCCTGCTCTTCAGGGAAAACAGTTCTTGCATTAGTTCCATACTAAGAAGAATAATTGTGCTTCCCAAGAACACTGCCACCAGTGCTGCGTGTTATATGGCATTATGTTTTAACAGTAAGATGAAGCAGGTTCTCCCTTCTGTGTTTCCCGACATCATTGTCTTCAGAGCTGCTTGTTACACATAGTTGTATAGTAACACTGTGGTGATGACTCAGGATTTTCCTGCTTTGTCTTCCTTTTAGCAGTTTGTACCTCACTTGAAAGGTTTTTTTTCTTTTTCAAGATTTTTGATAACGTGTCAAGTAAGTACCAATAGTTTGCGTATATATTTTTTAATGTTACATCAGTCTCCACGAAGGTTATCTTATTATTATTACACTCATAAAAAACGCTAAACCCAGCTGGGCACAGGATATGTAATGTTCAGCAAACATTACACAGGCCTAAAAATTGATAACCATAATGATGATTGATGGATGTGAGTGGAGCAGCAGAGTGGATGTTGGTATCCAGCTGAACATCAGACACACGTGTGTTACATCAATGCCGCCGTTGATGCAGAGTCTTCAGAGTCACCCTTGATGGTGATCATCATCTTAGCATCTATAGTGTCGCAAATAACTTGGAAAAATGCCGCATTTAACATTTCTGGCAATGGTATTAGAGCCGTGGTGAATGCCCCGCGCCAGGATGGCGTGGGCACGCACACGAGTGATGGATGATGAGGTTGACAGGTAGCAGAGGCAGTGATGGTGGTGGTAGTTACAGCAGGCAGCCCTAGTCACGTCTACCTCACTACTGATGCCTGCTGCGTGCTCCCTACCTAGGATAATTATATTATGTAAATACCTTCGTTTAAATTCACCTTTTTTATATATATATATATATATATATATATATATATATATATATATATATATATATATGTATATATATGTATATATATATATATATATATATATATATATATATATATATATATATATATATATATATATATATATATATATATATATATATATATATATATATATATATATTTATTATCACACTGGCCGATTCCCACCAAGGCAGGGTGGCCCGAAAAAGAAAAACTTTCACCATCATTCACTCCATCACTGTCTTGCCAGAAGGGTGCTTTACACTACAGTTTTTAAACTGCAACATTAACACCCCTCCTTCAGAGTGCAGGCACTGTACTTCCCATCTCCAGGACTCAAGTCCGGCCTGCCGGTTTCCCTGAATCCCTTCATAAATGTTACTTTGCTCACACTCCAACAGCACGTCAAGTATTAAAAACCATTTGTCTCCATTCACTCCTATCAAACACGCTCACGCATGCCTGCTGGAAGTCCAAGCCCCTCGCACACAAAACCTCCTTTACCCCCTCCCTCCAACCCTTCCTAGGCCGACCCCTACCCCGCCTTCCTTCCACTACAGACTGATACACTCTTGAAGTTATTCTGTTTCGCTCCATTCTCTCTACATGTCCGAACCACCTCAACAACCCTTCCTCAGCCCTCTGGACAACAATTTTGGTAATCCCGCACCTCCTCCTAACTTCCAAACTACGAATTCTCTGCATTATATTCACACCACACATTGCCCTCAGACATGACATCTCCACTGCCTCCAGCCTTCTCCTCGCTGCAACATTCATCACCCATGCTTCACACCCATATAAGAGCGTTGGTAAAACTATACTCTCATACATTCCCCTCTTTGCCTCCAAGGACAAAGTTCTCTGTCTCCACAGACTCCTAAGTGCACCACTCACTCTTTTTCCCTCATCAATTCTATGATTCACCTCATCTTTCATAGACCCATCCGCTGACACGTCCACTCCCAAATATCTGAATACGTTCACCTCCTCCATACTCTCTCCCTCCAATCTGATATTCAATCTTTCATCACCTAATCTTTTTGTTATCCTCATAACCTTACTCTTTCCTGTATTCACCTTTAATTTTCTTCTTTTGCACACCCTACCAAATTCATCCACCAATCTCTGCAGCTTCTCTTCAGAATCTCCCAAGAGCACAGTGTCATCAGCAAAGAGCAGCTGTGACAACTCCCACCCTGTGTGTGATTCTTTATCTTTTAACTCCACGCCTCTTGCCAAGACCCTCGCATTTACTTCTCTTACAACCCCATCTATAAATATATTAAACAACCACGGTGACATCACACATCCTTGTCTAAGGCCTACTTTTACTGGGAAAAAATTTCCCTCTTTTCTACATACTCTAACTTGAGCCTCACTATCCTCGTAAAAACTCTTCACTGCTTTCAGTAACCTACCTCCTACACCATACACTTGCAACATCTGCCACATTGCCCCCCTATCCACCCTGTCATACGCCTTTTCCAAATCCATAAATGCCACAAAGACCTCTTTAGCCTTATCTAAATACTGTTCACTTATATGTTTCACTGTAAACACCTGGTCCACACACCCCCTACCTTTCCTAAAGCCTCCTTGTTCATCTGCTATCCTATTCTCCGTCTTACTCTTAATTCTTTCAATTATAACTCTACCATACACTTTACCAGGTACACTCAACAGACTTATCCCCCTATAATTTTTGCACTCTCTTTTATCCCCTTTGCCTTTATACAAAGGAACTATGCATGCTCTCTGCCAATCCCTAGGTACCTTACCCTCTTCCATACATTTATTAAATAATTGCACCAACCACTCCAAAACTATATCCCCACCTGCTTTTAACATTTCTATCTTTATCCCATCAATCCCGGCTGCCTTACCCCCTTTCATTTTACCTACTGCCTCACGAACTTCCCCCACACTCACAACTGGCTCTTCCTCACTCCTACAAGATGTTATTCCTCCTTGCCCTATACACGAAATCACAGCTTCCCTATCTTCATCAACATTTAACAATTCCTCAAAATATTCCCTCCATCTTCCCAATACCTCTAACTCTCCATTTAATAACTCTCCTCTCCTATTTTTAACTGACAAATCCATTTGTTCTCTAGGCTTCCTTAACTTGTTAATCTCACTCCAAAACTTTTTCTTATTTTCAACAAAATTTGTTGATAACAGCTCACCCACTCTCTCATTTGCTCTCTTTTTACATTGCTTCACCACTCTCTTAACCTCTCTCTTTTTCTCCATATACTCTTCCCTCCTTGCATCACTTGTACTTTGTAAAAACTTCTCATATGCTAACTTTTTCTCCCTTACTACTCTCTTTACATCATCATTCCACCAATCGCTCCTCTTCCCTCCTGCACCCACTTTCCTGTAACCACAAACTTCTGCTGAACACTCTATGTATATATATATATATATATATATATATATATATATATATATATATATATATATATATATAGGGGACAAGCCACGGGGGGGGGGGGAATGGTGGCTTGTCCTGCATAGTTAAGATCGCCTGTCTGCGATATATATATATATATATATATATATATATATATATATATATATATATATATATATATATATATAGATATATATATATATATATATATATTAACAAGTCGGCCGTCTCCCACCGAGGCAGGATGACCCAAAAAGAAAGAAAATCCCCTCACTCACACATAATCACTGTTTTTCCAGAGGTGCTCAGAACACTACAGTTGAGAAGCATATACGTATAAAGATACACAACATATCCCTCCAAACTGCCAATATCCCAAACCCCTCCTTTAAAGTGCAGGCATTGTACTTCCAATTTCCAGGACTCAAGTCCGGCTATATAAAAATAACCAGTTTCCCTGAATCTCTTCCCTAAATATTACCCTGCTCACACTTCAACAGCTCGTCAGGTCCCAAATACCATTCGTCTCCATTCACTCCTATCTAACACGCTCATGTACGCTTGCTGGAAGTCCAAGCCCCCGCCTTTCTTCCCCTACAGATTTATACGCTCTCCATGTCATTCTACTTTGATCCATTCTCTCTAAATGACCAAACCATCTCAACAACCCCTCTTCAGCCCTCTAACTAATACTTTTATTAACTCCACACCTTCTCCTAATTTCCACACTCCGAATTTTCTGCATAATATTTACACCACACATTGCCCTTAGACAGGATATCTCCACTGCCTCCAAACGTCTCCTCGCTGCAGCATTTACAACCCAAGCTACACACCCAAATAAGAGTGTTGGTACTACTATACTTTCATACATTCCCTTCTTTGCTTCAGATAATGTTTTTTGTCTCCACATATACCTCAACGCACCACTCACCTTTTTTCCTTCTTCAATTCTTTGATTAACCTCATCCTTCATAAATCCATCCGCTGACACGTCAACTCCCATATATCTGAAAACATTCACTTCTTCCATACTCCTCCTCTCCAATTTGATATCCAATTTTTCTTTAAATCATTTGATACCCTAATCACCTTACTCTTTTCTATGTTCACTTTCAACTTTCTACCTTACACACACTCCCAGACTCGTCCACTAACCTTTGCAGTTTTTCTTTAGAATCTCCCATAAGCACAGTATCATCAGCAAAAACTAACTGTCAATTCCCATTTTGTATTTGATTCCCCATAATTTAATCCCACCCCTCTCCCGAACACCCTAGCATTTACTTCTTTTACAACCCCATCTATTAAACAACCATGGTGACATTACACATCCCTGTCTAAGACGTACTTTTACCGGGAAGTATTCTCCCTCTCTTCTACACACCCTAACCTGAGCCTCACTATTCTCATAAAAACTCTTTACAACATTTAGGAACTTACCACCTATTCCATATACTAGCAACATCTGCCACATTGCTCCCCTATCCACTCTATCATATGCCTTTTCTAAATCCATAAATGCACTAAAAACTTCCCTACCTTTATCTAAATATTGTTCACATATATGCTTCAATGTGAACACTTGATCTACACATCCCCTACCCACTCTAAAACCTCCTTGCTCATCCACAATCCTACATTCTGTCTTACCTCTGATTATTTCAATAATAACCCTACCATACACTTTTCCTGGTATACTCGGTAAACTAATTCCTCTATAATTTTTACAATCTCTTTTGTCCTCTTTCCTTTATATGAAGGAACTATACATACTCTCTGCCAATCCCTAGGTACCTTCCCCCTCTTTCATACATTTATTGAACAAAAATACCAACCACTCTAACACTATATCCCCCCCCGTTTTTAACATTTCTGTCATGATCCCGTCAGTTCCAGCTGCTTTACCCCCTTTCATTCTACGTAATGCCTCACGTACCTCCACCACACTTACATTCTGCTCTTCTTCACTCCTAAAAGATGGTATACCTCCCTGACCAGTGCATGAAATTACCGCCTCCCTTTCTTCCTCAACATTTAAAAGTTCCTCAAAATATTCTCGCCGTCTACCTAATACCTCCATCTCCCCATCTACTAACTCCCCTACTCTGTTTTTAACTGACAAATCCATACTTTCCCTAGGCTTTCTTAACTTGTTTAACTCACTCCAATTTTTTTTTTTATTTTCATTAAAATTTCTTGACAGTGCCTCTCCCACTCTATCATCTGCTCTCCTTTTGCACTCTCTCACCACCCGTTTCACCTTTCTTTTACTCTCCATATACTCTGCTGTTCTTATAACACTTCTGCTTTGTAAAAACCTCTCATAAGCTACATTTTTTCTCTTTTATCACACCCTTTACTTCATCATTCCACCAATCACTCCTCTTTCCTCCTGTACCCACCCTCCTATATCCACAAATTTCTGCCTCACATTCTAGTACTACATTTTTAAAACTATTCCAACCCTCTGCAACCCCCTCACTACTCATACTTGCACTAGCCCACCTTTCTGCCAATAGTTGCTTATATCTCACCCAAACTTCCTCCTCCCTTAGTTTATACACTTTCACCTCTATCTTCCTTGTTGTTGCCATTTTCCTCTTGTCCCATCTACCTCTTACTCTAACTGTAGCTACAACTAAATAATGATCCGATATATCACTTGCCCCTCTATAAACATGTACATCCTGGAGTCTACCCATCAACCTTTTATCCACCAATACATAATCTAATAAACTACTTTCATTGCATGCTATTTATTTATGTATATTTATTTATCCTCTTTTTCATAAAATATGTGTTACTTATTACCAAACTACAAGTACTCTCACACTTGGTTCAAAACAGCAGGTGTGAGATGACTAACACTCAGGTACCTACTTACTGTTAGGTGAACAGGGACAGTAGATGTGTAAGGTGACTGGCACCTAGGTGCCTACTTGCTGCTAGATGAACAGGGACAGCAGGTGTAAGGTGACTAACACCCAGGTACCTATTTACTACTAGGTGAACAGGGACAGTAGGTGTGTAAGGTGACTGGCACCCAGGTACCTACTTGCTGCTAGATGAACAGGGACAGCAGGTGTAAGGCGACTAACACCCAGGTACCTATTTACTGCTAGGTGAACAGGAACAGCAGGTGTAAGGTGACTATCACCCAGGTACTTGCTTATTGCTAGGTGAACACTGACAGCAGGTGTAAGGTGACTAACACCCAGGTGCTTACTGCTTGGTGAACAGGGACAGCAGGTGTAGGATGACTAACACCCAGGTACCTACTTACTGCCTGATGAACAGGGACAGCAGGTATCAGAAAACGTGCTCAACGTTTCCACCCAGCCGGAGATTGAACCAAGGACACTTGGTTCACAGAGGGAAAATTCTTAGGAATCCACCTTGATAATAGACTCAAATTCCAAACACATGTACAACAAATTTTCAGAAAATTTCCAAGACCGTAGGCATACTATCGAAGATACGGTACTATGTTTCACAGTCAGCCCTCCTGGCCCTATATCACTCACTTATTTGCCCCTATCTCACCTATGGAATCTGTGCATGGGGCTCAACAACAATAAATCATCTCAGACCATTAATTACCCAACAAAAGGCTGTGGTCAGAATGATGATAAATTCCCACTCCAGGCAGCATACTCCACCAATATTCAGAATTCTAAACTTACCGTACAAAACATCCATACATATTATTGTGCCTACTACATATATAGAAGTAAGTAAGTTTATTCAGGTATACACAAATACACTAACATAGATTATCATACATAGAAACATATGTGTAGAGAACCTGGGATAACCCAAAAAGTCAGACACAGTGACTTATTTCCATTGGGGTCCTTTTGCCTTATTATTGTAATATAAAGGTTATAATGTCTTATTATTATTCTATAATGCAGAACATCTTATCATATCATAAGAGCGCTACAATAAGAGCTGTGTGCCACTGCTTTTGTTTGGGTATGTGGTGTTGCCATACCTTGCGGCGATAGTGACATTTACGTTTCTGGTAGAATGGCAACTGTTGGGCTTTTACTGTCCAGGGTGATATTACCCCATTCACCTTTACGGAATTGCAGGAGAAAGATAAATATAATTATGGCAGCCTGTACCCCCCCTAACGCCTGCCATTTTCACTCTTCACTCTTTTAATTATACACAACAATATTTATTTCTCTTTTCCAGTCACCTAGCAAACCCTAGTAGCTGCTCTAGCAATCACCACTGATTATTAGTAAATTTCCTGGTATCTGCTTCAAAACTCTCGTCACTCCTCACTTATCCCCTTATTTCACAAACCCCTTTCACTTATCCCCTTATTTCACACCCCCTTCACGTCTCATTTCACAGTCTGGCTTCACCTATTACACTTCTAACTCATTTCCATTCTGATAGGACCAGAAAGTTTTAATCAATGGCTTTATTCGTCCAAATAAACTATTATTATAATTATTATTATTATTATTATTATTGTTATTATTATTATTATTATTATTATTATTATTATTATTATTATTATTATTATTTACTGCAAATCCCCCTCCGTTCCATTTATCGGGGCTGCGTAGTGTTGTTGACTGCCTGACCTGGTCAGCTGTTTCAGCCATTTTTAAAAGCACTAAGGGAAGAAAACTCTGCCTACATACTGACTTTCCTTGAGTTTTATCGATAGATTTGGCGTTTTCTCATATGATTCTCTCACTGTACACTTGTCAGCTGGTCACTAAACTCAGATATAAACCCTCTCCTCAAACTTCTCCCTACCAACCTCAACAGAACACACGACCATAACACAAGACACAGATGTTCCTCGTGTCCATCTCACACTATGTAAAAACTCAATGCACATAAAAGGCCCAAAAATCTGGAATTCATCACCTGTGAATACAAAAGAAACAGTATTTATGAATTCAAGACTCTTCTTAAAAACCACTTACTCACCCAAAACTAAATACACAATACTTAACTTTACCTACAAAATTAACAAATCACTTTCTACTGCCTCAAAACATCATTAAACACTCCCGTAGCTTCAGAACCCCATAATTAAATACTCAAAGATCAATAAATATTGAATAACTGTATTTCATAAATGTATAACCCGTGACCCTATCAAACTATTTTTTAATTACATTACCTAATAGAATAATCCATTCTCTTGAATGTACAGTAACTCATCTAATGACCATATGACCTGATTCTGCACTACAAATCATTGATTTTATTCGATTTGATCGGATTTATAAATTGTACGACTGCATATAGTAAATTGATCATTTTCTTATATATTGTAATGCGACAAATTTGTACAACTATAATGTTTCAAAATTGAATTGTTGAAATTTCATTGTTTAAAATACTCACTTGTACTTCATATTGTAAATTATTTACTGGAATTTTTACCACTGAATCTATCATTACTTAGTTAAACTTAAGTTAATTTTAAGCCTGCCCATAATGGTCGGCATGCAAGGGGCTTTTGACATGTACACCCAACTACTATAATTCCTTGTACAACTATGTATCATGTCCAAATAAACTATTATTATTATTATTATTATTATTATTATTATTATTATTATTATTATTATTATTATTATTATTATATACATTTGCCCAACCTATTTTTATGCTACCCAAGTCATTGCTCTTGTAACCTTCTTACTCATGTACCAGCTATCGACACCATGCCCAGCCCTTCTAGGGTAGGGTAGGTGCCTGAGCCAGAGCTTGTAGCTCACAAGACTGTCATTCCCATTTGCCCCCTTGGGGCGGGGATGGCAGACCAGAGAGGCCTAGCTTGTGGCTAGGCCTGGGGACAGTTGGTCCCAAAGATGAGGAGGTACTCGTGCCTCCTCCCATGGGAGACTTAGGTCTCAGACACTCCCTAAAGAGGGAGCCAAGGCCGGGCCACCACTTGGAAAAGGCCCGGGCCGGGAGAATAATAATAATAATGTACCAGCCGACTTTTCCACCTCATGTATAAGTACTACTACTACTACCTATATTTACCCTCTGTGTCCATATATTGTTTGTAACGGCTTGATAAAGCTCCTGGAGAGCGAAACGTTGCCACATTAGTTGCACTTGTGTCCTTTTACTTAACACAGTGTTAGGAGAGTTTATTTAACGACAAATAAACAGATTAAAAAAAAACACAATTCTCATACATCTGGAAACGAGATGGTCAGTACTAACCTAAAAAGACAAGCTAAAATTTATACGAGTTTCCCCTGAAAATTGGTTGCTGTATATATTGAGAGAGTGTCCCCGACACAGCTTGGAGAAGGGTAAACTTTAGTAATTTTAACTTAGTGTGTCTTAAGACGAATGTTAAAGAAAACAGCTTGGTGGTACGGGAGACTTAAGTAGTATTCACTAAGTATACTCCATCTCCTGCTTTTCCCTCTCATTTCATTTACATCGTATTAATCAGTTTTAATGAGCCATTCAATACACCTCCAGTGTTGTATCTAGTAAACTGAATCAAGACAAGCGCTCAGCATTTATTTTCTGTTTTCACTTTGGTATGTATGTACTCACCTATTTGTGGTTGCAGGGGTCGATTCACAGCTCCTGGCCCCGCCTCTTCGCTGATTGCTACTAGGTCCTCTCTCTCCATGCCCCATGAGCTCTATCATACCTCGCCCTAAAACTATGTATGGTTCCCGCCTCCACTACGTCACTATGTATGTATGTATGTATGTCGTGCCGAATAGGTAAAACCTGCGATTTTGGCTTAAATAGCAACGCACTTCTTGTCGAACAGGGCAAGCGAAAATTTGTGTACGGAATAATTTCGCAAAAATCATTTTGAACCTAAGTGAATATATTTTATTGTATTTGTTTATTATTAAATTATTGTAAACTTATATAAAATATATTTAGTTGGATTAGGCTAAATTAAACTGCGCTTGTTATAGTAAGGTTAGGTAAGTTTCCTAAGGTTCTTATGGTACAAAATCATTAATTTTTATATTAGCATAAATGAAAAAATGTATCTTTAAATGTATAAGAGAAATTTTTAGAAAAGACTTAAATTTTAAATGAATTCTTGCTAATTGACCAGTTTTACCTATTCGGCACGGCATATATATATATATATATATATATATATATATATATATATATATATATATATATATATATATATATATGTCGTGCCGAATAGGCAGAACTTGCGATCTTGGCTTAAATAGCAACGTTCATCTTGCCATATAGGACAAGTGAAAATTTGTGTATGCAATAATTTTGCCAAAATCATTCTTAACCTAACGAAAAAAATATATTTTATTGTGTTTGTTTAGTATTAAATTACTGTAAACAAATTAAAATATATTTAGTTGGGTTAGGCTAAAATAAATTGTTCTTGTTATAACAAGGTTAGGTAAGTTTTCTAAGTTCCTTTTGGTGTAAAATTAAAAAAAAATTGCATTAACATTAATGAAAAAAATATATCTTTCAACGTATAAGAGAAAATTTTGGAAAAGACTCAATTTTAAATGAGTTCTTGATAATTGACCAGTTTTACATATTCGGCACGACATATATATATATATATATATATATATATATATATATATATATATATATATATATTTATATTTGAACTACTTAAATATGGAAAACTTGAGGAAATTAAAACTGTATCAGGGTATACAACAAATTCTAATCATGCAGTAGAGCGAAAAAAGTAATGTGAAGGACCTGGGAGTGATAATGTCAGAGGATCTCTCCTTCAAGGACCACAACAATGTATCTATCTCATCTGCTAGGAAACTGATAGGATGGATAATGAGGACCTTCAAAACTAGGGACGCCAAGCCCATGATGATTCTCTTCAAATAACTTATTCCCTCTAGACTGGAAAACTGCTGAACTTCAAGGCTGGCGAAATTGCCGACCTGGAGAGTGTACAGAGAACTTTTACGGCACACATAAGTGCGATTGAAGTTCCTTGATTTGTATTCCCTGGAACTCAGGCGAAAGAGACTTATGATAATATACACTTGGAAAATACTAGAGGGATTAGTATTAAACCTGCACACGAAAATCACTCCCAATGAAAGCAATAGACTTGGCAGGAGATGCAACATTCTCCCAATGAAAAGCATGGACGCCACGAGTACACTGAGAGACAAGACAATAAGTGTCAGGGGCCCAAGACTGTTCATCTGCCTCCCAGCATACATAAGAGGGTCAGTACCTGTTGGTCAGTACCTGACCAACCGGGCTGTGGTTCGTACGTCAGTTTTCGTGCAGCTAGCAGTAACAGCCTGGTTGATCAGACCCTGATCCACCATGAGGCCTGGTCTCAGACCGGGCGGCGGGGGCGTTGACCCCTGAAACCCTCTCCAGGTATATATATATATATATATATATATATATATATATATATATATATATATATATATATATATGTATATATATATATATATATATGTATGTATATATATATATATGTATGTATATATATATATATATATACATATATACATATATATATATATATATATATATATATATATATATATATATATATATATATATATATATATATATATATATATATATAATATTACTCAAGAAATCGTAATGACACGATTGCAAACAAACCATACCCCCGGCCGGGATTGAACCCGCAGTCATAGAGTCTCTATGACCGCGGGTTCAATCCCGGCCGGGGGTATGGTTTATATATAATATTATACTCATCAGTATCAACGCCACCGCAGTCGGATCTTCCTTTGTCAGTGGCCAGCTGTCACGGTCAGCTGGATATTGAAGTCATGCTGTCACATGACTAGAGTCATCGGATGTACACTGGTCAGCCATATTGGACGTGACTCCATACGAACTTACATTCATAAACTACGTGATCATCTCAGGTTATAAATTATCATTACGTGGTGAACAACGGTGGCCCGTGGCCTCGTAGGCAACACTCTCACTTCACGCTGAGTGTCCGTGGTTCGATCCAAGGCAAGAATGGAAACACGGGGCGTGTTTCCTTACACCTGTTGTTCCGTCCACCTAGCAAGCAAGTAGGTACCTGGGTGTTAGTCGACTAGTGTGGGTGGCATCCTGGGGGGACAAAATTGAGGACAACAATGGAAGTAAGAGAGACAATCCTCAATGACGCACTGACTTTCTTGAGTTATCCTGGGTGGCTAACCCTCCGGGATTAAAAATTCTAACAAAATCTTACCCTAACAATAGTCTTATTATCCTGGAAGTTGTGTACAAGTCACTAACATAGTTGGTGTTGCTGGGTCACTAGTCTACCACGGTGGCTAGTGTCTACCTGTTGCTGGGTCACTAGTCTACCACGGTGGCTAGTGTCTACCTGTTGCTGGGTCACTAGTCTACCACGGTTGCAAGTGTCTACCTGTTGCTGGGTCACTAGTCTACCACGGTGGCTAGTGTCTACCTGTTGCTGGGTCACTAGTCTACCACGGTGGCTAGTGTCTACCTGTTGCTGGGTCACTAGTCTACCACGGTTGCAAGTGTCTACCTGTTGCTGGGTCACTAGTCTACCACGGTGGCTAGTGTCTACCTGTTGCTGGGTCACTAGTCTACCACGGTGGCTAGTGTCTACCTGTTGCTGGGTCACTAGTCTACCACGGTGGCTAGTGTCTACCTGTTGCTGGGTCACTAGTCTACCACGGTTGCAAGTGTCTACCTGTTGCTGGGTCACTAGTCTACCACGGTGGCTAGTGTCTACCTGTTGCTGGGTCACTAGTCTACCACGGTGGCTAGTGTCTACATGTTGCTGGGTCACTAGTCTACCACGGTGGCTAGTGTCTACCTGTTGCTGGGTCACTAGTCTACCACGGTGGCTATTGTCTACCTGTTGCTGGGTCACTAGTCTACCACGGTGGCTAGTGTCTACCTGTTGCTGGGTCACTAGTCTACCACGGTGGCTAGTGTCTACCTGTTGCTGGGTCACTAGTCTACCACGGTGGCTAGTGTCTACCTGTTGCTGGGTCACTAGTGTACCACGGTGGCTAGTGTCTACCTGTTGCTGGGTCACTAGTCTACCACGGTGGCTAGTGTCTACCTGTTGCTGGGTCACTAGTCTACCACGGTGGCTAGTGTCTACCTGTTGCTGGGTCACTAGTCTACCACGGTGGCTAGTGTCTACCTGTTGCTGGGTCACTAGTCTACCACGGTGGCTAGTGTCTACCTGTTGCTGGGTCACTAGTCTACCACGGTGGCTAGTGTCTACCTGTTGCTGGTCACTAGTCTACCACGGTGGCTAGTGTCTACCTATTGCAGGGTCATTAGTCTACCACGGTGGCTAGTGTCTACCTATTGCAGGGTCACTAGTCTACCACGGTGGCTAGTGTCTACCTGTTGCTGGGTCACTAGTGTACCACGGTGGCTAGTGTCTACCTGTTGCTGGTCACTAGTCTACCACGGTGGCTAGTGTCTACCTATTGCAGGGTCACTAGTCTACCACGGTGGCTAGTGTCTACCTGTTGCTGGGTCACTAGTCTACCACGGTGGCTAGTGTCTACCTATTGCAGGGTCACTAGTCTACCACGGTGGCTAGTGTCTACCTGTTGCTGGGTCACTAGTCTACCACGGTGGCTAGTGTCTACCTGTTGCTGGGTCACTAGTCTACCACGGTGGCTAGTGTCTACCTGTTGCTGGGTCACTAGTCTACCACGGTGGCTAGTGTCTACCTGTTGCTGGCTCACTAGTCTACCACGGTGGCTAGTGTCTACCTGTTGCTGGGTCACTAGTCTACCACGGTGGCTAGTGTCTACCTGTTGCTGGGTCACTAGTCTACCACGGTGGCTAGTGTCTACCTGTTGCTGGGTCACTAGTCTACCACGGTGGCTAGTGTCTACCTGTTGCTGGGTCACTAGTCTACCACGGTTGCAAGTGTATACCTGTTGCTGGGTCACTAGTCTACCACGGTGGCTAGTGTCTACCTGTTGCTGGGTCACTAGTCTACCACGGTGGCTAGTGTCTACCTGTTGCTGGGTCACTAGTCTGCCACGGTGGCTAGTGTCTACCTGTTGCTGGGTCACTAGTCTACCACGGTTGCAAGTGTCTACCTGTTGCTGGGTCACTAGTCTACCACGGTGGCTAGTGTCTACCTGTTGCTGGGTCACTAGTCTACCACGGTGGCTAGTGTCTACCTGTTGCTGGGTCACTAGTCTACCACGGTGGCTAGTGTCTACCTGTTGCTGGGTCACTAGTCTACCACGGTGGCTAGTGTCTACATGTTGCTGGGTCACTAGTCTACCACGGTGGCTAGTGTCTACCTGTTGCTGGGTCACTAGTCTACCACGGTGGCTAGTGTCTACCTGTTGCTGGGTCACTAGTGTACCACGGTGGCTAGTGTCTACCTGTTGCTGGGTCACTAGTCTACCACGGTGGCTAGTGTCTACCTGTTGCTGGGTCACTAGTCTACCACGGTGGCTAGTGTCTACCTGTTGCTGGGTCACTAGTCTACCACGGTGGCTAGTGTCTACCTGTTGCTGGGTCACTAGTCTACCACGGTGGCTAGTGTCTACCTGTTGCAGGGTCACTAGTCTACCACGGTGGCTAGTGTCTACCTGCTGCTGGGTCACTAGTCTACCACGGTGGCTAGTGTCTACCTATTGCAGGGTCACTAGTCTACCACGGTGGCTAGTGTCTACCTGTTGCTGGGTCACTAGTCTACCACAGTGGCTAGTGTCTACCTGTTGCTGGTCACTAGTCTACCACGGTGGCTAGTGTCTACCTATTGCAGGGTCACTAGTCTACCACGGTGGCTAGTGTCTACCTGTTGCTGGGTCACTAGTGTACCACGGTGGCTAGTGTCTACCTGTTGCTGGTCACTAGTCTACCACGGTGGCTAGTGTCTACCTATTGCAGGGTCACTAGTCTACCACGGTGGCTAGTGTCTACCTGTTGCTGGGTCACTAGTCTACCACGGTGGCTAGTGTCTACCTATTGCAGGGTCACTAGTCTACCACGGTGGCTAGTGTCTACCTGTTGCTGGGTCACTAGTCTACCACGGTGGCTAGTGTCTACCTGTTGCTGGGTCACTAGTCTACCACGGTGGCTAGTGTCTACCTGTTGCTGGGTCACTAGTCTACCACGGTGGCTAGTGTCTACCTGTTGCTGGGTCACTAGTCTACCACGGTGGCTAGTGTCTACCTGTTGCTGGGTCACTAGTGTACCACGGTGGCTAGTGTCTACCTGTTGCTGGGTCACTAGTGTACCACGGTGGCTAGTGTCTACCTGTTGCTGGGTCACTAGTGTACCACGGTGGCTAGTGTCTACCTGTTGCTGGGTCACTAGTCTACCACGGTGGCTAGTGTCTACCTGTTGCTGGGTCACTAGTCTACCACGGTGGTTAGTGTCTACCTGTTGCTGGGTCACTAGTGTACCACGGTGGCTAGTGTCTACCTGTTTCAGGGTCACTAGTCTACCACGGTGGCTAGTGTCTACCTGTTGCTGGGTCACTAGTCTACCACGGTGGCTAGTGTCTACCTGTTGCTGGGTCACTAGTCTACCACGGTGGTTAGTGTGTACCTGTTGCTGGGTCACTAGTCTACCACGGTGGCTAGTGTCTACCTGTTGCTGGGTCACTAGTCTACCACGGTGGCTAGTGTCTACCTGTTGCTGGGTCACTAGTCTACCACGGTGGCTAGTGTCTACCTGTTGCTGGGTCACTAGTCTACCACGGTGGCTGGTGTCTACCTGTTGCTGGGTCACTAGTCTACCACGGTGGCTAGTGTCTACCTGTTGCTGGGTCACTAGTCTACCACGGTGGCTAGTGTCTACCTGTTGCTGGGTCACTAGTCTACCACGGTGGCTAGTGTCTACCTGTTGCAGGGTCACTAGTCTACCACGGTGGCTAGTGTCTACCTGTTGCTGGGTCACTAGTCTACCACGGTGGCTAGTGTCTACATGTTGCAGGGTCACTAGTTTACCACGGTGGCTAGTGTCTACCTGTTGCTGGGTCACTAGTCTACCACGGTGGCTAGTGTCTACCTGTTGCAGGGTCACTAGTCTACCGCGGTGGCTAGTGTCTACCTGCTGCTGGGTCATTAGTCTACCACGGTGTCTAGTGTCTACCTGTTGCAGGGTCACTAGTCTACCACTGTGGCTAGTGTCTACCTGAGTCACTAGTCTACCTCAGTAACAAGTATCTTCCTGGTGTTGCTAAGTTACAAGTCTACCTTATTAACAATTATCTACCTGGTGTTGTTGAGTCACTAGTCTACCTCAGTAACAAGTATCTACCGGGACAAAAATCAGGTCTTTTTTTAACTACAACGTTTCACTCAGAACAGTTTTTATCGAACACTTTATTAAAGAGAGAGAAGGAGAGAATGAAGACAATTTTTTCCTGACAATCTTAGCTCGAGATGTGTTGTGTTATCGTAATTGTTTAGCATATTTATTGTGTCACCAGATGTTGTAAGACAACTGAAGGTTAGGGAGAGGTGTTTGAATTGTCACAGTTGTTTTTTGCCGATGACACTGCTTTTGGGAGGTGTGTCAGAGAAGTTGCAAAGTTTAGGGAGGAGTATTAAAAGGTGTGTCAGAGAAGGACATTGAAAGTGAGCTTAGACAAGAGATGAGTGAGATTTGCAAAAACTTTAACAGATGAAATATTGGATTTCAGACTGTTGGGAGTATGGACGAAGTCAGTGTATTTAGATAGTTGGTAGAAGACACGTCGACTGATGGATCTGTGAAACATATGGTGAAGTAGCGACTAGACGCGGCATAATAATAGATAGTGTTGAGGCGTGTGTGGGGGGAAAATTATTAAGGCAAATATAAATGCACCAGAGAATACTATGGTGAAGGCAGTAAATACATGTTTGAGAGCAATGTGTGGTGTGAATATTATACAGAGAATTAGGAACACAAATTTGAAGATGGTAACGCAGGTATAATTCAGAAGTGGTTTTGAGTATTTAGAGAAGATGGAGTGGTATAAGATGACAAAGCGTGTATGTAGACAAAGGGGAAGGGGGGAAGAAGAGGTAGGGCTCATCCCCATCAGGGGGTGGAGGGACGGGGGTCAAGGAGCTTTTAAGCGGTAGGGGCTTGTGCATCCAGCAGCTATATATAAGCCTATCAGATCGGAGTGGAGATCAATGGTTTTCAGGAACTGACGTGATACTGAAGTGTGAGCAAGATAACATTTATGACTGGGTTCAGAGAAACCATTTAGCCAGGCTTGAGACCTGGAGGTGGCAAATACATTCATGTACTCTAATGGACGGGAGGGGGAGGATGGATCTTGCAGTTTGGAAGACAGTCCGGATTGTGATGTGAGCACACTTACAGCAGTAAGTGTACCTCCTCTAGAACTGACTGGGGACCCAAAGCGTCAGAAAACAGAATAAACGTACTGCAGGGAAAACTCGGGAGGTTTCTTCCTGGAACTGTTTGAGTATTTTCTTCTACCACCTCTGTATGCTATGTTTGTGAACTTTATTGGAAAACAAAATACATTAATGAAGATACAATGGGAAGGAGAACAACATACATGGCATCACAGAGTCTTCATCTCCAATACTTTATCCAGCTCCCTGGTGGTGGAGTGTGTGCCCAGAATACTGCAGGCATTTCTTCTATGGATTGTAACACTGAGTCTCTGGAAGAAGAAGCTAATGGCTCTCCGACCCTTCGTTTTCGTGATGAATATGTTACTCAACTCTTTAAAGAATCTGAGAGCACACTTGATCCATGCCCCGAGGGGTCTCCGACCCTTTTGGGATGAAGTTATACCATGGTGCCAAGCCCTTTGAATTTGTTCATCTTCTGGGTCCTCCTGATCAGAACTGGCGGCACCACCTTCTTCAACTTCAGAGTATTGTAGGTAGGTGTTAGCACTGATTATCGTTATTTCAGGGTAGCATAGTGACTCCATCTGGACACTTGAATTCTGTCGGTCCTCAGTACCCGAGGTTCTCGTTCTGTTGGGCAACGGGCTGTGGCGAGACTTGTCTTGATGATGTCACTGACCTCGTTTCTGGCATACTTCCAATCCAACGTATTACAGACAAGACTATGGGAGCCCAAGTTGATCAGCAGACGCCCTGCCGGGAATGCACCTATCTTAAGTGAGTGTGGAGACGGCTAAGCGAAGAGCTACACTAATCTGAATGTCTTGAGGGTCGAGGCGAGTGCCTCAGGAATCAAGAGTTGTGACAGTGTGGAAAAAATCTTAATTAGGACTGATGAAGTCACTTTTGGCAAAACGTTTCCTTTAATCAATGTCCCGAGGAAAGGACAGTATCACCATACCATTTACAAGTATTTGCAACAGTGGCCAGTGGTGGTGTACCTATTCTGAAGGTGACTACTTGGTGGATTACGACACATCAGCAAACACTAGGATATATTTATTAGAAAACGTTTCGGTCCTGGAACTTTGATCACCTCTAACGTATAAAGGTCAAGAATAACATAATATATATGGCTGAAAGTGAGGTGTGAATGACATGTTGTGATCTGTTGAAAATATAAGTGAAGTTTTTTTGAGAAGACGTCAGGTAGCTCATGAGGTCACGTGATTCCTGTGTTGTGAAGTAGGCTGGGCTTAGTCTTATTGAGCATCATGTATCACAGTGTTTTTTTTTTTTAATTATTTTTCTTCAAGTAGATGGTAACGACGGTTAGCGAGGCTTTTAAACACCGTCGCGCCTGAGATCATGTTCAGTGAGGATGAGTTGTGCCTCATTCCAACTCATCAAATATCCCGTGGAATTATTTAAGTCTTACGTATTTCAGACGCTCTAATGTCCCTATTTCTGTCACTCTAATGTTCACTTAGGCGGACGGATAGAACACTGCCTGTTTCCCCTACATGTTTCTTGGGACGCCCACTGTAAAACTTATAGGTGTAGAACTTAGCTTCGTTGCGAGGTTTTTGTTGAAGGATGTATTTATGGTGGAAACATCGATATTGCTAATAGCAAGCAGCTGGCGGGTATTGCTGGCAACATCACCACACAGGAGTACTATAAACTGTTTGGGGAAATGTTCCTTGGAGGGATTTCTTAAGGTTAGCTTATGCAAGAAAGACAGGGATTATTGCATTATTTAAAACCTGGTTCAGTCTATAAAAATATATATTGACAATGCCTGCTGAATATCACATACAGAGGCGTAAAGTATTGTAAACTGATGGAGTCAACAGGATAGAGGTCAGAGTTGCTACAGTAGGTTTGTTAGTGAACATCTAAACTGTTACATCAGGAACGATGTAAAGGCGGAAGATACATATGTAGAATCTGTTTGGCAGTAATTTTTCGAAAAAGCTAATCTTGGGTGCAACCTACAGACCTCCCAACCTGCAGTGTCACCAAGGTAATCTTCTGTGGGACGAAATTTCAATTGCCATTTAAACTGATTGTTGCAGTTTAACATAAAACCTAATCTAGAACTAAACCAGTTGCTGACGAGACTAACTAGAGGAAATAACCTTAACTTGATACTTACAAATAAAAAATCTCTGATAAATAACCTGAACTTAATGAAGAGCTTGGAAAAGACATTCACAAATAACTTAGTTTCAATATCTTACGGAATTTTCTTAATAAAAATAAATTTAAGTTCACCAATATTTTTTTTTTGCAACAGATTATATTACCTGGAAAATGTTGACTGTGGTGACCTGGCAGTGTGAGGGATTACCTGGAAAGTGTTGACTGTGGTGACCTGGCAGTGTGAGGGATTACCTGGAAAGTGTTGACTGTGGTGACCTGGCAGTGTGAGGGATTACCTGGAAAGTGTTGACTGTGGTGACCTGGCAGTGTGAGGGATTACCTGGAAAGTGTTGACTGTGGTGACCTGGCAGTGTGAGGGATTACCTGGAAAGTGTTGACTGTGGTGACCTGGCAGTGTGAGGGATTACCTGGGAAATGTTGACTGTGGTGACCTGGCAGTGTGAGGGATTACCTGGAAAGTGTTGACTGTGGTGACCTGGCAGTGTGAGGGATTACCTGGAAAGTGTTGACTGTGGTGACCTGGCAGTGTGAGGGATTACCTGGAAAGTGTTGACTGTGGTGACCTGGCAGTGTGAGGGATTACCTGGAAAGTGTTGACTGTGGTGACCTGGCAGTGTGAGGGATTACCTGGAAAGTGTTGACTGTGGTGACCTGGCAGTGTGAGGGATTACCTGGAAAGTGTTGACTGTGGTGACCTGGCAGTCTGAGGGATTACCTGGGAAATGTTGACTGTGGTGACCTGGCAGTGTGAGGGATTACCTGGAAAGTGTTGACTGTGGTGACCTGGCAGTGTGAGGGATTACCTGGAAAGTGTTGACTGTGGTGACCTGGCAGTGTGAGGGATTACCTGGAAAGTGTTGACTGTGGTGACCTGGCAGTGTGAGGGATTACCTGGAAAGTGTTGACTGTGGTGACCTGGCAGTGTGAGGGATTACCTGGGAAATGTTGACTGTGGTGACCTGGCAGTGTGAGGGATTACCTGGAAAGTGTTGACTGTGGTGACCTGGCAGTGTGAGGGATTACCTGGAAAGTGTTGACTGTGGTGACCTGGCAGTGTGAGGGATTACCTGGAAAGTGTTGACTGTGGTGACCTGGCAGTGTGAGGGATTACCTGGAAAGTGTTGACTGTGGTGACCTGGCAGTGTGAGGGATTACCTGGGAAGTGTTGACTGTGGTGACCTGGCAGTGTGAGGGATTACCTGGAAAGTGTTGACTGTGGTGACCTGGCAGTCTGAGGGATTACCTGGGAAATGTTGACTGTGGTGACCTGGCAGTGTGAGGGATTACCTGGAAAGTGTTGACTGTGGTGACCTGGCAGTGTGAGGGATTACCTGGAAAGTGTTGACTGTGGTGACCTGGCAGTGTGAGGGATTACCTGGAAAGTGTTGACTGTGGTGACCTGGCAGTGTGAGGGATTACCTGGGAAGTGTTGACTGTGGTGACCTGGCAGTGTGAGGGATTACCTGGAAAGTGTTGACTGTGGTGACCTGGCAGTGTGAGGGATTACCTGGAAAGTGTTGACTGTGGTGACCTGGCAGTGTGAGGGATTACCTGGGGAGTGTTGACTGTGGTGACCTGGCAGTCTGAGGGATTACCTGGGGAGTGTTGACTGTGGTGACCTGGCAGTCTGAGGGATTACCTGGGAAGTGTTGACTGTGGTGACCTGGCAGTCTGAGGGATTACCTGGGAAGTGTTGACTGTGGTGACCTGGCAGTCTGAGGGATTACCTGGGAAGTGTTGACTGTGGTGACCTGGCAGTGTGAGGGATTACCTGGGGAGTGTTGACTGTGGTGACCTGGCAGTCTGAGGGATTACCTGGGAAGTGTTGACTGTGGTGACCTGGCAGTGTGAGGGATTACCTTGGAAGTGTTGACTGTGGTGACCTGGCAGTGTGAGGGATTACTTGGAAAGTGTTGACTGTGGTGACCTGGCAGTCTGAGGGATTACCTGGGAAGTGTTGACTGTCGTGACCTGGCAGTGTGAGGGATTACCTGGGGAGTGTTGACTGTGGTGACCTGGCAGTCTGAGGGATTACCTGGGAAGTGTTGACTGTGGTGACCTGGCAGTCTGAGGGAT
Source organism: Cherax quadricarinatus (assembly GCF_038502225.1). Taxonomy (NCBI): domain Eukaryota; kingdom Metazoa; phylum Arthropoda; class Malacostraca; order Decapoda; family Parastacidae; genus Cherax; species Cherax quadricarinatus. The sequence goes on from NC_091297.1 coordinate 3,978,474, forward strand.
TACCTGGGAAGTGTTGACTGTGGTGACCTGGCAGTGTGAGGGATTACCTGGGAAATGTTGACTGTGGTGACCTGGCAGTGTGAGGGATTACCTTGGAAGTGTTGACTGTGGTGACCTGACAGTGTGAGGGATTACCTGGGGAGTGTTGACTGTGGTGACCTGGCAGTGTGAGGGATTACCTGGGAAGTGTTGACTGGGGTGACCTGACAGTCTGAGGGATTACCTGGGAAGTGTTGACTGGGGTGACCTGACAGTCTGAGGGATTACCTGGAAAGTGTTGACTGTGGTGACCTGACAGTCTGAGGGATTACCTGGGAAGTGTTGACTGTGGTGACCTGGCAGTCTGAGGGATTACCTGGAAAGTGTTGACTGTGGTGACCTGGCAGTCTGAGGGATTACCTGGGAAGTGTTGACTGTGGTGACCTGGCAGTCTGAGGGATTACCTGGGAAGTGTTGACTGGTGACCTGGCAGTCTGAGGGATTACCTGGGAAGTGTTGACTGTGGTGACCTGGCAGTCTGAGGGATTACCTGGGAAGTGTTGACTGTGGTGACCTGGCAGTGTGAGGGATTACCTGGGAAATGTTGACTGTGGTGATCTGGCAGTCTGAGGGATTACCTGGGAAGTGGTGACTGGGGTGATCTGGCAGTCTGAGGGATTACCTGGGAAATGTTGACTGTGGTAACCTAACAGTCTGAGGGATTACCTGGGAAGTGTTGACTGTGGTGACCTGGCAGTCTGAGGGATTACCTGGGAAATGTTGACTGTGGTAACCTAACAGTCTGAGGGATTACTTGGGAAGTGTTGACTGGGGTGACCTGGCAGTCTGAGGGATTACCTGGGAAATGTTGACTGTGGTGACCTGGCAGTCTGAGGGATTACCTGGGGAGTGTTGACTGTGGTGACTTGGCAGTCTGAGGGATTACCTGGGAAGTGTTGACTGTGGTGACCTGGCAGTCTGAGGGATTACCTGGGAAGTGTTGACTGTGGTGACCTGGCAGTCTGAGGGATTACCTGGGAAGTGTTGACTGTGGTGACCTGGCAGTCTGAGGGATTACCTGGGGAGTGTTGACTGTGGTAACCTAACAGTCTGAGGGATTACCTGGGAAATGTTGACTGGGGTGACCTGGCAGTCTGAGGGATCACCTGGGAAGTGTTGACTGTGGTGACCTGGCAGTCTGAGGGATTACCTGGGAAATGTTGACTGTGGTGACCTGGCAGTCTGAGGGATCACCTGGGAAGTGTTGACTGTGGTGACCTGGCAGTCTGAGGGATTACCTGGGAAATGTTGACTGTGGTGACCTGGCAGTGTGAGGGATTACCTGGGGAGTGTTGACTGTGGTGACCTGGCAGTCTGAGGGATTACCTGGGAAGTGTTGACTGTGGTGACCTGGCAGTCTGAGGGATTACCTGGGAAGTGTTGACTGGGGTGACCTGACAGGGAATGATCTTGAAGACCAGACGGATGGTGGAGGTAGTGGAAAGTGGGAAGAGGAACCTTCTGATATACAGTACAATCCTAATCTAAACTACTTAGACGGAATGTAAAGTACCCAAGATGTATGTATACTTACACACACACACACACACACACACACACACACACACACACACACACACACACACAGGACCAGTGCTGTTTCTGGTATTTGTGAACGACATGACGGAAGGAATAGACTCTGAGGTGTCCCTGTTTGCAGATGACGTGAAGTTGATGAGAAGAATTCACTCGATCGAAGACCATGCAGAACTACAAAGGGATCTGGATACGCTGCAGACCTGGTCCAGCAATTGGCTCCTGGCGTTCAATCCCACCAAGTGCAAAGTCATGAAGATTGGGGAAGGGCAAAGAAGGCCGCAGACGGAGTACAGTCTAGGGGGTCAGAGACTACAAACCTCACTCAAGGAAAAAGATCTTGGGGTGAGTATAACACCAGGCACATCTCCTGAAGCGCACATCAACCAAATAACTGCTGCAGCATATGGGCGCCTAGCAAACCTCAGAACAGCATTCCGACATCTTAATAAGGAATCATTCAGGACCCTGTACACCGTGTATGTTAGGCCCATATTGGAGTATGCGGCACCAGTCTGGAGCCCACACCTAGCCAAGCACTTAAAGAAACTAGAGAAAGTGCAAATTTTTGCAACAAGACTAGTCCCAGAGCTAAGAGGTATGTCCTACGAGGAGAGGTTAAGGGAAATCAACCTGACGACACTGGAGGACAGGAGAGATAGGGGGGACATGATAACGACATACAAAATACTGAGAGGAATTGACAAGGTGGACAAAGACAGGATGTTCCAGAGATTGGACACAGTAACAAGGGGACACAGATGGAAGCTGAAGACACAGATGAATCACAGGGATGTTAGGAAGTATTACTTCAGCCACAGAGTAGTCAGGAAGTGGAATAGTTTGGGAAGCGATGTAGTGGAGGCAGGATCCATACATAGCTTTAAGCAGAGGTATGATAAAGCTCACGGCTCAGGGAGAGTGACCTAGTAGCGATCAGTGAAGAGGCGGGGCCAGGAGCTCGGACTCGACCCCCGCAACCTCAACTAGGTGAGTACACACACACATCTCTGAGGTGACAGCCTCATTCCCAGGTAACAATTGTCGTAGTATATTGAACTGTCTTCGTAATGTGGTACAGTTGTCCAGGTGTTGTGGTACAGTTGTCCAGGTGTCCAGGTGTTGTGGTACAGTTGTCCAGGTGTTGTGGTACAGTTGTCCAGGTGTCCAGGTGTTGTGGTACAGTTGTCCAGGTGTTGTGGTACAGTTGTCCAGGTGTTATTCACTTTGTTTCAGTTAGTTATATATAAGCGGTGTATTGTTCATGGTGTGGTACACCGTATGTATACATTTTGTACCAGTCTAAATGGCCTGGAATTCAGTTTATAGCGGATATACATTGCATAGCTCTTATACATTGCATTCCAGTCATACACTGTATACATATTATCTCTAGTATAAAGTGTATACTAGGCATAAGACGTATATCTTACCTAGTATATATTATATAACAGGTATACATTGTATATTAAGTATAACTAGATGTATTTCAGTCGCTGTATGATCCTAGTATCCCTTTACTGCATAACCCTAGTTACCCGTGCAGTGCGGCATATGTTTTTAACACTGTTAAATATTAGCGCTAAAGATGTGAAGGGAATCAGAAGAGTTCACAAGTCATCACATGGAAACTAACATCCCAATATCTTCCATAAAAATGGCAAATTAGGACGTAATCTAAAACAAATTCAGACCTTCCACTGAGAAACACCAGCGGCTTTGCAGCCGAAACTAATAAAACACACCAGAACATTAGGTTTCAAGACGTTCAGAATTTGCATTCCCAAGTTATCAGCGTTGAAGGATGAAGACCATCGGTGCGTGACGGTGTATTAGTTTTTCAGGTTTCTTCCATGAAAAAAGCCAAATTGGAACCTATGCAGGCCTAAATCACTTCAATTTTTTCTCGAAGCAAGGCTGACTAGCGTTTAAGGTTTTCACTGTGAATGTAAATAATTAGGTAAGTTGATATTTTAGGTGAGAGTGCACAGGAAACAGCTTTATGGCAATGGACTGAAGCAGAAATTAATGTTATGTGCACCGTAAAGTAAATTGTGTAGATTTAACCCAACTGACTCAGTCAAGTCAATCACTCTCACGTAAGTTTCTCACAATAAGAAAGTTTCTCCAGCTGTTTCACTGAAACCAGTTCAATTAATAAAATTAGTTCATTAACACTTACACAATCAAACATCTTGGCGAAGCTTCCTCTGAGGAAAACACATCAATACTAAAAGTTTCAAGCCGACCAACAGAGACATTTTCAAGTTATTGCTCAGAACACAACGAAATTTGCACCGACACAGCCTAAATCCATACAAAAAATGTTTTGACATTTCGTTAGGCAAATTAATTATTAATACATATTTTATCAAGGGGTAAGCGGTAAACCCATAGGGGTCATATAGCGCCTGTAAAATGAGAGGGATTCATATTTGATCCAAGGAAGGGGAGAAAAGTTGAGTTACTTGAATCAAGAGCCCCTCACCAGCAGTAATGTAAATATAATACTATACTATTTCGAGATTAAAAGCGACATCAACACACTCCATTAACAACTAACCTTTCAAACCTTTTGAAACCCACCAGAAGAGACTTTCTAGAGGTATCTAATTAAAACCACTGGTCGAAATAAGAGGCTTTTTTTTTTTTTTCAAATTGAAGCTACGCAGATGGGAGTTTTGGAAGTTATTGGAACATTTAGAGGCTGCTGGGTGGTAGTGCCACTTAAGAAAGAAGACAATGATGAAGGACCAGATAATAAGGCTGAAGAAGGAAGGAGAGTAGCTGATTAGAAACGATCAGGATGTCTACAAGGAGCTGAACACAAGATATAGGAAATTATTCTTAGTGGAATCAAGAACATCGACAGAGAGTCAAAGAGGAAGAGTGCACCCGCAAGTACTGGATAAAATATAAACATCAAGAGAAGAGGTGAAAAGACTACTGGTCGAGCTGCTGTATGACCCTTGTGTGTTTAGCGCTTAGTTTTGATTGTAATAATACTAAGCGAGCTACTGTAGATGCGTCCAAGGCAGTATTGCGACATCTTTCTGTGCTTTCTGAGAAAGGGAACAATAGAAGTTCGTGAAGCGCTAGTACAGTGTACCAGGTTTGAGGAACGAAGGCTGCAAACCTCCCTGAAAGTGAAGGGTTTCGTAGCGAGCATAGTTTCTTGGAGCGAGTATAATATAATTAACATATGTCTCAGCCACACACACAAATACCTACAGCATGAAACCCGAAATTAGCAAATTTAATCATAACTTGGAACCTCCACAAGAGGTCATTCACGGTACTATGCTCTTGAAGCATGGATAGCAAAGTGATAGAGGCATAATCCATACAGTACTTTAAGAAGACGTATGACAGGGCTCACACAGCGAGGAGAGAGAGAACAGTAGAGACCAACCATCAAACTAGCTGGAGTATACTTACTGGAGTAAGTATACGTGTACTTAGGAGTGGTGACGTGTACTTAGCTCTGTGAAGACCTGTTTGTGTGCTCTTGAGTGGTGACCTGTACTTTGAGTGCTGACCTGTACTTAACTCTGTGAAGAAGTGTCTTGTTTGCTCCCGTGGACTGAACCAAGATGCCCTCCATCGAGCAACTTTACCAGCAACTTAAGGAAGAATTGAAGGCAGCGAAGATGGAGATACGGCGATTGACCGAGGAAAACAAGAGGATTCGTAGTAGTCCTCCTGTTTCGAGTCCTCAGGTCAAGAAGGGATCGTGGTCAGTGGCTGGACAGCAGGGGACGACGAAGTTGACGATCAAGAAGACGAATGGAAAGCCAGAAACGATGAAGAAGAAAGAGACTGCTGTGGAAACTCCCGTGGAAACCTCCAACGCATTCTCGGTGCTACCCGACGAATGTGAGTCTACTACTGGGATCGTCACGACGAACGACAAGGAAGGTAAGAATATTGTTCTTGTTGGGGATAGCCAGGTTAGATACATGGATAGGGCATTCTGCTTGAAGGACAGGAGTAGGAGACAAAGGGTATGCTTTCCTGGGGCTGGGATGGAGGACATTGTTAGCCGGCTTGACAACATCATGAACGGTAATGGGATCAATCCTGTTATTTGCCTCAGTGCTGGAGGCAATGATGTAGGCAAGCGTAGAAGTGAGGATTTAGTTAGAAAGTTCAGGACAGCTATAGACATGATTAGGAAGAAGGGGGGGCGCCCTGTTATATGTGGCATTTTGCCAAGAAGAGGTGTTGGTAATGAATGGTTGTCCAGAGCAATTGGTATTAATTGTTGGCTGGATAAACACTGTAAGGATAATGCAGTACCATTCATTGACAACTGGGACAACTTCTATGGCCGAAATGACATGTATGCCAGGGATGGGGTTCACTTATCCAGGGCAGGTGTGGGTTTTCTTGCTAACTCAGTTGAGGGGGTTGTTAGGACTTTAAACTAGGATTAGTTAGAGGTATGGGTTTAGAAATGATTAATAATGAGTATGGATATATTGACTTATGCTCTGATATTAAGAATCTTTATAGTAACTGTCATGGAGTAACTCTGGGTAATGATAATTTCAGAAATTGTGTAAAAACAAAGATGAATATGAAAAATGTGCAGAAGAAAAAACATATGATGGTATTTTATGCTAACAGTCGAAGTGCAAGAAATAAAATTAATGAACTACGTTTGGTAGCATGTGCTGGGAACTTTGATATCATTGCATTAACTGAAACGTGGTATGATTTAAAGAGTCGGGATATGACTGCTGAGTGTAATATTCAGGGATTTAAGTTATTCAATGTGGATAGATGTAATGGGAAGGGGGGAGGAGTTGCATTGTATGTTCGAGAAAATATTAATTGTTGCATAAAAAAAGGTATAAAAATAGATGGAGCAGTAACAGAGTCTGTTTGGGTAGAGTTCGTGGAGGGTCAAGAAAAACTAATTCTAGGTGTAATATACCGACCTCCAGGCTTGGATCACGATAGAGGGAGACTTCTTTGGGACGAAATTGTTAGGGCTTCTGGACACAGTAACGTAGTCATAGTAGGGGATTTTAACTTTAGCCAAATTGACTGGAATTCTTTGACAGGTAATCTAGAGTCCAGTGACTTCATGGAAACAGTTCAGGACTGTTTTCTGAAACAGAGTGTAACTGAACCTACCAGGGGTAATAATTTGCTAGACCTAGTCTTGTCAAATAAGGAAACACTAGTGAATAATCTGGAGATCACTGAAGAGCTTGGCGCAAGTGATCACAAATCCATCACCTTCAGCATTAATTGGGAATGCAAGAATAATGATAATACAGTAAAAATCCCCGATTTTCGTTCTGCCGATTATAATGGACTTAGGGAACATCTGTCTAATCTTGATTGGGGTTATCTAGCTAATGATTTTATTGACGATAATCATACTTATGAATATGAAGGGATCTGCTTTTATGATTGTTTTCTTAATAATGTACACAGTGCCCAGAGTATATACATTCCCCAGAGAGAAATTAGGTCTAATAATAACGATCCCAAATGGGTTAACAGGAGGTTAAAGCATCTATTAGGGGAGAAAAGGGGAATTTATAGGCGCATCAGAAGAGGAGAGGTTAACCTTACTGACCAATATGTTCAGCTTAAAAGAGAAGTAAAAAAGGCGATTAGAAAGGCTAAACGTGACTATGAAATTAGAGTCGCTAATGAATCAAAGACTAATCCAAAGGGGTTCTTTCAAGTGTATAGGACGAAGGTGAAGGAAAAAGTAGGACCTCTGAAATCTGGGAATGGACAGCTGACGGATAATGAACTGGAAATGTGTTCCTTATTTAATGACTATTTTTTGTCAGTTTTTACACAGGAAGATGTAAATGAGATTCCAGTAATTAACAATTATTTAGTTCCTGATGAATTTAAGTTAACTAATATTACTGTCACGAGGGACATGGTTATTAAACAGATAGACAAACTGAAACAAAATAAGTCCCCTGGACCCGATGAGTTGTTTTCAAGGGTACTTAAGGAATGCAAGATGGAGCTTAGTCAGCCATTAACGAGTGTATTCAATGCGTCCATCCTTACCAGTGTTGTGCCAGAGATGTGGAAGATGGCCAATGTGGTTCCTATATTCAAATCAGGGGATAAGTCCACTCCTTCAAATTACCGTCCAATAAGCCTGACATCTATAGTGGGCAAGTTATTAGAATCAATTATAGCTGACATTATCAGAAGTCACCTTGAAGAGCATAACTTGATAAATGAATCTCAGCATGGATTCACGAGAGGTCGTTCCTGCCTGACAAACTTACTGACGTTCTTCAATAGAACATTTGAGGCAGTTGACAGTGATAAGGAATATGATATTGTTTATTTGGATTTTAGTAAAGCCTTCGACAGAGTACCTCACAAGAGACTCTTAAGAAAAGTGGCAGCTCATGGTATAGGAGGTAAAGTTCTAGCATGGATTGAGGCATGGCTTACCAATAGAAAGCAGAGAGTTACCATTAATGGAGTGAAATCTGAATGGGGATTAGTCACTAGTGGCGTTCCACAAGGATCAGTTTTAGGCCCTCTCTTGTTCATAATTTACATTAATGACCTTGATGAAGGGATTACTAGTGACATGAGTAAGTTTGCTGATGATACAAAGATAGGCCGTATAATTCACTCTGAGGAGGATATCAATGAACTCCAGGACGATTTGAACAAATTAATGTCTTGGTCTGAGAAATGGCAGATGAAGTTTAATGTGGATAAGTGTAAGGTACTTGCCCTTGGTAATGTAAATAACCCTCGAAGCTATAATCTAGGTGAAGTAGAGCTTGGTCATACAGAATGTGAAAAAGACTTGGGAGTCATGGTAAGCAGAAATCTAAAGCCAAGACAGCAGTGCCTCAGTGTGCGCAACAAGGCCAACAGATTACTTGGATTTATCTCAAGAAGTATAAGTAACAGAAGTCCAAAAGTTATTTTACAGCTCTATACATCACTAGTGAGGCCTCATTTAGATTATGCTGCTCAGTTTTGGTCCCCTTACTACAGGATGGACATAGACTCATTAGAGAACATACAGAGAAGAATGACTAAAATGATTTACTGTGTAAGGAACCTCCCGTATGAAGATAGACTTAAAGCCTTAAATCTCCACTCTCTGGAGAGGCGTAGAATGAGGGGAGATATCATTGAAGTGTATAAGTGGATGACGGGCATAAACAAGGGAGACATTAATAAAGTACTGAGGGTGTCGAACCAGGTAAGAACCAGGAATAATGGATTTAAGTTGGATAAATTTAGATTTAGAAAGGACATAGGTAAGTACTGGTTTTCTAACAGAGTTGTAGATGCGTGGAACAGTCTTCCCAGTGGGGTGATAGAGGCTAGGACCTTGGGTAGCTTTAAGAAGAGACTGGACAAATATATGAGTGGGAGGGGCTGGGTTTGATTGGTGTTGGGGGGTGCGGGAGTTGTTTCTTGAGTAGCTTTAGGTAGAGATCGTTTTGATAAGGACCTGCCTCGTATGGGCCAGTAGGCCTTCTGCAGTGTTCCTACATTCTTATGTTCTTATGTTACCTACCTGGAGTATACCTAACTGGAGTCTACCTCCCTGGAGTCTACCTACCTGGAGTCTACCTCCCTGGAGTACCTACCTGGGGTCTACCTACCTGGAGTGTACCTCCCTGGAGTCTACCTAATGAAGTCTACCTACCTGAGGTGTACCTACCTGGAGTATACCTACCTGGAGTCTACCTATCTGGAGTCTACCTACCTGGAGTCTACCTATCTGAGGTTTACCTACCTGGAGTCTACCTACCTGAGGTCTACCTACCTGGAGTCTACTTACCTGGAGTCTACCTACCTGAGGTCTACCTACCTGGAGTATACCTACCTGGAGTCTACCTCCCAGGAGTCTACCTACCTGGAGTATACCTTCCTGGAGCCTACCTACCTGGAGTATACCTACCTGGAGTCTACCTACCTGGAGTCTACCTACCTGGAGTCTACCTACCTGAAGTCTACCTACCTGGAGTCTACCTACCTGAAGTCTACCTACCTGGAGTCTACCTACCTGAAGTCTACCTACCTGAGGTGTACCTACCTGGAGTCTACCTACCTGAGGTGTACCTACCTGGAGTCTACCTACCTGGAGTCTACCTACCTGGAATCTACCTACCTGGAGTCTACCTACCTAGGGTATACCTACCTGGAGTCTACCTACCTGGAGTATACCTACCTGGAGTCTACCTACCTGGAGTCTACCTACCTGGCGTCTACCTACTTGGAGTCTACCTACCTGGAGTATACCTACTTGGAGTCTACATACTTAGAGTATACCTACCTGGAGTCTATCTACCTGGAGTATGCCTACCTGGAGTATACCTACCTGGAGTATACCTACCTGGAGTATACCTACCTGGAGTCTACCTACCTTGAGTTTACCTACCTGGAGTCTACCTACCCGGAGTATACCTACCTGGAGTCTACATACTTAGAGTATACCTACCTGGAGTCTATCTACCTGGAGTATGCCTACCTGGAGTCTACCTACCTCGAGTATTACTACGTGTAGAATACTTACCCTGGGTCTATCTACCTGGAGTCTACCTACCTAGAGTAAACTCACCTGGAATCTACGTACCTGGAGTATACTTACCTGGGGTCAACGTACGTGGAGTTTACGCACCTGGAGTATACTTACCTGGAGTCTACCTACCTGGAGTCTATCTACCTGGCGTCTACTTACCTGGAGTCGACCTACCTGGAGTCTACCTACCTGAAATATATTTACCTGGAGTCTACCTACTTTGAGTATACTTACCTGGAGTCTACATAGAGTATACTTTCCTGGAGTCTACCTACCTGGTGTATACTTACCTGGAATCTACCTACCTGAAGTATAACTACCTGAAGAATACTTACCCTGGGTCTACCTACCTGGAGTCTACCTACCTGGAGTCTACCTACCTAGAGTAAACTCACATGGAGTCTACGTACCTGCAGCATACTTCCCTGGGGTCTACGCAGGTAGAGTCTACCTACTTGGAGTATGCTTTCCTGGAGACTGCTTACCTGGAGTTTACGTACCTGGAGTCTAGTTACCTGGAGTCTACCTACCTGGAGTATACTCACATGGAGTCTACCTAGCTGAAGTATACCTACCTGGAGAATACTTACCCGGAGTCTGCTTACCTGGAGTCTACCTACCTGGAGTATACTCACCTGGAGTCTGCCTTTCTGGAGTATACTCACCTGGAGTCTACCTACCTAGAGTCTACCTACCTGTAGTCTACTTACCTGAAATCTACTTACCTGAAATCTATTTACCTGGAGTCTACCTACATGGAATATACTTACCTGGAGTCTACCTACCCGGAGTATATTTAACTCGAGTCTACTTACCTGGAGTAAGTATACTCAGCTGATCGGGCACTGACTTTAGGCATCTATCTAGCTCTCTCTTGAAGACAGCCAGGGGTCTATTAATAATTCCTCTTATGTATAATGGGAGGCTGTTGAATAGTCTTGGGCCTTGGACACTTATTGTATTTTTCTCTCAGTGTACTCATTGGGCCCCTGCTTTTCATTAGGGGGAAGTTGTACCGTCTACCTAGTCTTTTCCTTTCGTAGGAAGTGATTTCTGAATGCAGTCTTGGGACCAATCCCGCCAGGATTTTCCAGGTGTAGATTATGTTGTATCTTTCTCAAATGTGTTCCAGGGAGTACAGGTCAAGGAACTTTAAACGTTCCCAATAATTAGAATGCTTAACTTTCTAACAAATACATGCAGTGAAAGTCCTCTGCACATTCTCTAGGTTTGCGATTTCAACTACCTTGAATAGAGGTTAAAGTGTATCACCGTATTCCAGCCTAGAGAGAACAAGTGACTTCAAAAGGATTATCATTAGCATGGTATCATTTCATTTGAAAGCTCTCATTATCCATCCTCTCATTTTCATTACAGATGTGACAAGGGAGAGAGGGGTGGGTAGACTGCATTTTCTTGTTCTGCAAGAAGGCTTTTGACACAGTTCCGCACAAGAGATTAGTGCAAAAACTGGAAGACCGGGCAGGTATTACAGGGAAGGCAGTGCAATGGATCAGAGAATACCTGAATGGAAGGCATCAGCGAGTCATGGTACATGATGAGGTGTCAGAGTGGGCACATGTGACGAGCGGGGTTCCACAGGGGTCAGTCCTAGGACCAGTGCTGTTTCTGGTATATGTGAATGACATGAGGGAAGGAATAGACTCAGAAGTGTCCCTGTTTGCAGACGATGTGAAGTTAATGAGGAGAATTCAGTAAGAGGAGGATGACGCAGGACTACAAAAGGGATCTGGACAGGCTGTAGGCCTGGTTCAACAAATGGCTCCTGGAGTTCAACCCCACCAAGTACAAAGTCATGAAGACCGGGGAAGGGCAAAGAAGACCGTAGAAAGAGTACAGTCTAGGGGGGCCAAAGACTACAAACCTCACTCAAGGAAAAGGATCTCGGTGTGAGTATAATACCGAGCACCCCTCCTGAGGCGCATGTCAACCAAATAACTGTTGCAGCATATGTGCGACTGGTGAACCTAAGAACAGTATTTCGGTATCTCAGTAAGGAGTCGTTCCGGACCCTGTACACCGTGTACTTTAAGCATATATTGGAGTATGCAACACCAATTTGGAACCCACACCTGGCAAGCATGTAAGGAAACTAGAGAAAGTGCATGCAAAGATTTGCAACAAGACTAGTCCCGGAGCTAAGGGGCATGTCCTACTAGGATTATTATTATTATTATAATCAAAAAGAAGCCCTAAGCCACAAGGGCTATACAGCGTGTCCTACAGAAACAGGATGTTCCAGAGATGGGACACAGCAACAAGGGGTCACAGTTGGAAGTTGAAGACTCAGATGAATCACAGGGATGTTAAGCAGTATTTCTTCAGTCACAGAGTTGTTAGGAAATGGAAGAGTCTGGGAAGTGATGTAGTGGAGACAAGATCTATACAAAAGTTTAAGAAGAGGTATGTTAAAGGTCATGGAGCAGAAAGAGTGATCTAGTAGCGACCAGTGAAGAGGCGGGGCCAGGAGCTGTGAATCGACCCCTGCAACCACAATTAGGTTAGTAGGTGAGTACACACACACACACACACACACACACACACACACACACACACACACACACACACACACACACACACACACACACAGTCAGTCAGCAGACGTGGGTCACAAGGCTCCGAGAACTTTAGTGGTTTTTAAGGCGTGCAACAACTGCTAGCAGTAATCAGTGGTAGTGACAACGTCAGTGAACAATCCTACGAGTGATAACCAGAGTTATTAGTTAAAAAAAGTAGTGAGGAAGCCTGAAATCTTTAATATTTCAAAGTGTCAAACCGTTAGTGGATAGTAGGCTTCTGTTGCTACACAGATTCAAATATACAAATATTCAAGTGAGTGTGGAAGCGGGTGTTCAAGAATTTCGAGAGATTGGATAACAAGTGAAATGTGGGGCACCATACTGTGAGAGTGAAAAAGTTAATAAGCAAAAGTAGAAAGGAAAAATATAATATATAACAAGGGAAGGTGGCAGTAGGCCTGCTGAAACAGTGACGTCACAACAGTTGTGTGACATTATACATATAAAGTGTAACACCGAATGTGAAGTGTATTCCAATATAAGTGAAGTGTATTCTATCATAAGTGACATTGAGGGACGCGGGATGCATGAGCATATATGGTTATAAAGATCACAGGTGAAGAATTTTCAAAATAGTGATAGAAGGCGTGTGTACGACGACTACGTCATCAGCATCTGGCAACTTGTCATCGCATCACTGCCAGCTTAAGTATCACTCACCTGTTGGGGTTGTTTTGGGGGTTCTGAATCCTGCCTTGCGTCACTGTTAGATACTGGTCACTCACTCCTGCAAGCTATTACCAGAATTAGAGCAGAAATAGCATAGATAAGGTGAAGATAGTGTTGACTAGCGAGGAGCAGCCTAGCGAGGGGAAGCCTAGCGAGGGGAAGCCTAGTGAGGGTGACGTCAGACACTCCTAGAAGCTCAGACAAGCTAAATTTTACAACCTAATTACTTTCTGTGTTTTATAAGTAGAAGTGATAAGTGCTAGAATCACTGTTGGTAGTTTTAGAAATACGGGTATTACTACTGATATTTATTAGTAGTATGAATACTTAGAAGTGGGGGCACACATAAACACGAGCGCACACACACACACACACACACACACACACACACACACACACACACACACACACACACACACACACACACACACGCACACATGCACACACATAAACACACACACATGCACACACACATAAACACACACACACACACACACACACACACACACACACACACACACACACACACACACACACACACACACACACACCCATATACAGGATTTCACACCTTCCTGTGAAGTGATCCTCTAACCCTTCCTTCCCCCCCTGCCTCCCTCTCCCCTCCTCTCTCTTCCTCTCTCTCTCTCTCTCTCTCTCTCTCTCTCTCTCTCTCTCTCTCATCCTCTCTTCCTCTCCCTCTTCCTCTCTCTCTTCCTCTCTCTCTTCCTCTCTCTCTTCCTCTCACTCTCTTCCTCTCTCTTCCTCTCTCTCCCTCTCCCTTTCCCCCTCTCTCTCCCCCTCTCTCTCTTCGTCTCTTTCTCTCTCTCTTCCTATTCTCTCTCTCTCCCTCTCTTCCCTTGTCACTCCTCCCTCTCTCTCTCACTTTCTCCCCCTTTTCCCCTCCTTCTACCCTCCCCTTCTCTCTCTTTCTCCCTCTCTCTCACTCTCTCCCCCTTTTTTCTTTTTCACTTTCTCTTTTAATAAAAAAAAAAAAAAAAAAATGGTTGGGACTCGCAGGAATCAGGGATCAGATGACAATGGTACTGGTAGGGAGGAATGGATGGAGGAGCAGTGGAAAAGGATAGAGCAAGAATGGGAGAGAAAATTAGGAGAGCTTTCTGAAAAAATGGAGAAAGAGCTCTCTGTGAAATGGGAAAAGAGGTTGGAGAAGGAGACGAAGAATTGGGAGGCACAAGTCGAAACTGCAGTAGCCAGGGTAAAGGTCCTAGAATTTGAGGTAAACAGGCTGAAGCAAGTCTCAGGGGTAGTGACCAGAGAAGACACACCATACGAAGCTGAGAGGCTGAACAGGAAGGAAGGAGATATGAAATATGCTAAGGTCCTATCAGCCTGCAAAGAAGGGCCAGGGAGTGGAAGGGAAGAGCAGATGGGTGCAGATGGAGAGGGAGATAAGTCGAATGCTGAGGCACAACCATGCTACCAAGAGCCACTGGAAAAATCAAGGGAGAAAATGGCCACATACAGACAGGAACCAGAGTCACAGAGGGAGAGGCAATGGGAGGAGGAAAGGGCAAAATCAGTGTTTATCCATGGGCTTCGGGAGAGAGAGGAAAGGACACACACTGAAAGACGGCAGGAAGAAAGAAAGGAGATTGAGAAAATCACAGAAATAGGGGGAGAAGACATGGACGAGATTGTAAATTTTCAGAGAATAGGGGGGTACTTGAAGGGGAGAAACCGACCGATCAAGCTGATTCTCAGGACAGAAACAGTGCGGAACAGGATCCTCCAAGAAAAACCACGGTTGAGAAGCTCGGAAGAGTACAAGAAGGTGTTCCTAGACAGAGACAGAACACAAAAAGAGAGACAGCAGCTGAGGGAGAGGACAAAAAAGCGAAAGGAGCTAGGAAAGGAGACAAGGATGGAACCAGCAGAGGTCAGTCAGAGCAGAACAGAGCAGCAAGAGCAAGCACACACACAACTATCCTCAGAACCCCACAACATATCACACCATCCCAACACACAATACAATCCATACCCACAGCTTCCACCCAACCCCCAACCATAGAATCCCACAGTATGCTACCAGGTCTCCCACCCCCACAGGCCCCCCAAACCACAGTGTTGGAAAGGAAACTGAAGGTATGGTACACAAACACTGATGGAATAACAAACAAGTGGGAGGAGTGGCACGAAAGAGTCAAAGAGGCATCAACAGACATTATAGCAATCACAGAAACCAAACTTACAGGTATGATAACAGATGCCATCTTCCCAACGGGATACCAGAACCTGAGGAAAGACAGAAGGAACAGGGGGGGGGAGGAGTGGCATTGCTGATCAAACACTGATGGAATTTTGATGAGCTGGAGAGAGGAGACAGCGGAGAAGAAAGTGATTGCATAGCGGGAACGTTTCACTCTGGAGGTCCCAAGGTGATAATTGCAGTGATGTATAACCCACCACAGAACAGCAGGAGGCCAAGGCAAGAGTATGACGAGAGCAATAGAGCGATGGTTGACACACTGGCTGCAGTGGCCAGAAGAGCTCATTCATGCAGGGCAAAGCTCCTGATCATGGGCGACTTTAACCACAAGGAGATCGAATGGGAGAACTTGGTGCCACATGGGGGCCAAGATACATGGAGGGCTAAGAAAACTTCATGTACCAACACGTAAGGGACACTACAAGAGAGAGAGGAGAGGATGAACCAGCAAGACTGGACTTAGTATTCACCTTGAGTAGTGCAGATATTGAGGACATCACATATGAAAGACCCCTTGGGGCCAGCGATCATGTGGTTTTGAGCTTCGAATACACAGTAGAGCTACAAGTGGAGGGGGAAGCAGGAAGGCCAGGACGAATGAAACCAAACTACAGGAAAGGGGACTACACAGGAATGAGGAACTTCCTGAATGAGGTTCAGTGGGACAGTGAACTGGCAGGGAAACCAGTTAATGAGATGATGGAATATGTAGTCACAATGTGCAAGGAGGCTGAGGAGAGGTTTGTACCCAAGGGTAACAGGAATAATGAAAAAGCCAGGATGAGCCCATGGTTCACTCAAAGATGCAAGGAGGCAAAAACCAAGTGTGCTAGGGAATGGAAGAAATATAGAAGGCAAAGGACCCAGGAGAATAAGGAGAGCAGTCGTAGAGCCAGAAACGAATATGCACAGATAAGAAGGGAGGCCCAACGTCAATATGAAAACGACATAGCAGCAAAAGCCAAATCTGACCCGAAGCTGTTATACAGCCACATCAGGAAGAAAACAACCGTCAAAGACCAGGTAATCAGGCTAAGGAAGGAAGGAGGAGAGACAACAAGAAATGACAGCGAAGTATGTGAGGAACTCAACAAGAGATTCAAAGAAGTGTTCACAGAGGAGACAGAAGGGGCTCCAGAAAGACGGAGAGGTGGGGTACACCACCATGTGCTGGACACAGTACACACAACCGAGGAAGAAGTGAAGAGGCTTCTGAGTGAGCTAGATACCTCAAAGGCAATGGGGCCAGATAACATCTCTCCATGGGTCCTGAGAGAGGGAGCAGAGGCGCTATGTGTACCCCTAACAACAATATTCAATACATCTATCGAAACAGGGAGATTGCCTGAGGCATGGAAGACAGCAAATGTGGTACCAATCTTTAAAAAAGGAGACAGACATGAAGCACTAAACTACAGACCAGTGTCACTGACATGTATAGCATGCAAAATCATGGAAAAGATAGTCAGGAGAAGAATGGTGGAACATCTAGAAAGGAATGATCTCATCACCAGCAGACAACATGGTTTCAGAGACGGGAAATCCTGTGTCACAAACCTACTGGAGTTCTATGACATGGTGACAGCAGTAAGAGAAGAGAGAGAGGGGTGGGTGGATTGCATATTCTTAGACTGCAAGAAGGCGTTTGACACAGTACCACACAAGAGATTAGTGCAAAAACTGGAGGACCAAGCAGGAATAACAGGGAAGGCACTGCAATGGATCAGGGAATACTTGTCAGGAAGACAGCAGCGAGTAATGGTACGAGGCGAGGTGTCAGAGTGGGCACCTGTGACCAGTGGGGTCCCACAGGGGTCAGTCCTAGGACCAGTGCTGTTTCTGGTATTTGTGAACGACATGACGGAAGGAATAAACTCCGAGGTGTCACTGTTTGCAGATGACGTGAAGTTGATGAGAAGAGTTCATTCGGTCGAAGACCAGGCAGAAATACAAAGGGATCTGGACAGGCTGCAGACCTGATCCAGCAACTGGCTCCTGGAGTTCAATCCCACCAAGTGCAAAGTCATGAGGATTGGGGAAGGGCAAAGAAGACCGCAGATGGAGTACAGTCTAGGGGGTCAGAGACTACAAACATCACTCAAGGAAAAAGATCTTGGGGTGAGTATAACACCAGGCACATCTCCTGAAGCGCACGTCAACCAAATAACTGCTGCAGCATATGGGCGCCTGGCAAACCTCAGAACAGCATTCCGACATCTTAATAAGGAATCGTTCAGGACCCTATACACCGTGTACGTTAGGCCCATATTGGAGTATGCGGCACCAGTTTGGAACCCACACCTAGCCAAGCATGTAAAGAAACTAGAGAAAGTGC
>NC_091297.1:4001430-4021430 GCF_038502225.1 Cherax quadricarinatus
TTTCTCCCTGCTGCTGCTGCTGCTGAACCTGCTGCTGCTGCTGCTTCAGTTAAAGCTATACTGCGCCTCCGTCAGGTGCTGTTCAGAGAGCTGGAGCACCAGCAGGCAGGCAGGGTTAACTTCAAGCTTACCTTTCATCCCAACATCAGAGTTCACACAAATCAGACGAAAAATTTGAGCCTGTTTAGAACGGAACCGTGTGTCTTATTGACATTGAGAAGATTGTTGTTTGAGAGTGCCACAGTCTGAGAGTGCCACAGTCTGGGAGTGCCCACAATCTGAGAGTGCTACAGTCTGGGAGTGCCCATAGTCTGAAAGTGCCACAGTCAGGGAGTGCCCACAGTCTGAGGGTGCCTACAGTCTGAGGCTGCCTAGAGTCTGAGAGTGCCTACAGTCTGAGAGTGATCACAGTCTGAGAGTGCCCACAGTCTGAGGGTGCCTACAGTCTGAGGCTGCCTAGAGTCTGAGAGTGCCTACAGCCTGAGAGTGATCACAGTCTGAGAGTGCCCACAGTCTGAGAGTGCCCACAGTCTAAGAGTGCCCACAGTCTGAGAGTGCCCACAGTATGAGAGTGCCTACAGTCTGAGAGTGCCTACAGTCTGAGAGTGCCCACAGTCTGAGAGTGCCTACAGTCTGAGAGTGCCTACCGTCTGAGAGTGCCCACAGTCTAAGAGTGCCCACAGTCTGAGAGTACCCACAGCCTGAGAGTGCTCACAGTCTGAGAGTTCCCACAATCTGAGAGTGCCCACAGTCTGAGAGTGCCCACAGTCTGAGAGTGCCCACAGTCTGAGAGTGCCCACAGTCTGAGAGTGCCTACAGTCTGAGAGTGCCTACAGTCTGAGAGTTCCCACAGTCTGAGAGTGCCTACAGTCTGAGAGTGCCTACAGTCTGTGAGTGCCTACAGTCTGAGAGTGCCTACAGTCTGAGAGTGCCTACAGTCTGAGAGTGCCCACAGTCTGAGAGTGCCACAGTCTGAGTGCCTTCAGTCTGAGAGTGCCTACAGTCTGAGAGTGCACACAGTCTGAGAGTGCCTACAGTCTGAGAGTGCCTACAGTCTGAGAGTGCCCACAGTCTGAGAGTGCCCACAGTCTGAGATCGCCCACAGTCTGAGAGTGCCATAGTCTGAGAGTGCCCACAGTGAGAGTGCCCACAGTGTGCGAGTGCCTACAGTCTGAGAGTGCCACAGTCTGAGAGTGCCCACAATCTGAGAGTGCCTACAGTCTGAGAGTGCCTACAGTCTGAGAGTGCCCACAGTTTGAGAGTGCCCACAGTCTAAGAGTACCACAGTCTGAGAGTGCCCACAGTCTGAGAGTGCTTGCAGTCTGAGAGTGCCACAGTCTGAGAGTGCCCACAGTCTGAGAGTGCCACAGTCTGAGTGCCTTCAGTCTGAGAGTGCCTACAGTCTGAGAGTGCCTACAGTCTGAGAGTGCCCACAGTCTGAGAGTGCCTACAGTCTGAGAGTGCCTACAGTCTGAGAGTGCCCACAGTCTGAGAGTGCCCACAGTCTGAGAGCGCCCACAGTCTGAGAGTGCCATAGTCTGAGAGTGCCCACAGTCTGAGAGTGCCCACAGTCTGAGAGTGCCTACAGTCTGAGAGTGCCACAGTCTGAGAGTGCCCACAATCTGAGAGTGCCTACAGTCTGAGAGTGCTTACAGTCTGAGAGTGCCCACAGTCTGAGAGTGTCTACAGTCTGAGAGTACCACAGTCTGAGAGTGCCCACAGTCTGAGAGTGCTTACAGTCTGAAAGTGCAACAGTCTGAGAGTGCCCACAGTCTGAGAGTGCCTACAGTCTGAGAGTGCCACAGTCTGAGAGTGCCCACAGTCTGAGAGTGCCTACAGTCTGAGAGTGCCACAGTCTGAGAGTGCCCACAGTCTGAGAGTGCCTACAGTCTGAGAGTGCCCACAGTCTGAGAGTGCCCACAGTCTGAGAGTGCCCACAGTCTGAGAGTGCTTACAGTCTGAAAGTGCAACAGTCTGAGAGTGCCCACAGTCTGAGAGTGCCCACAGTCTGAGAGTGCTTACAGTCTGAAAGTGCAACAGTCTGAGAGTGCCCACAGTCTGAGAGTGCCTACAGTCTGAGAGTGCCACAGTCTGAGAGTGCCCACAGTCTGAGAGTGCCCACAGTCTGAGAGTGCCTACAGTCTGAGAGTGCCACAGTCTGAGAGTGCCCACAGTCTGAGAGTGCCCACAGTCTGAGAGTGCCCACAGTCTGAGAGTGCCCACAGTCTGAGAGTGCCCACAGTCTGAGAGTGCCCACAGTCTGAGAGTGCCTACAGTCTGAGAGTGCCCACAGTCTGAGAGTGCCCACAGTCTGAGAGTGCCCACAGTCTGAGAGTGCCCACAGTCTGAGAGTGCCCACAGTCTGAGAGTGCCCAGTCTGAGAGTGCCACAGTCTGAGAGTGCCCACAGTCTGAGAGTGCCCACAGTCTGAGAGTGCCACAGTCTGAGAGTGCCCACAGTCTGAGAGTGCCTACAGTCTGAGAGTGCCTACAGTCTGAGAGTGCCCACAGTCTGAGAGTGCCCACAGTCTGAGAGTGCCTACAGTCTGAGAGTGCCTACAGTCTGAGAGTGCCTACAGTCTGAGAGTGCCACAGTCTGAGAGTGCCCACAGTCTGAGAGTGCCTACAGTCTGAGAGTGCCTACAGTCTGAGAGTGCCCACAGTCTGAGAGTGCCACAGTCTGAGAGTGCCCACAGTCTGAGAGTGCCCACAGTCTGAGAGTGCCTACAGTCTGAGAGTGCCTACAGTCTGAAAGTGCCTACAGTCTGAGAGTGCCACAGTCTGAGAGTGCCCACAGTCTGAGAGTGCCTACAGTCTGAGAGTGCCCACAGTCTGATAGTGCCCACAGTATGAGAGTGCCCACAGTCTGAGAGTGCCACAGTCTGAGAGTGCCCACAGTATGAGAGTGCCCACAGTCTGAGAGTGCCACAGTCTGAGAGTGCCCACAGTCTGAGAGTGCCCACAGTCTGAGAGTGCCTACAGTCTGAGAGTGCCCACAGTCTGAGAGTGCCCACAGTCTGAGAGTGCCCACAGTCTGAGAGTGCCACAGTCTGAAAGTGCCCACAGTCTGAGTGCCCACAGTCTGAGAGTGCCTACAGTCTGAGAGTGCCTACAGTCTGAGAGTGCCACAGTCTGAGAGTGCCCACGGTCTGAGAGTGCCTGAAGTCTGAGAGTGCCTACAGTCTGAGAGTGCCACAGTCTGAGAGTGCCCACAGTCTGAGAGCGCCCACAGTCTGAGAGTTCCTACAGTCTGAGAGTGCCTACAGTCTGAGAGTGCCTACAGTCTGAGAGTGCCTACAGTCTGAGAGTGCCACAGTCTGAGAGTACCCACAGTCTGAGAGTGCCTACAGTCTGAGAGTGCCCACAGTCTGAGAGTGCCTACGGTCTGAGAGTGCCACAGTCTGAGAGTGCCCACAGTCTGAGAGTGCCCACAGTCTGAGAGTGCCCACAGTCTGAGAGTGCCCACAGTCTGAGAGTGCCTACAGTCTGAGAGCGCCACAGTCTGAGAGTGCCTACAGTCTGAGAGTGCCACAGTCTGAGAGTGCCCACAGTCTGAGAGTGCCCACAATCTGAGAGTGCCTACAGTCTGAGAGTGCCTACAGTCTGAGAGTGCCTACAGTCTGAGAGTGCCACAGTCTGAGAGTGCCCACAGTCTGAGAGTGCCTACAGACTGAGAGTGCCTACAGTCTGAAAGTGCCTACAGTCTGAGAGTGCCACAGTCTGAGAGTGCCCACAGTCTGAGAGTGCCTACAGTCTGAGAGTGCCCACAGTCTGAGAGTGCCCACAGTCTGAGAGTGCCCACAGTCTGAGAGTGCCACAGTCTGAGAGTGCCCACAGTATGAGTGCCCACAGTCTGAGAGTGCCACAGTCTGAGAGTGCCCACAGTCTGAGAGTGCCCACAGTCTGAGAGTGCCTACAGTCTGAGAGTGCCTACAGTCTGAGAGTGCCTACAGTCTGAGAGTGCCACAGTCTGAGAGTGCCCACAGTCTGAGAGTGCCTACAGTCTGAGAGTGCCTACAGTCTGAGAGTGCCCACAGTCTGAGAGTGCCCACAGTCTGAGAGTGCCCACAGTCTGAGAGTGCCTACGGTCTGAGAGTGCCTACGGTCTGAGAGTGCCACAGTCTGAGAGTGCCCACAGTCTGAGAGTGAACACAGTCTGAGAGTGCCCACAGTCTGAGAGTGCCTACAGTCTGAGAGTGCCACAGTCTGAGAGTGCCTACAGTCTGAGAGTGCCACAGTCTGAGAGTGCCCACAGTCTGAGAGTGCCCACAATCTGAGAGTGCCTACAGTCTGAGAGTGCCTACAGTCTGAGAGTGCCTACAGTCTGAGAGTGCCACAGTCTGAGAGTGCCCACAGTCTGAGAGCGCCCACAGTCTGAGAGTGCCTACAGTCTGAGAGTGCCTACAATCTGAGAGTGCCACAGTCTGAGAGTGCCCACAGTCTGAGAGTGCCTACAGACTGAGAGTGCCTACAGTCTGAAAGTGCCTACAGTCTGAGAGTGCCACAGTCTGAGAGTGCCCACAGTCTGAGAGTGCCTACAGTCTGAGAGTGCCCACAGTCTGAGAGTGCCCACAGTATGAGAGTGCCCACAGTCTGAGAGTGCCACAGTCTGAGAGTGCCCACAGTATGAGTGGCCACAGTCTGAGAGTGCCACAATCTGAGAGTGCCCACAGTCTGAGAGTGCCCAGAGTCTGAGAGTGCCTACAGTCTGAGAGTACCTACAGTCTGAGAGTGCCTACAGTCTGAGAGTGCCTACAGTCTGAGAGTGCCCACAGTCTGAGAGTGCCTACAGTCTGAGAGTGCCTACAGTCTGAGAGTGCCCACAGTCTCAGAGTGCCCACAGTCTGAGAGTGCCCACAGTCTGAGAGTGCCTACGGTCTGAGAGTGCCACAGTCTGAGAGTGCCCACAGTCTGAGAGTGCCCACAGTCTGAGAGTGCCCACAGTCTGAGAGTGCCCACAGTCTGAGAGTGCCCACAGTCTGAGAGTGCCTACAGTCTGAGAGTGCCTACAGTCTGAGAGTGCCTACAGTCTGAGAGTGCCTACAGTCTGAGAGTGCCTACAGTCGGAGAGTGCCACAGTCTGAGAGTGCCCACAGTCTGAGTGCCTACAGTCTGAGAGTGCCCACAGTCTGAGAGTGCCCACAGTATGAGAGTGCCCACAGTCTAAGAGTGCCCACAGTCTGAGAGTGCCCACAGTCTGAGAGTGCCCACAGTCTGAGAGTGCCTACAGTCTGAGTGCCTACAGTCTGAGAGTGCCTACAGTCTGAGAGTGCCACAGTCTGAGAGTGTCCACGGTCTGAGAGTGCCTGCAGTCTGAGAGTGCCTACAGTCTGAGAGTGCCACAGTCTGAGAGTGCCCACAGTCTGAGAGCGCCCACAGTCTGAGAGTTCCTACAGTCTGAGAGTGCCTACAGTCTGAGAGTGCCTACAGTCTGAGAGTGCCTACAGTCTGAGAGTGCCACAGTCTGAGAGTGCCCACAGTCTGAGAGTGCCTGCAGTCTGAGAGTGCCCACAGTCTGAGAGTGCCTACAGTCTGAGAGTGCCCACAGTCTGAGAGTGCCTACGGTCTGAGAGTGCCACAGTCTGAGAGTGCCCACAGTCTGAGAGTGCCCACAGTCTGAGTGCCCACAGTCTGAGAGTGCCCACAGTCTGAGAGTGCCCACAGTCAGAGTGCCTACAGTCTGAGAGTGCCACAGTCTGAGAGTGCCTACAGTCTGAGAGTGCCACAGTCTGAGAGTGCCCACAGTCTGAGAGTGCCCACAATCTGAGTGCCTACAGTCTGAGAGTGCCTACAGTCTGAGAGTGCCTGCAGTCTGAGAGTGCCACAGTCTGAGAGTGCCCACAGTCTGAGAGCGCCCACAGTCTGAGAGTGCCTACAGTCTGAGAGTGCCTACAATCTGAGAGTGCCACAGTCTGAGAGTGCCCACAGTCTGAGGGTGCCACAGTCTGAGAGTGCCTACAGTCTGAGAGTGCCCACAGTCTGAGAGTGCCTACAGTCTGAGAGTGCCTACAGTCTGAGAGTGCCTACAGTCTGAGAGTACCCACAGTCTGAGAGTGCCACAGTCTGAGAGTGCCTACAGTCTGAGAGTACCCACAGTCTGAGAGTGCCACAGTCTGAGAGTGCCTACAGTCTGAGAGTGCCCACAGTCTGAGAGTGCCCACAGTCTGAGAGTGCCTACAGTCTGAGAGTGCCTACAGTCTGAGAGTACCACAGTCTGAGAGTGCCACAGTCTGAGAGTGCCACAGTCTGAGAGTGCCTACAGTCTGAGAGTGCCCACAGTCTGAGAGTGCCACAGTCTGAGAGTTCCCACAAATTAAGATGTTAGGAATAAGAGTGAATTTTTGTGTCCCCGTCATCAATTATAATATATTTTTTTCGTGTTTCACTCTTGTAATTAAATCGTAAATAAGTGCCAAAACTTTTTTTTCACTGCCAAGGCTTGTGTTTCAGGGCCACCACTTGTGTTTCAGTACCACCACTTGTGTTTCAGTACCACCACTTGTGTTTCAGTACCACCACTTGTGTTTCAGTACCACCACTTGTGTTTCAGTACCACCACTTGTGTTTCAGTACCACCACTTGTGTTTCAGTACCACCACTTGTGTTTCAGTGCCACCACTTGTGTTTCAGTACCACCACTTGTGTGTCAGTACCACCACTTGTGTTTCAGTACCACCACTTGTGTTTCAGTACCACCACTTGTGTTTCAGTGCCACCACTTGTTTTTCTGTACCACCACTTGTGTTTCAGTACCATCACTTGTGTTTCAGTACCACCACTTGTGTTTCAGTACCATCACTTGTGTTTCAGTACCACCACTTGTGTTTCAGTATTACCACTTGTGTTTCAGTACCACCACTCGTGTTTCAGTATTACCACTTGTGTTTCAGTACCACCACTTGTGTTTCAGTACCACCACTTGTGTTTCAGTACCACCATTTGTGTTTCAGTGAAACCACTTGTGTTTCAGTACCACCACTTGTGTTTCAGTAACACAATTTGTGTTTCAATGAAACCACTTGTGTTTCAGTACCACCACTTGTGTTTCAGTATTACCACTTGTGTTTCAGTACCACCACTTGTGTTTCAGTACCACCACTTGTGTTTCAGTACCACCACTTGTGTTTCAGTACCACCACTTGTGTTTCAGTATTACCACTTGTGTTTCAGTACCACCACTTGTGTTTCAGTACCACCACTTGTGTTTCAGTACCACCACTTGTGTTTCAGTACCACCACTTGTGTTTCAGTGCCACCACTTGTTTTTCTGTACCACCACTTGTTTCAACATCATCTTATTTCTTAGGTGGGATTTTGCCTCTAAAGCGGCGGCTAGTTTATGGTGCCTCCCAGATTCACTGTGGAGAGCAGCACAAGAGCGTGTGATACACAGAAACCCTAGGAACGAGGCCCTCAGGAGGTTCGGTTAGGTAAGATTCATCGGGAAACAGGACAAGTGTTTCTGACGAGAGTCTTAGTCATGTGATGAATGGCCCGTCACTGGTGCTTCCAGCTGACAGGTCTTCCGCTCGTTTACCGTTAAGGGGTTAGTAGAACATATGGATTTATGACTCACGAAATCGTAATGACACGATTGCAAACAAACCATGCCACTGGCGGGGTTTGAACCCGCGCTAACGAGACGGTCTGGAGTTTTGAGACTCTCTTATCGCGGGTTCAAACCCCACCCATGGTATGGTTTATATGGATTTACATTTGCTGTTGACTTACCTGTTGCCAGCAAATTTGGGAAATTTGCTTAAAATTTCTGGTATCTTATTTTCATTAATAAAAAATCTTGGCATATCACGTAGGTTATTATACTGTCTATCTCTGTATTCCTAAATAGATGAACATAGTTTTCAAGATAGTGACCATTGGGCTGACCACATAGTTTGCATCTAGTTTGATCATCATCTGTGTGTCTGTCAAACTGCCAGAAGTGTACTTGTAACCAAGACTGAAGCTGGCTACTGCAACATTAGTCTGTTCACATTGCAAGTTACTCCATAAATGTACTTATTGACGTTCATGTTATCATAGTGAGTTATAGATCTACTCAGACTTCTAACTGCATTCCTATAACATTCAGTTTCATTATTGACTTCTCTCCTAATATTATTCCTAATGCTTGGCACAGACACTCTGAAGTTATGTTCTATATTTTCATTCAGAGTATTTTTTGGAGGGGGGGGGGAGGAGTTACGTTGTTTCACTACCACCACTTGTGTTTAGTGCCACCACTTGATTCACTACCACCATTTGTCTTCAGTGCCACCACCTGTGTGTCAGTACCACCACTTGTTTCAGTAGCATCATTTATGCTTTGGTACCACCACTTGTGTTTCAGTTATGCAATTTGTTTCAGTGCCTCCGCTTGTTTCAGTGCCTCCACTTGTTTCAATACCACTACTTGTGCTTCAATACTGCCACTTGTGTTTCAGCACCACCGCTTCATTACCACTTGTTTCAGTGTCACCGCTTGACCTTATTTTCACTAATAATGACGACCTGGTACGAAATATAATATTATCAAATACAGTTAATTCGGATCACAACGCTCGATCACTAGCGCACTCATCTCACACACTAAGGTCCGAGGGTCGATCCCCGGTATGTGTGGAAACATTAAGACGTGTTTCATTAAGATACCTGCTGTCCCTGTTCACCCATCAGTAAAATGGGCACCTGGGTGTTAGTCGACTGGTGTGGACCGCATCCTGGGACAAAATTGACCTAATTTGCCCGCAATGCTCTGCAAAATAAGGGACTTTCTATATTATATTATTATATATTATAATCAAAATTCAGACTTGTATGCCCAGGGGTTTTGACCAGCAAAATAAATTCATTTATGAGCGAGCCTTCACCAAATTCAACTTCAATAAGAACATCCAGTGGGATCAAATTAACCATGTCCTTAACGAAACTCCATGGCACTGTGTCGGGTCCGAGTCAGTGCCTAGAAATGATCAACTTTGTGGCACTTGAGGTATGCTCAGAGCACATTCCCCTAAGGAAAATGAAGAGAAGATGTAAACTAGAAAAAGAGAGACACTTGTTCTTCAGGCAAAGGTGAAGAATCACAGAGCTTTACAAAGGGACTCTGTATAGCCCTTGTGCCTTAGCGCTTCTCTTTGATTATAATATAATAATACAAAGGGACTAATCTATCTGGAGCATATACGGAAAGAGGCTCTAGGTGGAGAAATATAAATATGGAACTTACGTTAAATGTTAAAAGAGATGGGACTTACACCGATGACAGCAAAGAAATGAGTGAGATACTGAAGTCTCAATGTGACTTAGTGTTTAGTGAGCTGTTAATCTGACCGAAAGTCGACAGTCTGAATGAATTTTATTTTATGACCGAGACTCAAAATTTTGTTAATATCTCCAAAATGTCTGACATAATCCTAAGGCCAGTGGACTTTGATAAAGCAATTAATAACATATCCATGAACTCTGCCCCAGGCCCAGACTCGTGGATCTCCGTGTTCATGAAGAACTGCAAGAAGCCCTTTTTGCATGCCTTAAATATTCTATGTAGAGGGAACCTGGATGTGGGTGTCATCCCACAGATGCTAAAAACGATGGATATAGCCCCATTCCATAAAGGTGGCAGTAAAGCAATATCAAAAAATTGTAAACTGATAGCACTAACGACCCACAATATAAGTCTTTGAGATGTTTTAAGAAGCAAGATCGCAAAAAACTTGGATACCAAGCAATTACACAGGGCAATTACTCAAGGCAGCACGGGTTTAGAGCAGGTCGCTCCTGCCTCTCACATCTACTGGACCAATATGACATGGTCTTGGATGTACTGGAGGATAAACAGAATGCAAATGTAGTATACACAAACTTTGTGAAAGCTTTCGACAAGTGCGATCATGATGTAATACAAGACAAAATGTATGATAAAGGAATAACGGGAAAAGTGGATAGATGGATCTTTAACATCCTAATAAATAGAACGCAAAGAATAATAGCAAATGGAGCTAAATCAGAGGCAGCTACAGTGAAAAAATCTGTTCCACAAGGTACGCTACTCGCTCCCATACTTTTCCTCATCCTCATATCTGACATAAACAGAGATGTCTTCCTTTGCTGACGATACTAGAATTTGCCTGAGAGTGTCATCCACTGAGTATACTGCAGATCTCCAAGTGGATATAAACCAGGTCTTCCAATGGGCCACAGAAAACGATGTGATATTCAATGAGGAAAAATTTTAGTAGCTCCGCTATGGAAAACTTGAGGAAATAAAAGGCAGATCGGGGTATTGAGCAAATTCTAACCACACAATAGAGCGGAAAAATAATGTGAAGGAACTGGGAGTGATAATGTCAGAGGATCTCAATTTCAAAGTTCACAGCAGTGTCATTATCATATCTGCTAGGAATATAATAATGAGAACCTTCAAAACAAGGATGCCAAGCCATTGATCATCTTCTTTAAATCACTTGTTCTCTCTAAGCTGGAATATTGCTGTACACCAACAGCCGCTTTCAAGGCAGGTGAACTTGCTGATCTGGAGAATATACAAAGAACTTTCACTGCACTAATAAGTACAGTTAAGCATTTCAGTTACTGGGACCATTTGAAGTCCCTTGACCTGTACTCCATGGAATACAGGTGAGAAAGATACATCATAATTTACATCTGGAAAATCCTAGAGGAACTTGTCTCAAATCTGTACACAGAAATCACTCACTGTTAAAGGAAAAGACCCGGCAGGTGATGCACCCCCCCCAATGAAAAGCAGGTGTATACCTGGAGTATACCTGGAGTATACTTGAAGTGTTCTTGGGGGTCAACGCCCCCACGGCCCAGTCCATGATCAGGCCTCGCGGTATATCAAGGCCTGATCAACCAGGCTATTACTGCTGGCTGCGCGCAAACCGATAATACGAACCACAGTCCGGCTGGTCAGGTATTGACTTTAGGTGCCTGTCCAGCTCCTCCTTGAAGACAGCCAGGAGTCTGTTGGTAAATAACCCTTATGTATGATGGGAGGCAGTTGAACAATATTGGGCCTCTGACACTTATTGTGTTGTCTCTTAGCGTACTCATGGCGCCCCTGCTTTTCACTGGAGGATTGTTGCACCACCTGCCGAGTCCTTCGCTTTCGTAGGGAGTGATTTCCATGGGAAGATTTGGGACTAGTAACTTTAGGATTTTCCAAGTGTATATTATCATATCTTTCTCATTTGCATTCCAAAGAGTAAAGGTCAAGCGACTTCAACCGTTCCTAGTAATCTAGGTGCTTTATTGTACTTATACATGCAGTAAAAGGTCTCTGTATATTATCCAGGTCTGCAATTTCGCCTTCCTTGAAAGGAGCAATTAGTGTACAGCAATACTCCAGCCTAGAGAGAACAAGCAATTTGAAGAAAATCATTATTGGCTTGGTATCCCTAGTTTTGAAGGTTCTCATTATCTATACTATAATTTTCCTAGCAGATGTGGAAGAGAAATTGTGATCTTTGGAAGTGAGATTCTCCGACATTATTACTCCCAGGTCCTTCACATTAGTTTTTAGCTCTATTGTGTGGTTGGAATTTGTTTTATACAACCATCCAGTTTTTATTTCCTTGAGGTTTCCATAGCCTAGTAATTTAAATTTATCTTCAGTGAACATCATATTGTTTTCTGAGGCTCAGTTAAACACTTGGTTAATGTCAGCTTAGGGATTTGCAGTGTCTTCAGTGGATGACTGTCATGCAGATTATAGTACTGTCAGCGAAGGAGGACACTGTACTGTGGAAAATATCTCGTGTCATGTCGTGTCGTGATTACACTGAGAGGTAAGACAGTAAGTTTCAGGGGCCCAAGACTGTTCAACTGCCTCCCAGCATATGCACAGGGGGGAGAAATTACCATTAGACCTATAGCTGTCTTCAAGAGGGAGCTGGACAGATACCTAAAGTCAGAAACCGACCAGCCGGGCTGTGGTTTGTACGTCGGTTTGTGTGTGGCCAACAGTAATAGCCTGGTTGATTGGCCCTGATCCACAATGAGGCCTGGTCATGAACTGAACCACGGGGGCGTTAACCCCCGGAACACCCTCCAGGTAGTGTCATCACTTGTTTCAGTGCCTCTGTTTCATTGTCACCACTTAGTGCCACCACTTGTTTCAGTGCCACCACTTGTTTCAGTGTCACTTGTTTCAGTGCCACCACTTGCTTCAGTGGCATAAGTTGTTTCAGTGCCACCACTTGCTTCAGTGGCACAAGTTGTTTCAGTGCCACCACTTGCTTCAGTGGCAGAAGTTTCAGTGCCACCACTTGCTTCAGTGCAACAAGTTTTAGTGCCACCACTTGCTTCGGTGCCA
This sequence comes from Cherax quadricarinatus, assembly GCF_038502225.1. NCBI lineage: Eukaryota > Metazoa > Arthropoda > Malacostraca > Decapoda > Parastacidae > Cherax > Cherax quadricarinatus. The sequence continues at coordinate 4,013,767 of NC_091297.1, forward strand.
CAAGGTGTTTCAGTGCCACCACTTGCTTCAATGCCATTACTTGTTTCAGTGCAAACACTTGTTTCAGTGTCACCACTTGTTTCAGTACCACCACTTGTTTCAGTGCCACCATTTGTTTCAGTGTCACCACTTGTTTCCGTGTCACTTGTTTCAGTGCCACCACTTGTTTCCGTGTCACTTGTTTCAGTGCCACCACTTGTTTCAGTGCCACCACTTGTCCTTCAGATCAGTAATTCCTCTTTCAATATTTAATGTTGCCAGCTCGGGAAAAATACTTGTCCCAACGTTGCCAGCTCGGGAAAAATACTTGCCCCAACGTTGCCAGCTCGGGAAAAATACTTGCCCCAACGTTGCCAGCTTGCGTACTTTACCCTTTCCATTTGGTGTTGCCAGCGCGGGAGTAGTATTTCCCACAGTGTTGCCAGCTCGGGAGTAGTATTTCCCACAGTGTTGCCAGCTCGGGAGTAGTATTTCCCACAGTGTTTCCATCTCGGGAACAGTATTTCCTACAGTGTTGCCAGCTCGGGAATATTGTTGCCCTTCCCTCAGTATTGCCAGCTACGGTTAAGTTCCCTTCCGCTTGTAAGTGGGAGGGTTTTCCCCGTGTTTGTAAATGTTGACATTATAGTTCCTCTTTACTGTTGTCTGCTGAGTTCCCCTTTACTGTTGTCTGCTGAGTTCCCCTTTACTGTTGTCTGCTGAGTCCCCCTTTACTGTTGTCTGCTGAGTTCCCCTTTACTGTTGTCTGCTGAGTCCCCCTTTACTGTTGTGTGTCGAGTCCCTCTTTACTGTTGTCTCCTAAGTCCCCCTTTACTCTTGTCTGTTGAGTCCTCCTTTTCTGTTGTCTGCTGAGTTCACCTTTATTGTTGTCTGCTGAGTTCCCCTTTACTGTTGTCTGCTGAGCTCCCATTTACTGTTGTCTGTTGAGTCCTCCTTTACTGTTGTCTGCTGAGTCCCCCTTTTCTATTGTCTGCTGAGTCCGCCTTTATTGTTGTCTCCTGAGTTCCCCTTTACCGTTGTCTGCTGAGCTCCCATTTACTGTTGCCTGATGAGTCCTCCTTTACTGTTGTCTGCTGAGTCCTCCTTTACTGTTGTCTGCTGAGCTCCCATTTACTGTTGTCTGCTGAGCTCCCATTTACTGTTATCTGCTGAATCCCCCCTTTACTGTTGGTTGTCTGCTGAGCTCCCCTTTACGGTTGTCTGCTGATTCCTCCTTTACTGCTGTCTACTGAGTCCCCCTTTACTGTTGTCTGCTGAGCTCCCCTTTACTGTTGTGTGCTGAGTCCTCCTTTACTGTTGTCTGCTGAATCCCCCTTTACGGTTGTCTGCTGAGTCCTCCTTTACTGTTGTCTGCTGAGTTCCCCTTTTCTGTTGTCTGCTGAGTCCGCCTTTACTGTTGTCTGCTGAGTTCCACTTTACTGTTGTCTGCTGAGCTCCCATTTACTGTTGTCTGCTGAGTCTCCCCTTTACTGTTGTCTGCTGAGCTCCCCTTTACGGTTGTCTGCTGAGTCTACCTTTACTGTTGTCTGCTGAGTCCCCCTTTACTGTTGTCTGCTGAGCTCCCCTTTACTGTTGTCTGCTGAGTCCCCCTTTACTGTTGTCTGTTGAGCTCCCCTTTACGGTTGTCTGCTTAGTCCTCCTTTACTGTTGTCTGCTGAGTCCTCTTTTACTATTGTCTGCTGAGCTCCCCTTTACTGTTGTCTGCTGAGTCCCCCTTTACTGTTATCTGCTGAGTCCGCCTTTACTGTTGTCTGCTGAGTCCGCCTTTACTGTTGTCTGCTGAGTCCGCCTTTACTGTTGTCTGCTGAGCTCACCTTTACTGTTGTCTGCTGAGTCCTTCTTTACTGTTGTCTGCTGAGCTCCCCTTTACGGTTGTCTGCTTAGTTCTCCTTTACTGTTGTCTGCTGAGCTCCCCTTTACTGTTGTCTGCTGAGTCCTCCTTTACTATTGTCTGCTGAGTCCGCCTTTAATGTTGTCTCCTGAGTTCCCCTTTACCGTTGTCTGCTGAGCTCCCATTTACTGTTGCCTACTGAGTCCTCCTTTACTGTTGTCTGCTGAGTCCTCCTTTACTGTTGTCTGCTGAGCTCCCATTTTCTGTCTGCTGAGCTCCCATTTACTGTTATCTGCTGAATCCCCCCTTTACTGTTGTCTGCTGAGCTCCCCTTTACGGTTGTCTGCTGAGCTCCCCTTTACTGTTGTCTGCTGAGTCCCCCTTTACTGTTGTCTGCTGAGCTCCCCTTTACTGTTGTGTACTGAGTCCTCCTTTACTGTTGTCTGCTGAGTCCTCCTTTACTGTTGTCTGCTGAGTTCCCCTTTTCTGTTGTCTGCTGAGTCCGCCTTTACTGTTGTCTGCTGAGTTCCCCTTTACTGTTGTCTGCTGAGTTCCCATTTACTGTTGTCTGCTGAGCTCCCATTTACTGTTGTCTGCTGAGTCCCCCTTTACTGTTGTCTGCTGAGCTCCCCTTTACGGTTATCTGCTGAGTCCACCTTTACTGTTGTCTGCTGAGTCCCCCTTTACTGTTGTCTGCTGAGCTCCCCTTTACTGTTGTCTGCTGAGTCCTCCTTTACTGTTGTCTGCTGAGTCCCTTTACGGTTGTCTGCTGAGTCCTCCTTTACTGTTGTCTGCTGAGCTCCCCTTTACTGTTGTCTGCTGAGTCCTCTTTTACTATTGCCTGCTGAGCTCCCCTTTACTGTCTGCTGAGTCCGCCTTTACTGTTGTCTGCTGAGTCCGCCTTTACTGTTGTCTGCTGAGTCCGCCTTTACTGTTGTCTTCTGAGCTCCCCTTTACTGTTGTCTGCTGAGTCCTCCTTTACTGTTGTCTGCTGAGCTCCCCTTTACTGTTGTCTGGTGAGTCCTCCTTTACTGTTGTCTGCTGAGTCCTCCTTTACTGTTGTCTGCTGAGTTCTCCTTTACTGTTGTCTGCTGAGTTCTCCTTTACTGTTGTCTGCTGAGTCCTCCTTTACTGTTGTCTGCTGAGCTCCCATTTACTGTTGTCTGCTGAGTCCCCCTTTACTGTTTCTGCTGAGTCCTCCTTTACTGTTGTCTGCTGAACTCATCTTTACTGTTGTCTGCTGAGTCCTCCTTTTCTGTTGTCTGCTGAGCTCCCATTTGCTGTTGTCTGCTGAGTCCTCGTTTTCTGTTGTCTCCTGAGCCCTCCTTTACTGTTGTCTGCTGAGTTCCCCTTTACTGTTGTCTGCTGAGCTCCCATTTACTGTTGTCTGCTGAGCTCCCCTTTACTGTTGTCTGCTGAGTCCCCCTTTACTGTTGTCTGCTGAGCTCCCCTTTACTGTTGTGTACTGAGTCCTCCTTTACTGTTGTCTGCTGAGTCCTCCTTTACTGTTGTCTGCTGAGTTCCCCTTTTCTGTTGTCTGCTGAGTCCGCCTTTACTGTTGTCTGCTGAGTTCCCCTTTACTGTTGTCTGCTGAGTTCCCATTTACTGTTGTCTACTGAGCTCCCATTTACTGTTGTCTGCTGAGTCCCCCTTTACTGTTGTCTGCTGAGCTCCCCTTTACGGTTATCTGCTGAGTCCACCTTTACTGTTGTCTGCTGAGTCCCCCTTTACTGTTGTCTGCTGAGCTCCCCTTTACTGTTGTCTGCTGAGTCCTCCTTTACTGTTGTCTGCTGAGTCCCTTTACGGTTGTCTGCTGAGTCCTCCTTTACTGTTGTCTGCTGAGCTCCCCTTTACTGTTGTCTGCTGAGTCCTCTTTTACTATTGCCTGCTGAGCTCCCCTTTACTGTCTGCTGAGTCCGCCTTTACTGTTGTCTGCTGAGTCCGCCTTTACTGTTGTCTGCTGAGTCCGCCTTTACTGTTGTCTTCTGAGCTCCCCTTTACTGTTGTCTGCTGAGTCCTCCTTTACTGTTGTCTGCTGAGCTCCCCTTTACTGTTGTCTGGTGAGTCCTCCTTTACTGTTGTCTGCTGAGTCCTCCTTTACTGTTGTCTGCTGAACTCATCTTTACTGTTGTCTGCTGAGTCCTCCTTTTCTGTTGTCTGCTGAGCTCCCATTTGCTGTTGTCTGCTGAGTCCTCGTTTTCTGTTGTCTCCTGAGCCCTCCTTTACTGTTGTCTGCTGAGTTCCCCTTTACTGTTGTCTGCTGAGCTCCCATTTACTGTTGTCTGCTGAGCTCCCCTTTACTGTTGTCTGCTGAGTCCTCCTTTACTGTTGTCTGCTGAGTCCCCCTTTACTGTTATCTGCTGAGTCCTCCTTTACTGTTGTCTGCTGAGCTCCCATTAACTGTTGTCTGCTGAGTTCCCTTTTACTGTTGTCTGCTGAGTAGTCCTTTACTGTTGTCTGCTGAGTCCTCCTTTACTGTTGTCTGCTGAGCTCCCCTTTACTGGTGTCTGCTGAGTCCCCCTTTACTGTTGTCTGCTGAGTCCTCCTTTACTGTTGTCTGCTGAGCTCCCCTTTACTGTTGTCTGCTGAGTACCCATTTATTGGTGTCTGCTGAGTCCCCCTTTACTGTTGTCTACTGAGTCCTCCTTTACTGTTGTCTGCTGAGTACCCATTTACTGTTGTCTGCTGAGCTCCCCTTTACTGTTGTCTGTTGAGTCCCTCTTTACTGTTGTTTGTGTCCCCCTTTTCTGCTGTGTCCCCCTTTACTGTTGTCTGCTGAGTACCCATTTACTGTTGTCTGTTGAGTCCCTCTTTACTGTTGTCTGCTGTGTCCCCGTTTTCTGTTGTCTGCTGAGTACCCATTTACTGTTGTCTGCTGAGTACCCATTTACTGTTGTCTGCTGTGTCCCCCTTTACTGTTGTCTGCTGAGTCTCCCTTTACTGTTGTCTGCCGTGTCTCCCTTTACTGTTGTCTGCCGTGTCCCCCTTTACTGTTGTCTGCTGTGTCCCCCTTTACTGTTGCCTGCTGTCCTCATTTACTGTTGTCTGCCGTGTCCCCCTTTACTGTTGTCTGCCGTGTCTCCCTTTACTGTTGTCTGCTGTCCTCATTTACTGTTGTCTGTTGAGTCCCCCTTTACTGTTGTGTGTTGAGTCCCCCTTTACCGTTGTCTGCTCATTCCTTCCTCCTCCACCTCCTAATCTTCCTCTTCTTCTCCCCCCTTCTCTTCCTCCTCTTCCTCGTCTTCTTTTTCCTCCTCTTCCTCGTCTTCTTCCTCCTCCTCTTCTTCGTCTTCTTCTTCCTCGTCTTCTTCCTCCTTCTTCTCTTCCTCTTCTTGTTCCTCGTTCTCTTCCATCTCCTAGTCCTCCTCCTGTTTCACGTCATCCTCCTTTTCATCATTCTCTTCTTCCTCTTCCTCCTCTTCTTTCTCCTCCTCCTCTTCCACCTCCTCCTCTTCCTCCTCCTTCCTGTTTTCCTTCTTGTCTATCAACCTTTTTTTTCAGTTTTTTCCCTTCGTTTTCCTCTGGACAGTCTTGTTGCTCCTTGAAAATTTATTTTCCACTTGGCCCAGTTTTTCTCCAATAGCATTTCTCCCAGGAAAAGATTTCTTCCGATTTTTCCACCTCCAGCGATTTTTCCCTCTTTTTGGCAGTGTTTAATTAAAAAATTTCCCTGCCAGAAACCATTTTCCTTTTTTCTCTCTATGGAACTGACATTTTTCCCCTCTTTCCCTTAATTTCTTGGTGCTGGATGGGTCACACTCAACCAGCTGATTATTGTTAGTGTGACTGACTCAACCAGCTGATTATTGTTAGTGTGACTGACTCAACCGGCTGATTATTGTTAGTGTGACTGACTTAACCAGCTGATTATTGTTAGTGTGACTGACTCAACCAGCTGATTATTGTTAGTGTGACTGACTCAACCAGCTGATTATTGTTAGTGTGACTGACTTAACCAGCTGATTATTGTTAGTGTGACTGACTCAACCAGCTGATTATTGTTAGTGTGACTGACTTAACCAGCTGATTATTGTTAGTGTGACTGACTCAACCAGCTGACTGTTGTTAGTGTGACTGACTTAACCAGCTGATTATTGTTAGTGTGACTGACTCAACCAGCTGATTATTGTTAGTGTGACTGACTCAACCAGCTGATTATTGTTAGTGTGACTGACTTAACCAGCTGATTATTGTTAGTGTGACTGACTCAACCAGCTGATTATTGTTAGTGTGACTGACTTAACCAGCTGATTATTGTTAGTGTGACTGACTCAACCAGCTGATTATTGTTAGTGTGACTGACTCAACCAGCTGATTATTGTTAGTGTGACTGACTTAACCGGCTGATTATTGTTAGTGTGACTGACTCAACCAGCTGATTATTGTTAGTGTGACTGACTTAACCAGCTGATTATTGTTAGTGTGACTGACTCAACCAGCTGATTATTGTTAGTGTGACTGACTTAACCAGCTGATTATTGTTAGTGTGACTGACTCAACCAGCTGACTGTTGTTAGTGTGACTGACTTAACCAGCTGATTATTGTTAGTGTGACTGACTCAACCAGCTGACTGTTGTTAGTGTGATTGACTCAACCAATTGTGTGAGAGAGAAGAGTTGCATCCAAGATGGACCTGCCTGGTATAGGCCTGTAGGCATGTTGCAGGCCCCCTTTCTCAGGCCACTTTGACTTTTTTGGATTATCATAGGTTCTCTACACATGCTGCTATGTATGACAATCTGTGTAACTATATTTGTGTATAACTGAATAAACTGACTTACTTAAAAAACCTTCATTCTTATGTTCTTTTGTGTGTCATTTGAAGGCTGTATCTGGTGCTGGGCGGGGCAATAGTGTTAGTACGATTTCATAAGTCATTTATCATATAGTGTGGCGGCATTACTGTAGCTTTCTCCTTTTTGTGTTACGGTAGTTGTTACAGTAATCAAAGTGGTTTCTAAACACCAGCATGTGTTCGGATCTGGTTTAGTGAAGATCAAGAGAGCATCGGTTCAACGCATCAGGTCTCCCTCCGTGTTTCTATGCATCACACATTCGTTGTTCAAGTCATCTCTGTTGCATGCATTTCCTGTGCTCACTTATCCCAATGGGCAGACGTCTACCTGTTTCCCTGCCCACGTATTTTCAATGGTGGAAACTGGTTAGTGAGCAGCGAGCCTCTTCCAAGTGAGTTCTTTGATAGTTGTGGATGCTGCAATAGTCAACTAAATGTTCCTAGCTAGTCACTGGCTACATTGCTGCCAGGAAGGACTACATTTTTCTTGTCGGTTTTGTTTCTTGGGCTATTAGGAAGACCTGTAACTACGTGTCCACGTGTCGTGGTGAGAGTAGAAGTGTATTAGGGCGTCATTATTCCTGTACACTTTAAAGGATCGAGTGTTGCTGTCCTGGGACCTGCAGAGAAAAAGAAAGGAAGTTTCCATCTCTCTAGAGCTCTAAAGGAGCTGATTATCTCTCTTGACCTCTATGAAGCTATCTCTCTTGAGCTCTAGGGGAGCTGACTATCTCTTGAGCTCCAGGGAAGCTGCCTATCTCTCTTCAGCTCTAGAGGAGCTGATCATCTCTCTTCGGCTCTAGAGCAAAATTTAATAGATGTTGTTGTTGCTTCTTAAGGGTTACAGTGGCTTATGTCGTATGGGTCCTGCTCTCTGAAGTCTGGTGTTTAAATGTTCATTTAGTGCTTATATACTGCCCAAGCCTGCCCGAGGCCTGGAGCAAGGAATGCACAGCACGGGAATAATGGACCCGAATGTCTGGGTCGAAACCAAAGCCATTGAGAAGGCCTGGAAGGGTAGGAAGTCGAATCCCTCT
>NC_091297.1:4026430-4028930 GCF_038502225.1 Cherax quadricarinatus
TGATGTACGTGCACACTCCCTGGATGATGTACGTGCACACTCCCTGGATGATGTACGTGCACACTCCCTGGATGATGTACGTGCACACTCCCTGGATGCTGTAAGTACACACTCCCTGGATGCTGTACGTGCACACTCCCTGGATGCTGTACGTGCACACTCCCTTGATGCTGTACGTGCACACTTCCTGGATGCTGTAAGTACACACTCCCTGGATGCTGTACGTGCACACTCCCTTGATGCTGTACGTGCACACTTCCTGGATGCTGTAAGTACACACTCCCTGGATGATGTACGTGCACACTCCCTGGATGATGTACGTGCACACTCCCTGGATGCTGTAAGTACACACTCCCTGGATGCTGTACGTGCACACTCCCTGGATGCTGTACGTGCACACTCCCTTGATGCTGTACGTGCACACTTCCTGGATGCTGTAAGTACACACTCCCTGGATGCTGTACGTGCACACTCCCTTGATGCTGTACGTGCACACTTCCTGGATGCTGTAAGTACACACTCCCTGGATGATGTACGTGCACACTCCCTGGATGATGTACGTGCACACTCCCTGGATGCTGTAAGTGCACACTCCCTGGATGCTGTAAGTACACACTCCCTGGATGATGTACGTGCACACTCCCTGGATGCTGTACGTGCACACTCCCTGGATGCTGTAAGTGCACACTCCCTGGATGATGTACGTGCACACTCCCTGGATGCTGTACGTGCACACTCCCTGGATGTTGTACGTGCACACTCCCTGGATGCTGTACGTGCACATTCCCTGGATGCTGTACGTGTACACTCTCTTGATGCTGTACGTGCACACTTTCTGGATGCTGTAAGTACACACTCCCTGGATGCTGTACGTGCACACTCCCTTGATGCTGTACGTGCACACTTCCTGGATGCTGTAAGTACACACTCCCTGGGTGCTGTACGTGCACACTCCCTGGATGCTGTAAGTGCACACTCCCTGGATGATGTACGTGCACACTCCCTGGATGCTGTACGTGCACACTCCCTGGATGCTGTACGTGCACACTCCCTGGATGCTGTACGTGCACACTCCCTGGATGATGTACATGCACACTCCCTGGAAGATGTACGTGCACACTCCCTGGATGCTGTACGTGCACACTCCCTGGATGTTGTACGTGCACACTCCCTGGATGCTGTACGTGCACATTCCCTGGATGCTGTACGTGTACACTCTCTTGATGCTGTACGTGCACACTTTCTGGATGCTGTAAGTACACACTCCCTGGATGCTGTACGTGCACACTCCCTGGATGCTGTACGTGCACACTCTGGATGCTGTACGTGCACACTCCCTGGATGCTGTACGTGCACACTCCCTGGATGTTGTACGTGCACACTCCCTGGATGCTGTACGTGCACACTTCCTGGATGCTGTACGTGCACACTCCCTGGATGCTGTACGTGCACACTCCCTGGATGCTGTACGTGCACACTCTGGATGATGTACGTGCACACTCCCTGGATGCTGTACATGCACACTCCCTGGATGCTGTACGTGCACACTCCCTGGATGCTGTACGTGCACACTCCCTGGATGCTGTACGTGCACACTCCCTGGATGCTGTACGTGCACACTCCCTGGATGCTGTACGTGCACACTCCCTGGATGCTGTACGTGCACACTCCCTGGATGCTGTACGTGCACACTCCCTGGATGCTGTACGTGCACACTCTGGATGCTGTACGTGCACACTCTCTTGATGCTGTACGTGCACACTTTCTGGATGCTGTAAGTACACACTCCCTGGATGCTGTACGTGCACACTCCCTGGATGCTGTACGTGCACACTCCCTGGATGCTGTACGTGCACACTCCCTGGATGCTGTACGTGCACACTCCCTGGATGCTGTACGTGCACACTCCCTGGATGCTGTACGTGCACACTCCCTGGATGCTGTACGTGCACACTCCCTGGATGCTGTACGTGCACACTCCCTGGATGCTGTACGTGCACACTCCCTGGATGCTGTACGTGCACACTCCCTGGATGCTGTACGTGCACACTCCCTGGATGCTGTACGTGCGCATTCACTACAGAAACGATATTTGATTGAAGATGTTTATATCTGGTAATGTCCCTGGTGGTGGCACAGGAAGTTGTGGCTACACACACACACACACACACACACACACATACACACACACACACACACACACACACACACACACACACACACACACACACACACACACACACACACACACACACACACACACACACACACAGGGCATACTGGCCCTGCCTATCATGGGCCAGTAGGCCTGCAGTGTTCAAAGAAATAGCCTTTCTCCATAAGGTCACTTCTGCAGATCCGCTGAACTTGGAGAAGGAGACGTGTTCTGACGTGAATCCATAGAATAGAAGCCGACTTGAATATGTAGGAATGGTAGTGCGTTATGGGAGTTTATCATTGAGAATTAAATGCATGAAAGTTTTAACCTGGTTTAGCTATA
>NC_091297.1:4033930-4036430 GCF_038502225.1 Cherax quadricarinatus
GCACATGTGGGGGGAGCAAAGTTACTAGTTATGGGTGATTTCAATCACAAGGAGATTGACTGGGAAAACCTGGAGCCCCATGGGGGTTCCGAAACATGGAGAGCCAAGATGATGGATGTAGTACTGGAAAACCTCATGCATCAACATGTTAGAGACACTACCAGAGAGAGAGGAGAAGATGAACCAGCAAGACTGGACCTTGTATTCACCTTGAGTAGTTCAGACATCGAGGATATCTTGTATGAAAGGCCCCTGGGAGCTAGTGATCATGTGGTTCTGTGCTTCGACTACATAGTTGAGCTCCAAGTGGAGAGAGTAGCAGGAATAGGGTGGGAAAAACCAAACTACAAAAGGGGAAACTACTCAGGCATGAGGAACTTCCTTCAAAACATTCAGTGGGAGAGGGAACTGACAGGAAAACCAGTACAAGAAATGATGGACTATGTGGCAACAAAATGCAAGGAGGCAGAGGAGAGGTTTGTTCCCAAGGGAAACAGAAATAATGGGAAGAACAGAACGAGTCCTTGGTTCACCCAAAGGTGTAGGGAGGCAAAAACTAGGTGTACTAGAGAATGGAAAAGGTACAGAAGACAGAGAACTCAGGAAAATAAAGAGATTAGCCGAAGAGCCAGAAATGAATATGCACAGATAAGAAGGGAGGCTCAGCGACAATATGAAAATGACATAGCATCGAAAGTCAAGACTGACCCGAAGCTGTTGTACAGCCACATCAGGAGGAAAACAACAGTCAAGGACCAGGTAATCAGACTGAGGAAGGGTGATGGGGAATTCACAAGAAACGACCGAGAGGTATGTCAGGAGCTCAACACGAGATTTAAAGAAGTATTTACAGTGGAAACCAGTAGGACTCCAGGAAATCAGAACAGGGGGGTACACCAGCAAGTGCTGGATGAGGTACATATAACCAAGGAGGAAGTGAAGAAGCTGCTATGCGAACTTGACACCTCAAAGGCGGTGGGACCAGACAACATCTCTCCGTGGGTCCTTAAAGAGGGAGCAGAGATATTGTGTGTGCCATTAACAAAGATCTTCAACACATCATTTGAAACTGGGCAACTCCCTGAGGTATGGAAGATGGCAAATGTAGTCCCAATTTTTAAAAAGGGAGACAGACATGAGGCACTAAACTACAGACCTGTATCACTAACGTGTATAGTATGCAAGGTCATGGAGAAGATAATCAGGAGGAGAGTGGTGGAGCACCTGGAAAGAAACAAGTGTATAATTGACAACCAGCATGGTTTCAGGGAAGGAAAATCCTGTGTCACAAACCTACTAGAGTTTTATGACAAGGTGACAGAAGTAAGACAAGAGAGAGAGGGATGGATCGACTGCATTTTTTTGGACTGCAAAAAGGCCTTCGACACAGTTCCTCACAAGAGGTTACTGAAAAAGCTAGAAGATCAGGCACACATAACAGGAAAGGCACTGCAATGGATCAGAGAATACCTGACAGGGAGGCAACAACGAGTCATGGTACGTGACGAGGTGTCAGAGTGGGCGCTTGTGACAAGCGGGGTTCCACAGGGGTCAGTCCTAGGACCTGTGCTGTTCTTGGTATATGTGAACGACATAACGGAAGGGATAGACTCAGAAGTGTCCTTGTTTGCAGATGATGTGAAGTTTATGAGAAGAATCAAATCGGATGAGGATCAGGCAGGACTACAAAGAGACCTGGACAGGCTACAAGCCTGGTCCAGAAACTGGCTCCTTGAGTTTAACCCTGCCAAATGCAAAGTCATGAAGATTGGGGAAGGGCAAAGAAGACCGCAGACACAATATAATTTAGATGGCCAAAGACTGCAAACCTCACTCAAGGAAAAAGATCTGGGGGTGAGTATAACACCGAGCATATCTCCTGAGGCGCACATAAATCAGATAACTGCTGCAGCATACGGGCGCCTGGCAAACCTACGGATAGCGTTCCGATACCTCAATAAGGAGTCGTTCAAGACACTGTATACCATTTACGTCAGGCCCATACTGGAGTATGCAGCACCAGTTTGGAATCCACACCTAGTCAAGCACGTCAAGAAATTAGAGAAAGTGCAAAGGTTTGCAACAAGACTAGTCCCAGAGCTACGGGGATTGTCGTACGAAGAAAGGTTGAGGGAAATCGGCCTGACGACACTGGAGGCCAGGAGGGTCAGGGGAGACATGATAACGACATATAAAATACTGCGCGGAATAGACACGGTGGACAAAGACAGGATGTTCCAGAGATGGGACACATACACAAGAGGTCACAATTGGAAGTTGAAGACTCAGATGAATCAAAGGGATGTTAGGAAGTATTTCTTCAGTCATAGAGTAGTCAAGTCGTGGAATAGTCTAGAAAGTGAAGTAGTGGAGGCGGGAACCATACATAGTTTTAAGGCGAGGTATGATAAAGCTCATGGAGCAGGGAGAGAGAGGACCTAGTAGCAATCAGTGAAGAGGCGGGGCCAGGAGCTATGACTCGACCCCTGCAACCACAAAT
>NC_091297.1:4041430-4171430 GCF_038502225.1 Cherax quadricarinatus
TGCAGGAGGCCAAGAGAGGAATATGATGCGAACAACAGAGCGATGGTGGGCACACTGGCTGAGGTGACACGAAGAGCTCAATCGTGCAGAGCAAAGTTACTGGTTATGGGTGATTTCAACCACAGGGAGATTGATTGGGAAAACCTGGAGCCTCGTGGGGGTCCCGAAACATGGAGAGCCAAGATGATGGATGTGGTACTGGAAAACCTCATGCATCAACACGTCAGGGACACTGCCAGAGAGAGAGGGGAGGATGAACTAGCAAGACTGGACCTTGTGTTCACCCTGAGTAGCTCAGACATTGAAGACATCACTTATGAGAGACCCTTTGGAGCTAGTGATAACGTAGTTCTGAGTTTTGATTACACAGTAGAATTAAAAGTGATGGTAATAGGAGCCGAATGGGGAAAGCCAAATTATAAAAGGGGGGACTACACAGGTATGAGGAACTTCCTGCGGGAGGTTTAGTGGGACAGAGAACTGGTAGGAAGGTCAGTAAACGAAATGATGGAATATGTAACAACAAAATGCAAGGAGGCAGAGGAAAGGTTTGTTCCCAAGGGCAACCGAAACAGTGGGAAGATCAAAGCGAGTCCTTGGTTTACCTAAAGGTGCAGGGAGGCGAAAACTAAGTGAATTGGAGAATGGAAAAGGTACAGAAGGCAAAGGACCCAGGAAAATAAGGAGATCAGTCGAAGAGCCAGAAACGAGTATGCACAGATAAGGAGGGAGGCCCATCGACAGTACGAAAATGACATAGCATCGAAAGTCAAGTCTGACCTGAAACTGCTGTTTAGCCACATTAGGAGAAAGACGACAGTCAAAGACCAGGTGATCAGGCTGAGGAAAGAAGGTGGGGAACTCACAAGAAACGATCAAGAGGTATGCAAGGAGCTCAGTACGAGATTTAAGGAAGTATTCACAGTGGAGACTGGTAGGACTCTGGGAAAACAGGACAGAGGGGGACACCAACAGGGAATACACCAAGTGCTAGATGACATACACACAACTGAGGAGGAGGTGAAGAAGCTGCTAAGTGACCTTGATACCTCAAAGGCAATGGGATTGGACAACATCTCCCCGTGGGTCCTTAGAGAGGGAGCAGAAATGCTGTGTGTGCCATTAACCACAATCTTCAACACATCCCTTGAAACTGGGCAACTACCCGAGGTATGGAAGATGGCAAATGTAGTTCCCATTTTTAAAAAAGGAGACAGAAAAGAGACACTAAACCACAGACCAGTGTCACTGACGTGTATAGTATGCAAAGTCATGGAGAAGATTATCAGGAGGAGAGTGGCGGAGCACCTGGAACGGAACAAGATTATATACGACAACCAGCACGGATTCATGGAAGGCAAATCCTGTGTCAGAAACCTTCAAGAGTTTTATGACAAAGTTACAGAAGTAAGACACGAGAGAGAGGGGTGGGTTGATTGCATTTTCTTGGATTGCAAGAAGGCCTTCGACACAGTTCCTCATAAGAGATTAGTGCAGAAACTAGAGGATCAGGCGTGTATAATGGGAAGGGCATTCTGCAATGGATCAGAGAATACCTGACAGGGAGGCAACAACGAGTCATGGTACGTGATGAGGTATCACAGTGGGCATCTGTGACGAGCGGGGTTCCACAGGGGTCGGTCCTAGGACCAGTGCTATTTTTGGTATATGTGAATGACATGATGGAAGGGTTAGACTCAGAAGTGTCCCTGTTTGCAGATGATGTGAAGTTAATGAGGAGAATTAAATCAGATGAGGATTAGGCAGGACTTCAGAGAGACCTGGACAGGCTGGACACGTGGTCCAGCAACTGGCTCCTCGAATTCAACCCTGCCAATGCAAAGTCATGAAGATCGGAGAAGGGCAAAGAATACCGCAGACAGAGTATAGGCTAGGTGGCCAAACTCTGCACACCTCACTCAAGCAGAAAGATCTTGGGGTGAGTATAACACCTATCAAGTCTCCGGAAGCACATATCAACCAGATAACTGCTGCAGCATATGGGCGCCTGGTAAACCTGAGATTAGTGTTCCAATACCTAAATAGGGAATCTTTCAAGACACTGTACACCGTGTACGTCAGGCCCATACTGGAGTATGCAGCACCAGTTTGGAACCCGCATCATGTCAAGCACGTTAAGAAATTAGACAAAGTACAAAAGTTTGCAACAAGGCTAGTTCCGGAGCTCAGGGGAATGTCCTACGAAGAAGGGTTAAGGGAAATCGGCCTGACAACACTGGGGGACAGGAGGGTTAGGGAAGACATGATAACGACATGCAAAATACTGCGTAGAATAGACAAGGTGGACAGAGACAAGATATTCCAGAGAGGGGACACAGAAACAAGGGGACACTCTTGGAAGTTGAAGACTCAGATGAGTCACAGGGATGTTAGGAAGTATTTCTTCAGCCACAGAGTAGTCAGTAAGTGGAATAGTTTGGGAAGCGATGTAGTGGAGGCAGGATCCATACATAGCTTTAAGCAGAGGTATGATAAAGCTCACGGCTCAGGGAGAGTGACCTAGTAGCGATCAGTGAAGAGGCGGGGCCAGGAGCTCGGACTCGACCCCCGCAACCTCAACTAGGTGAGTACACACACACACTCCCACATACACTCACACACACACATTTATATATATATATATATATATATATATATATATATATATATATATATATATATATATTTAGAGATGGGGTTGTAAGAGAAGTAAATGCGAGGGTCATGGCAAGAGGCGTGGAGTTAAAAGATAAAGAATCACACACAAAGTGGGAGTTGTCACAGCTGCTCTTTGCTGATGACACTGTGCTCTTGGGAGATTCTGAAGAGAAGTTGCAGAGATTGGTGGATGAATTTGGTAGGGTGTGCAAAAGAAGAAAATTAAAGGTGAATACAGGAAAGAGTAAGGTTATGAGGATAACAAAAAGATTAGATGATGAAAGATTGAATATCAGATTGGAGGGAGAGAGTATGGAGGAGGTAAATGTATTCAGATATTTGGGAGTGGACGTGTCAGCGGATGGGTCTATGAAAGATGAGGTGAATCATAGAATTGATGAGGGGAAAAGAGTGAGTGGTGCACTTAGGAGTCTGTGGAGACAAAGAACTTTGTCCTTGGAGGCAAAGAGGGGAATGTATGAGAGTATAGTTTTACCAACGCTCTTAAATGGGTGTGAAGCATGGGTGATGAATGTTGCAGCAGTGGAGATGTCATGTCTGAGGGCAATGTGTGGTGTGAATATAATGCAGAGAATTCGTAGTTTGGAAGTTAGGAGGAGGTGCGGAATTACCAAAACTGTTGTCCAGAGGGCTGAGGAAGGGTTGTTGAGGTGGTTCGGACATGTAGAGAGGATGGAGCGAAACAGAATGACTTCAAGAGTGTATCAGTCTGTAGTGGAAGGAAGGCGGGGTAGGGGTCGGCCTAGGAAAGGTTGGAGAGAGGGGGTAAAGGAGGTTTTGTGTGCGAGGGGCTTGGATTTCCAACAGGCATGCGTGAGCGTGTTTGATAGGAGTGAATGGAGACAAATGGTTTTTAATACTTGACGTGCTGTTGGAGTGTGAGCAAAGTAACATTTATGAAGGGGTTCAGGGAAACCGGCAGGCCGGACTTGAGTCCTGGAGATGGGAAGTACAGTGCCTGCACTCTGAAGGAGGGGTGTTAATGTTGCAGTTTAAAAACTGTAGTGTAAAGCACCCTTCTGGCAAGACAGTGATGGAGTGAATGATGGTGAAAGTTTTTCTTTTTCGGGCCACCCTGCCATGGTGGGAATCGGCCAGTGTGATAATATATATATATATATATATATATATATATATATATATATATATATATATATATATATATATATATATATATATATATATTCACTTGCTTACATATGTGGCATCACTAGGCTGCTGATAAAGGTACCACTAACTACTCTGCTAATAAAGTTAGGATTATCCTTGTGATTAGTGACTCATAGGTAAAATATATTGACCATGCCTTCTGTAACAGAGATAAGAGAGTGAGACAGAGGGTGTGTTTCCCATGAACTGGTGTTGGCGACATAGTCAACAGGTTCCATAATATCAAGTCAGGTCATGAGAACAAGCCCATTATCTGTGTCAGTGCTGGTGGAAATGATATCGGGATGAGCAAGAGACAGTAGCTGCTAGATATGTACAGGACAGCTGTAGATTTAATTAAATCTAAGGAAGGGGGTCCCGATCATATTTAGAATTTTCCCTAGAAGAGGAGTGGGCAAGAAACTGATGTTTCGGGCAATTGGTGTAAATTGCTGGCTAGACAGGTACTGCAAAGAACTTGTAATCCCATTCATTGAGGACTGGGATATATTTGTACGGCAAACGTGGTTTGTATGCAAAGGAGGGACCAGAGATAGAAACATTAGCCAACTCTATCGAGAGGGCCAATGCTGACTTGTCTAGAACTTTAAACCGACAGACTGTAGAGGTATAGGCGTGTGTGTGAAACAAATAGGTTACAGTACAAGCGATGAAAGTGGCAAAAATTACCAGGATACCTCAAGAATATGTTCAAAAGACATTATTAAACATAAAGTTACTAATTAATGCAATGGAACCGATCAACAAACAAATAGAGAGGGTAAATTATATTGACCATACCTTTCTTATACTCCTAATAGTAGGAATATAAGAAATAAGATGGATGAGCTAAGATTAATTGTATGTGCAGGAAGCATACTTATTATTGCTATACAGGAGACTTGGTTCAACCTGAAAGATAGAGAAATGCCTTGTGAATGCCACATACGAGACTGTAAATTATTCCAAATTGATTGGGTCAGTAAGAAGGGTGGCGGAGTAGCCATGTTTGTCAGAGATAATTTAAAATGTTGCGTTAGACAAGATGTAAAATTAGAAGCGACGGACATTGAATGCGTTTGGCTACAGTTTCTCGAGGCATGAAAAACTAATCTTGGGTGTACTTTACAGGCTCCCAAGCCTTGAGAGGGAACACGGTAAACTTCTACGAGACGAAATTACTAGGTCATCTAGATGCAAATATGTGTTAATAAAATGTTTTAACTGTAGACAACTTGATGGGAGCAATTTGGCAGGAAATCTGAATTTACCCACTTTCTTGATACGATCCATGAATGCTTTTAAAACAGTTTGTGACTGAAGCAGCTAGAGGTAACAACCTTCTTGACGTGCTTCTTGCCAACAAGGAATCTCTATTTAATAATGTTGAGGTTAGTGATGAACTTTGGGAAAGCAGTCACAAGTCACTTGGACCTGCCTAGCATGGGCCAGTAAGCCTGCATCAGTACTCCTTCTTTATATTCTAAAGTGACTCAACTATGTAATGGTAAAGGTCGTGTACCTTCTCTTTGTCAGAGAGCTTACATGTAGACTACACGGGGATGGCAGGATTATCTGTGGTTGTCTGGAGCTCTCACAGGTGACAACGACCCAACATGATTCTGGCAGTCACAGTACCACAATTAAGTGGATGTTTTATGTTGCTCACACGTAACTTGCTGATGGGAACAGATGATAGTGCTTGATACTTGTGCTCTCAGCTCTCTTGGAATCTGTGTTTTCTTGTCTGCCGAAGTTGGTATCCTTCAGAAATATGGTTCTTGTCAAAGAGGGTTGATATCCTTTCATAGGATGGTTGTAGTCTAGCCGTGTTGATATTCTTCAGCTAACAGAGGGGATGCCCAGTTGCAACTCCACCTGTGGACTCCCGACACTAACAAAAGGGGATCCAGAAGCCCAAATCTGTCTGTTTGGATAGAATTTTCAGAGGGGCATGAAAAACTGATTTTAGGAGTGATATACCGCCCCCCAAACTTAGATAGGGACCAAGGGAGACTACTATGGGAGGAAATTGTTAAGGCCACAAGGCACGATAATGTAGTAATTCTAGGAGACTTTAACTTTAGTCATATTGATTGGAATTTCTTGACTGGGAATTTAGAATCATACGACTTCTTAGAAGTAGTTCAGGATTGTTTTTTGAAGCAGTTTGTGACAGAACCTACAAGGGGAAATAACCTGCTTGACTTAGTTATGGCAAACAATGAATCCCTTGTTAATAATTTAGAAATTTCAGAGGAACTGGGTGCTAGCGACCACAAATCAATTACATTTAGCATTGAATGGAAGTACGATAGTAGCGATAACTCAGTAACAGTCCCAGATTTTCGCTTAGCAGATTACGATGGGCTTAGAGAACACTTATCATCTGTTGACTGGGGTAACGAAGTGAGATATCAATATGACAGTTTTCTGAACACTATACATGCTGCTCAAAGAACGTTTATCCCATATAAAGAAATTAGATCAAATAGAAATGACCCAAAATGGATGAATAATAGGCTCAAATATCTACTAGGGCATAAGAAAGGAATTTATAGGCGTATTAAAAGAGGTGAGGGTCATCTTATGAATCAGTATATTGACATTAAGAGGGACATTAAAAAGGGGATAAGAAAAGCTAAAAGGGACTATGAAATTAAAGTTGCTAGGGATTCTAAAACTAACCCAAAAAGTTTTTTCCAGGTATATAGAACAAAAGTTAGAGATAAGATAGGTCCCCTTAAAAATAACTATGGGCATCTTACTGACAAAGAGAATGAAATGTGCTCGATTTCTAATAATTATTTACTCTCAGTTTTTACACAGGAAGACACTAACAATATTCCAGTAATTAATTTTTATAGTGGGCTAGAAGAAGTTAAATTATGTAACATCACAGTCACTAGTGAAATGGTTGTGAAGCAGATAGACAGACTGAAGCAAAATAAGTCGCCGGGTCCTGATGAGGTTTTTTCAAGGGTTCTCAAGGAATGCAAAATGGAACTCTGTGAAACATTAACTAATATTTTTAATTTATCTCTTCAAACAGGTGTAGTGTCTGATATGTGGAAGATGGCTAATGTAATTCCTATTTTTAAAACAGGGGACAAGTCGTTACCGTCAAATTACCGCCCAATAAGCCTGACCTCAATTGTAGGCAAATTACTAGAGTCAATTATAGCTGAGATTATAAGAAGCCATCTCGATAAGCATAGCTTGATTAATGATACTCAGGATGGATTCACAAGAGGCCGGTCTTGTCTAACTAATTTATCAACTTTCTTCAGTAAAGCTTTTGAGGCTGTTGACCACGATAAAGAATTTGATATTATTTACTTAGATTTTAGTAAGGCTTTTGATAGAGTTCCGCACCGTAGACTGTTAAAGAAAGTGGCAGCTCATGGCATTGGGGGAAAAGTGCTCTCGTGGATCGAGTCATGGCTCACTGACAGGAAGCAGAGAGTGTCCATAAATGGGGTTAAATCCGAGTGGGGATCTGTAACAAGTGGCGTTCCACAGGGATCAGTCTTGGGCCCGTTGTTGTTTATAATATATATCAATGATCTTGATGAGGGAATTACTAGTGATATGAGCAAATTCGCCGATGACACAAAGATAGGTAGGATAATTGATTCAAACGTAGATGTTAGGGAACTTCAGGAGGATTTAAACAAACTCTATTCTTGGTCAGAAAAGTGGCAGATGCAGTTCAATGTAGATAAATGCAAGGTTCTGAAGCTTGGGAGTGCCCATCACCCTAGTACTTATAAGTTAAATGATGTAGAACTTAGCCATACAGATTGCGAAAAGGACTTGGGGGTTATGGTGAGCAGTAACCTTAAACCAAGACAGCAATGCCTAAGTGTACGTAATAAGGCAAATAGATTACTGGGATTTATATCAAGAAGTGTAAGCAACAGAAGTCTAGAGGTCATACTGCAGCTTTATACATCATTAGTAAGGCCTCACCTAGATTATGCAGCTCAGTTCTGGTCTCCATATTACAGAATGGACATAAATTCGTTAGAAAACATTCAGCGTAGGATGACTAAATTAATACATAGCATTAGAAATCTTCCTTATGAAGAAAGATTGAAGACTCTTAAGTTACATTCACTTGTTAGACGAAGAATGAGGGGAGACCTGATCGAAGTGAATAAGTGGAAGATAGGTATTAATAAAGGGGATATTAATAAGGTCTTGAGGATGTCTCTCCAAGAGAGAACCCGCAGTAATGGATTTAAATTAGATAAGTTTAGATTTAGAAAGGACATAGGAAAGTATTGGTTTGGAAATAGGGTAGTTGATGAGTGGAACAGTCTACCTAGTTGGGTTATTGAGGCTGGGACTTTGGGTAGTTTCAAATTTAGGTTGGATAAGTACATGAGTGGGAGGGGTTGGATTTGAGTGGGACTTTCACATCAGAGCTTATTTCTTGGGTGGCATTGAAAATTGGGTTGGGCAAATGTTTTGTTAGTGGGATGAATTGTAAAGGACCTGCCTAGTATGGGCCAACAGGCCTCCTGCAGTGTTCCTCCTTTCTTATGTTCTTATGTTCTTAATTAAAATCGGTGTTGACTGCCCAGCGCACACGGGCGTGGGCGGTGGTTGTACTCGTGGTGGTGATGATTTTGGTGGAAGTGGTGGTAGTGATGGTTTTGGCAGTGGTGGTGATGGTTTTGGTGATAGTAATGGTGAAGGCGGTGCTGGTAATGATGGTAGTGGTGGTGCTGGTATTGATAGTGGTAATGGTGAAGGTGGTAGTAGTTGTGGCTGCACTAGGAAGGTTGCAGTGGAATGTGGTTGGATGTTAGTAGTTTGTGTCATTGTCATGGTTGTCTACAAGGTCAGGCTGACCATGCAAGAGTGCACCCACCGTAACCGTGTCAGTCAGCTGCCTGTGTCAACCAGTTGTCTGTGTATCAACCAGTTGTCTGTGTATCAACTAGTCTTGAAGTGCTGAAGCGTTGTTAATAATGATACAGTGTTGTTGACCGTGATACAGTGTTGTTGACCATGATACAGTGTTGTTGACCGTGATACAGTGTTGTTGACCGTGATACAGTGTTGTTGACCATGATACAGTGTTGTTGACCGTGATACAGTGTTGTTGACCGTGATACAGTGTTGTTGACCGTGATACAGTGTTGTTGACCATGATACAGTGTTGTTGACCATGATACAGTGTTGTTGACCGTGATACAGTGTTGTTGACCATGATACAGTGTTGTTGACCATGATACAGTGTTGTTGACCATGATACAGTGTTGTTGACCATGATACAGTGTTGTTGACCATGATACAGTGTTGTTGACCATGATACAGTGTTGTTGATCATGATACAGTGTTGTTGATCATGATACAGTGTTGTTGTTGACCATGGTACAGTGTTGTTGTTGACCATGATACAGTGTTGTTAGTCATGATACAGTGTTGTTTGATCATGATACAGTGTTGTTAGTCATGATAGTGTTGTTTGACCATGATACAGTGTTGTTGTTGACCATGATACAGTGTTGTTGATCATGATACAGTGTTGTTGATCATAATACAGTGTTGTTGACCGTGATACAGTTTAGTTGACCATGGTACAGTGTTGTTGATCATGATTCAGTGTTGTTAATCATGATACAGTGTTGTTGACCATGATACAGTGTTGTTAATCATGATACAGTGTTGTTGACCATGATACAGTGTTGTTGTTGACCATGATACAGTGTTGTTGTTGACCATGATACAGTGTTGTTGTTGACCATGATACAGTGTTGTTGTTGACCATGATACAGTGTTGTTGTTGACCATGATACAGTGTTGTTGTTGACCATGATACAGTGTTGTTGTTGACCATGATACAGTGTTGTTGTTGACCATGATACAGTGTTGTTGTTGACCATGATACAGTGTTGTTGACTGTGATACAGTGTTGTGAATTGTAATCTCGGTAAAAGTAGAATTCTGTCTCCTGACATATTAACAGTCACATTTAAGGATATATTCACAGATATATTTGACTAGAATTGTAGGCTCGTGATTTTTGTTTACCGTCATTGAATAATGTGTTGTACGCAGGAAGGAACTGTGATCCCAGAAGTGTGACGTGTTGTACCGTGAGTCACGCATGTCGTGCGTGACCCAGGGCGTAGCGCACGCCCACTCACGGTGGGGCACAAAAGTGGAACCTTAGTGAACAAAAGTGGTACCTTAGTGAACAAAAGTGGTACCTAAGTGAACAAAAGTGGTACCTTGGTGAACAAAAGTGGAACCTTAGTGAACGTAAGTGGTACCTAAGTGAACAAAAAGTGGAACCTTAGTGAACAAAAGTGGAACCTTAGTGAACGTAAGTGGTACCTAAGTGAACAAAAAGTGGAACCTTAGTGAACAAAAGTGGTACCTTAGTGAACAAAAGTGGAACCTTAGTGAACAAAAGTGGTACCTTAGTGAACGTAAGTGGTACCTAAGTGAACAAAAAGTGGAACCTTAGTGAACAAAAGTGGTAACTTAGTGAACAAAAGTGGTACCCTAGTGAACAAAAGTGGTACCTTAGTGAACAAAAGTGGTACCTTAGTGAACAAAAGGGGTACCTTAGTGAACAAAAGGGGTACCTCGGTGAACAAAAGTGGAACTTACGTGAACAAAAGTAGAACCTAAGTCAACAAAAGTGGAGCCTTAGTGAGCAAAAGTGGAGCCTAAGTAAACAAAAATGGAACCTCTGTGAACAAAAGTAGAACCTAAGTGAACAAAAGTAGAACCTAAGTGAACAAAAGTTAAAAAGACACAAAGCGAAAATAAAGAAAAATACTGATGGCGTCATGTTAACGAGATTTTGTTTTAGCTTAATAAAGTGAACGAGAAGAACACTGTATATACGACAGTGGTGGCAGGAGTTACTGAAGAACACTGTATATACGACAGTGGTGGCAGGAGTTACTGAAGAACACTGTATATACGACAGTGGTGGCAGGAGTTACTGAAGAACACTGTATATACGACAGTGGTGGCAGGAGTTACTGAAGAACACTGTATATACGACAGTGGTGGAAGGAGTTACTGAAGAACACTGTATATACGACAGTGGTGGCAGCACTTACTGAAGAACACTGTATATACGACAGTGGTGGCAGGACTTACTGAAGAACACTGTATATACGACAGTGGTGGCAGCACTTACTGAAGAACACTGTATATACGACAGTGGTGGCAGCACTTACTGAAGAACACTGTATATACGACAGTGGTGGCAGGAGTTACTGAAGAACACTGTATGTACGACAGTGGTGGCAGCACTTACTGAAGAACACTGTATATACGACAGTGGTGGCCGGAGTTACTGAAGAACACTGTATATACGACAGTGGTGGCAGGACTTACTGAAGAACACTGTATATACGACAGTGGTGGCAGCACTTACTGAAGAACACTGTATATACGACAGTGGTGGCAGGAGTTACTGAAGAACACTGTATATACGACAGTGGTGGCAGCACTTACTGAAGAACACTGTATATACGACAGTGGTGGCCGGAGTTACTGAAGAACACTGTATATACGACAGTGGTGGCAGCACTTACTGAAGAACACTGTATATACGACAGTGGTGGCAGGAGTTACTGAAGAACACTGTATATACGACAGTGGTGGCAGCACTTACTGAAGAACACTGTATATACGACAGTGGTGGCCGGAGTTACTGAAGAACACTGTATATACGACAGTGGTGGCAGCACTTACTGAAGAACACTGTATATACGACAGTGGTGGCAGGAGTTACTGAAGAACACTGTATATACGACAGTGGTGGCAGGAGTTACTGAAGAACACTGTATATACGACAGTGGTGGCAGCACTTACTGAAGAACACTGTATATACGACAGTGGTGGCAGGAGTTACTGAAGAACACTGTATATACGACAGTGGTGGCAGCACTTACTGAAGAACACTGTATATACGACAGTGGTGGCCGGAGTTACTGAAGAACACTGTATATACGACAGTGGTGGCAGCACTTACTGAAGAACACTGTATATACGACAGTGGTGGCAGGAGTTACTGAAGAACACTGTATGTACGACAGTGGTGGCAGGAGTTGCTGAAGAACACTGTATATATGACAGTGGTGGCAGGAGTTACTGAAGAACACTGGAGAACAGAACTTGCTAAATAACACTAGCGAACAGAACTTACTAAAGAACACTAGAAAACAGAACTTACTGAAGAACACTGGAGATCAGAATTTACTAAAGAACACTAGAGAACATAACTTACTAAAGAACACTAGAGAACAGAACTTACTGAAGAACACTGGAAACTAGAACTTACTAAAGAACTCTGGTGACCAGAACTTACTAAAGAACACTACAGAACACAACTTACTGAGGAACTCTAGACAACAGAACTTACTGAGGAACACTAGACAACAGAACTCTCTGAAGAACACTAGACAACAGAACTTCTGAAGAACAATAGAGAACAGAATTTTCTGAAGAACACTATTTGGAAGAAGAAAAGTATTACTCAATTTTTCTGAGCAATAAGTGGAAAGTGTACCGTAACATGGAACGTCGGAAGACACTGATAAAAGTGTCTTTCACTTTAAGTGTATGAGGATAAAAGTTCCTCTGGAACACTGACACAAATTAAAGTGACTTAGAAAGTACCGCATATCAACGGTAAAGTGGACAGTAAAGTGGCGTCACTAGCAAGGTGACATCATCTAACAAAAGTGACATCATCTAACAAAAGTGACATCATCTAACAAAAGTGACATCATCTAACAAAAGTGACATCATCTAACAAAAGTGACATCATCTAGCAAAAGTGACATTAACAAAAGTGACATCATCTAACAAAATTTATACTTAATGTAAGTGACATAATCTAACAAGTGACATCTAACAAAAACTGACATATCTAACAAAAAGTGACATATAACAAAAGTAACATCATCTAACCATAGTGACATCATCTGACAAAAGTGACCTTTAACAAAAGTGGCGTTGAGCAAGTGACATCTAAAAAAGGTGACATTTAACAAACGTAACATCTAACAAGTACATTATCTAACAAAACTGACATCATCTAACAAAAAGTGACATTTAACAAAAGTGACATCATCCAACAATAGTGACATCATCTAACAAAATTGACATCCAGTACAAGTGACATAATCTAACAAGTGACATCATTTAGCAAAAGTGGCATCATCTAACAAAGTGACCTTTAACAAAAGTGACATCATCTAACAAAAAGTGACATTTAACGAAAGTAACATCATCTAACAATAGTTACATCATCTGACAAAAAGTGAAATAATTTAACAAGTGACATCATCTAACTAAACTGACATCATCTAACAAAAGTAGCATAATTGATGAAAAGCGACATCTTACAAAAGTGGTGTCATCTAATATAAGTGGCATCATTTAACAAAAGTGACATCTTACAAAAGTGACATCATCTAACAGTGACATTTAACAAAACTGACATCTAACAAAACTGACATCATCTAACAAATGTGACATCATTTAACAAACGTGGCATTTAACAAAGGTGACATCATTCAACAAAACCTGCGGATCTATTGCTAAGTAACAACAGAAGAGTTCGACCTTAGTAACAAGAGAGAAAAATAATAACAAGGACAGTACAAAGACGGTTAAAACAGCAGCCAAGATGAATATTTTCTTCAGGAAGCGGTAAGTGTGCTTGTTATAGTACTCAGTGTGTGTTAGTACGTCTGAGAGTACTTGTTACAGTGCTCAGTGTGTGTTAGTACGTCTGAGAGTACTTGTTATAGTACTCAGTGTGTTAGTACGTCTGAGAGTACTTGTTACAGTGCTCAGTGTGTTAGTACGTCTGAGAGTACTTGTTACAGTGCTCAGTGTGTGTTAGTACGTCTGAGAGTACTTGTTACAGTACTCAGTGTGTGTTAGTACGTCTGAGAGTGCTTGTTATAGTACTCAGTGTGTGTTAGTACGTCTGAGAGTACTTGTTACAGTGCTCAGTGTGTGTTAGTACGTCTGAGAGTGCTTGTTATAGTACTCAGTGTGTGTTAGTACGTCTGAGAGTACTTGTTACAGTGCTCAGTGTGTGTTAGTACGTCTGAGAGTACTTGTTACAGTGCTCAGTGTGTGTTAGTACGTCTGAGAGTACTTGTTACAGTGCTCAGTGTGTGTTAGTACGTCTGAGAGTACTTGTTACAGTGCTCAGTGTGTGTTAGTACGTCTGAGAGTACTTGTTACAGTACTCAGTGTGTGTTAGTACGTCTGAGAGTACTTGTTACAGTGCTCAGTGTGTGTTAGTACGTCTGAGAGTACTTGTTACAGTGCTCAGTGTGTGTTAGTACGTCTGAGAGTACTTGTTACAGTGCTCAGTGTGTGTTAGTACGTCTGAGAGTACTTGTTACAGTGCTCAGTGTGTGTTAGTACGTCTGAGAGTACTTGTTACAGTATTCAGTGTGTGTTAGTACGTCTGAGAGTACTTGTTACAGTGCTCAGTGTGTGTTAGTACGTCTGAGAGTACTTGTTACAGTGCTCAGTGTGTGTTAGTACGTCTGAGAGTACTTGTTACAGTGCTCAGTGTGTGTTAGTACGTCTGAGAGTACTTGTTACAGTGCTCAGTGTGTGTTAGTACGTCTGAGAGTACTTGTTACAGTACTCAGTGTGTGTTAGTACGTCTGAGAGTACTTGTTACAGTGCTCAGTGTGTGTTAGTACGTCTGAGAGTACTTGTTACAGTGCTCAGTGTGTGTTAGTACGTCTGAGAGTACTTGTTACAGTGCTCAGTGTGTGTTAGTACGTCTGAGAGTACTTGTTACAGTGCTCAGTGTGTGTTAGTACGTCTGAGAGTACTTGTTACAGTGCTCAGTGTGTGTTAGTACGTCTGAGAGTACATGTTATAGTACTCAGTGTGTGTTAGTACGTCTGAGAGTACTTGTTACAGTGCTCAGTGTGTGTTAGTACGTCTGAGAGTACTTGTTACAGTGCTCAGTGTGTGTTAGTACGTCTGAGAGTACTTGTTACAGTGCTCAGTGTGTGTTAGTACGTCTGAGAGTATTTGTTACAGTGCTCAGTGTGTGTTAGTACGTCTGAGAGTACTTGTTATAGTACTCAGTGTGTTAGTACGTCTGAGAGTACTTGTTACAGTGCTCAGTGTGTGTTAGTACGTCTGAGAGTACTTGTTACAGTGCTCAGTGTGTGTTAGTACGTCTGAGAATACTTGTTACAGTGCTCAGTGTGTGTTAGTACGTCTGAGAGTACTTGTTACAGTGCTCAGTGTGTGTTAGTACGTCTGAGAGTACTTGTTACAGTGCTCAGTGTGTGTTAGTACGTCTGAGAGTACTTGTTATAGTACTCAGTGTGTGTTAGTACGTCTGAGAGTACTTGTTACAGTACTCAGTGTGTGTTAGTACGTCTGAGAGTACTTGTTACAGTACTCAGTGTGTGTTAGTACGTCTGAGAGTACTTGTTACAGTGCTCAGTGTGTGTTAGTACGTCTGAGAGTACTTGTTACAGTGCTCAGTGTGTGTTAGTACGTCTGAGAGTACTTGTTACAGTGCTCAGTGTGTGTTAGTACGTCTGAGAGTACTTGTTACAGTGCTCAGTGTGTGTTAGTACGTCTGAGAGTACTTGTTACAGTACTCAGTGTGTGTTAGTACGTCTGAGAGTACTTGTTACAGTACTCAGTGTGTGTTAGTACGTCTGAGAGTACTTGTTACAGTGCTCAGTGTGTGTTAGTACGTCTGAGAGTACTTGTTACAGTACTCAGTGTGTGTTAGTACGTCTGAGAGTACTTGTTACAGTGCTCAGTGTGTGTTAGTACGTCTGAGAGTACTTGTTACAGTACTCAGTGTGTGTTAGTACGTCTGAGAGTACTTGTTACAGTGCTCAGTGTGTGTTAGTACGTCTGAGAGTACTTGTTACAGTGCTCAGTGTGTGTTAGTACGTCTGAGAGTACTTGTTACAGTGCTCAGTGTGTGTTAGTACGTCTGAGAGTACTTGTTACAGTGCTCAGTGTGTGTTAGTACGTCTGAGAGTACTTGTTACAGTGCTCAGTGTGTGTTAGTACGTCTGAGAGTACATGTTATAGTACTCAGTGTGTGTTAGTACGTCTGAGAGTACTTGTTACAGTGCTCAGTGTGTGTTAGTACGTCTGAGAGTACTTGTTACAGTGCTCAGTGTGTGTTAGTACGTCTGAGAGTACTTGTTACAGTGCTCAGTGTGTGTTAGTACGTCTGAGAGTATTTGTTACAGTGCTCAGTGTGTGTTAGTACGTCTGAGAGTACTTGTTATAGTACTCAGTGTGTTAGTACGTCTGAGAGTACTTGTTACAGTGCTCAGTGTGTGTTAGTACGTCTGAGAGTACTTGTTACAGTGCTCAGTGTGTGTTAGTACGTCTGAGAATACTTGTTACAGTGCTCAGTGTGTGTTAGTACGTCTGAGAGTACTTGTTACAGTGCTCAGTGTGTGTTAGTACGTCTGAGAGTACTTGTTACAGTGCTCAGTGTGTGTTAGTACGTCTGAGAGTACTTGTTATAGTACTCAGTGTGTGTTAGTACGTCTGAGAGTACTTGTTACAGTACTCAGTGTGTGTTAGTACGTCTGAGAGTACTTGTTACAGTACTCAGTGTGTGTTAGTACGTCTGAGAGTACTTGTTACAGTGCTCAGTGTGTGTTAGTACGTCTGAGAGTACTTGTTACAGTGCTCAGTGTGTGTTAGTACGTCTGAGAGTACTTGTTACAGTGCTCAGTGTGTGTTAGTACGTCTGAGAGTACTTGTTACAGTGCTCAGTGTGTGTTAGTACGTCTGAGAGTACTTGTTACAGTACTCAGTGTGTGTTAGTACGTCTGAGAGTACTTGTTACAGTGCTCAGTGTGTGTTAGTACGTCTGAGAGTACTTGTTACAGTGCTCAGTGTGTGTTAGTACGTCTGAGAGTACTTGTTACAGTACTCAGTGTGTGTTAGTACGTCTGAGAGTACTTGTTACAGTACTCAGTGTGTGTTAGTACGTCTGAGAGTACTTGTTACAGTACTCAGTGTGTGTTAGTACGTCTGAGAGTACTTGTTACAGTGCTCAGTGTGTGTTAGTACGTCTGAGAGTACTTGTTACAGTGCTCAGTGTGTGTTAGTACGTCTGAGAGTACTTGTTACAGTACTCAGTGTGTGTTAGTACGTCTGAGAGTACTTGTTACAGTGCTCAGTGTGTGTTAGTACGTCTGAGAGTACTTGTTACAGTACTCAGTGTGTGTTAGTACGTCTGAGAGTACTTGTTACAGTGCTCAGTGTGTGTTAGTACGTCTGAGAGTACTTGTTATAGTACTCAGTGTGTTAGTACGTCTGAGAGTACTTGTTACAGTGCTCAGTGTGTGTTAGTACGTCTGAGAGAACTTGTTACAGTACTCAGTGTGTGTTAGTACGTCTGAGAGTACTTGTTACAGTACTCAGTGTGTGTTAGTACGTCTGAGAGTACTTGTTACAGTACTCAGTGTGTTAGTACGTCTGAGAGTATTTGTTACAGTACTCAGTGTGTGTTAGTACGTCTGAGAGTACTTGTTACAGTACTCAGTGTGTGTTAGTACGTCTGAGAGTACTTGTTACAGTACTCAGTGTGTTAGTACGTCTGAGAGTATTTGTTACAGTACTCAGTGTGTGTTAGTACGTCAGAGAGTACTTGTTACAGTACTCAGTGTGTTAGTACGTCTGAGAGTACTTGTTACAGTACTCAGTGTGTTAGTACGTCTGAGAGTATTTGTTACAGTACTCAGTGTGTGTTAGTACGTCTGAGAGT
Organism: Cherax quadricarinatus; assembly: GCF_038502225.1. Taxonomy (NCBI): domain Eukaryota; kingdom Metazoa; phylum Arthropoda; class Malacostraca; order Decapoda; family Parastacidae; genus Cherax; species Cherax quadricarinatus. The sequence continues at coordinate 4,059,045 of NC_091297.1, forward strand.
ACTTGTTACAGTACTCAGTGTGTTAGTACGTCTGAGAGTATTTGTTACAGTACTTAGTGTGTGTTAGTACGTCTGAGAGTACTTGTTACAGTACTCAGTGTGTGTTAGTACGTCTGAGAGTACTTGTTACAGTACTCAGTGTGTTAGTACGTCTGAGAGTACTTGTTACAGTGCTCAGTGTATGTTAGTACGTCTGAGAGTACTTGTTACAGTGCTCAGTGTGTGTTAGTACGTCTGAGAGTACTTGTTACAGTACTCAGTGTATGTTAGTACGTCTGAGAGTACTTGTTACAGCACTCAGTGTGTGTTAGTACGTCTGAGAGTACTTGTTACAGTACTCAGTGTGTGTTAGTACGTCTGAGAGTTCTTGTTACAGTACTCAGTGTGTGTTAGTACGTCTGAGAGTACTTGTTACAGTACTCAGTGTGTGTTAGTACGTCTGAGAGTACTTGTTACAGTACTCAGTGTGTTAGTACGTCTGAGAGTATTTGTTACAGTACTCAGTGTGTGTTAGTACGTCTGAGAGTACTTGTTACAGTACTCAGTGTGTGTTAGTACGTCTGAGAGTACTTGTTACAGTACTCAGTGTGTTAGTACGTCTGAGAGTATTTGTTACAGTACTCAGTGTGTGTTAGTACGTCTGAGAGTACTTGTTACAGTACTCAGTGTGTGTTAGTACGTCTGAGAGTACTTGTTACAGTACTCAGTGTGTGTTAGTACGTCTGAGAGTATTTGTTACAGTACTCAGTGTGTGTTAGTACGTCTGAGAGTACTTGTTACAGTACTCAGTGTGTTAGTACGTCTGAGAGTATTTGTTACAGTACTCAGTGTGTGTTAGTACGTCTGAGAGTACTTGTTACAGTACTCAGTGTGTGTTAGTACATCTGAGAGTACTTGTTACAGTACTCTGTGTGTTAGTACGTCTGAGAGTACTTGTTACAGTGCTCAGTGTGTGTTAGTACGTCTGAGAGTACTTGTTACAGTACTCAGTGTATGTTAGTACGTCTGAGAGTACTTGTTACAGCACTCAGTGTGTGTTAGTACGTCTGAGAGTACTTGTTACAGTACTCAGTGTGTGTTAGTACGTCTGAGAGTTCTTGTTACAGTACTCAGTGTGTGTTAGTACGTCTGAGAGTACTTGTTACAGTACTCAGTGTGTGTTAGTACGTCTGAGAGTTCTTGTTACAGTACTCAGTGTGTGTTAGTACGTCTGGGAGTACTTGTTACAGTATTCAGTGTGAGTCATAAGGTGTGTTATATAAGGTGTGTTATATCATGTGTGTTACATCAGGTGTGTTACATCAGGTGTGTTACATCAGGTGTGTTACATCAGGTGTGTTACATCAGGCGTGACAGCTGTGGTAACAGCTGTTGCACTGGTCAATAACAATGTTACAAGCCTCTGGATAAGTTAAACAATGATAAGACTAATAATTGTTATAATTATCTTATTAGTGATTATGAATAATTTACTCCAAGAAAGGGAGGTAAATTGTTCGTGTATTTATAAGGTGTGAGTGGTGTATTATTCTTGCCCAGGGGGGGGGTCGAGTTTCAGCTCCTGGTCCGCCTCCGTTGTGTCGACAGAAGTTGGTTCCAAGATTCTTGAACCCCTTCATACCTACTCTTGAAGGTGTGTTCAGTGTATTGCCTTTACTGTGTTTTACTCTCTCAGTGTTGTCATCTAGTTATTACTGAGAGTTAGTCTCGGTGAATGCTACTGTGTTGGGTGTGTCCTCACTGGTCCTGTCCTTGAGCCTGTTGGCCTTGTCTGTCATTCCACCGGCATTCTTGTACGTTACCTTCAAAATCGATGTTTTCCCCGCCTCCTGGCTCTGTGTGTCCTCCCTGATGGGTGATCATGGTCCCATTGTGAGTAGTGGTGGTGGTGGGGGGAGGGGAGAGGTGCCTGATCCATGTTCCATCTCTAGAGGGATAGAGTGGGGGACTGCTTGCATTGGAGGGGGGGAATGTAGGGGTTGTGGTTGAGGAAGGGGTTTACGGAGCGGTAGTCAAAGGAGAGAGAATGAGTGAGGTTGGATGGTAGATAGAATAACTACGCGTTACAGATTACAGAATCACACACAAAATATAAATGAGCAATCCTAACCATATAAAAAAAAATTCTAAGGCAAATGCCAGGAAACTCCATCAGCGGCAGCGGTGTCAGCGGCAGAGAGGTGTGGAAAGCAATGGTGGTAGTGTCAAAAAGCGAGGTCAGCATCTACGTCAGTAGCGTCATGAGTCCATGCATCAAGGTCCAAGTCATGTATCTGAAAGTCATTCCAAGCCAGAGGTCAGAACACATGTGTTACACTACGTAAGGCAAAATGGAAGTGCCGTCAGGACATTAATTGTAATCCATAAACTGTTACAAGTCATAATGAGACTCTTTCATGCATGAGTGTCTCTAATAATAGCTTGACCTTTATTGACCGGCCTGTAAAGCCAGGTTTCATGCAGCTGGTTTCCAGTTATGACTCCACAACTGAGAGTCGGGGAACGCCACTTAGTCACGACCCGGTGACTTGAGACTGCTAGTAGGGAAAGAGACTTCCGCTAATAGGGGATTAATATGATTACCCGGAGTTGGACAGTGCTAACAAGGGACTAACAGTAAAGGATACCCCAGGGTAGCCTGCCCTTATCACGGCTATTCGACCTTGGCTCCGGTTAATTTTGGCAGAGGCCCCTGAATATTCGTTAGTGGTTCCGTCTTCCAAGTTGCACTCCCGTATGATTCCTTTAAGCGCAAGTCGCAGTTGGTGGATTAGAATTACAGGATATTGTTTCTGCTCTATGTAAACAAAATAATAAGTGACTCATTTTTCACTCAACCTTCGTGGATGATGGAATCAAGACGGCAGCAGCCAGAGAAGAGATCTGGAGTTGGGCTGGATTCGCCAAATTTGCTAATTCCGAGGTAAATAATGAGAGAGAGAGTGAGAGGAAGAGAGAGAGAGAGAGAGAGCTCTGGTATGTTGTTAGAATCTTTACAAAATTTGTGATGCATCCGGTGTTTCATCTTCGTGTCTTGTATCACCCTTGTACTGATAGGTGTCCTCTGGGCCATGGTTCTTAACTGGGGGTGATAATATCCCTGCCACTCAGGTAGGAGCTACTGCTGTAGCCCCTCCTTCAGGGGCATATGGAGGAAAACTTGGCGCTTGCAGGCACTGTAGCGCACCTGGAACACTGGGTGAGAAAGACGTTGTCAGTAAAGGCCCACACTGTACTACATAGGCCTCTTTTCTTTCCATGATTTTACCAGGGTAGTATACAGTGCGTTGAAACAAGGATGGAGAGGGGGCCTGGATATCTTTGGAATGACCTTCCTCAAGATATCTTCCTATGGAAAGATGCGGAAGCCTACTGCATTTGGGCTCTTAAGTTTTCGCGGACAGGTTTCAACTTTCTCGCGCACGTGAGCGCAAATGTATTGGATTAAGGTCCCCCAACATCGTGGCTACGAAAGCCGCTATGTCATTAATTAACACCTCGTCAGTTACCGGGGTGGGTGAGCCAAAGCGAGCGTACTTACTCTTGATGCTCTGGAGCTGACCTTGGGTATATCCAGTGAAAAACGTAGCCTACACCCATTCCATCTACTAGCCTGCACAAATTCCATTTACTACACTACACCCATTCCATCTACTAGCCTACACCCATTCCAGCTACTAGCCTGCACCCATTCCATCTACTAGCCTACACCCATTCCATCTACTAACCTACACCCATTCCATCTACTAGCCTACACTCATTCCATCTACTGTCCTACATCTATTCCATCTACTACCTTACACCCATTTCATCTACTAACCTGCACAAATTCCATCTACTACACTACACCTATTCCATCCACTACCCTACACCCATTCCATCTACTAGCCTGCACCCATTCCATATACTAACCTACACCCATTCCATCTACTAGCCTACACTCATTCCATCTACTGTCCTACATCTATTCCGTCTACTACCCTACACCCATTTCATCTACTAGCCTGCACCCATTCTATCTACTACCCTACACCCATTCCATCTACTAACCTGCACCCATTGCATCTACTACCCTACACCCATTCCATCTACTAGCCTGCACAAACCCATCTACTATTTTGCACCCATTCCATCTGCTAGCCTGCACCCATTCCATCTACTAGCCTGCACCCATTCCATCTACTACCCTTCACCCATTCCATATACTGGCCTGCACCCATTCTATTTACTATCCTGCACAAGCACCATCTACTATCCTGCACAAATTCCACCTACTAATCTGCGTAAACACCAACTGCCATCCCACACCCATTCCATCTACTAGCCAGCACAAACACCTATCCTACACCCACTCCATCTACTAGCCTGCACCCGTTCCATCTACTAGCCTACACCCATTCCATCTACTGTCCTACACCTATTCCATCTACTACCCTACCCCCATTTAATCTACTAGCCTGCATCCATTCCATCTACTACCCTACACCAGTTCCATCTACTAGCTTGCACCCATTCCATATACTAACTTGCACCCATTTCATAAACTAGCCTGCACCCATTCCATCTACTAGCCTGCACCAGCTACTATCCTGCACCATCTACTATCCTACACCATCTACTATCCTGCACCATCTACTATCCTGCACCATCTACTAGCCTGCGCCATCAACTAGCCTGCACCATCTACTAGCCTGCACCATCTACTATCCTGCACCATCTACTAGCCTGCGCCATCAACTAGCCTGCACCATCTACTAGCCTGCATCATCTACTATCCTGCGCCATCTATTCTCTTGCACCATCTCCTATCCTGCACTATCTACTAGCCTGCACCATCTACTATCCTGCACCATATACTTTCCTGCAGCATCCACTAGCCTGCAGCATCTAGCCTGCACCATCTACTAGCCTGCACCATCTACTAGCCTGCACCATCTACTAACCTGCATCATCTACAACCTTCACCATCTACTATCCTGCACCATCTACTATCCTGCACCATCTACTAGCCGGCACCATCTACTAGCCTGCACCATCTACTAGCCTGCACCATCTACTAGCCTGCACCATATACTAGCCAGCACCATCTACTAGCTTGCACCATCTACTATCCTGCACCATCTACTATCCTGCACCATCTACTATCCTGCACCATCTACTAGCCAGCACCATCTACTAGTCTGCATCATCTATCCTGCACCCATCTACTAGCCAGCATCATCTACTAGCCAGCACCATCTACTAGCCTGCACCATCTACTAGCCTGCGCCATATACTATCCTGCAGCATCTACTATCCTGCAGCATCTACTAGCCTGCACCTTCTACTAGCCTGCACCATCTACTAGCCAGCACCATCTACTACCTTGCACCATCTACTATCCTGCACCATCTACTATACTGCACCATCTACTATCCTGCACCATCTACTATCCTGCACCATCTACTAGCCAGCACCATCTACTAGCTTGCACCATCTACTATCCTGCACCATCTACTAGCCAGCACCATCTACTAGCCTGCATCATCTACTATCCTGCACCGTCTACTATCCTGCACCATCTACTAGCCTGCACCATCTACTATCCTGCACCATCTACTATCCTGCACCGTCTACTATCCTGCACCATCTACTAGCCTGCACCATCTACTATCCTGCACCATCTACTCTCTTGCACCACCTCCTATCCTGCACCATCTAATATCCTGCATCATCTACTACCCTGCACCAATTACTTTCCTGCACCATCTACTATCCAGCACCATCTACTATCCAGCACCATCTACTATCCTGCACCAGCTACTATCCTGCACCATCTGCTATTATGCACCATCTACTAGCCTGCACCATCTACTACCCTGCACCATCTACTTTCCTGCACCATCTACTATCCAGCACCATCTACTATCCAGCACCATCTACTATCCAGCACCATCTACTATCCTGCACCAGCTACTATCCTGCACCATCTACTAGCCTGCACCATCTACTAGACTGCACCATCTACTACTCTGCACCATCTACTATCCTGCACTGTCTACTATCCTGCACCATCTACTATCCTGAACCTTCTACTATCATGCACCATCTACTAGCCTGCACCATCTACTAGCCTGCACCATCTATTCTCTTGTACCATCTCCTATCCTGCAGCATCTACTAGCCTGCACCATCTACTAGCCTGCAGCATCTACTAGCCAGCACCATCTACTAGCCATCACCATCTACTAGCCATCACCATCTACTAGCCTTCACCATCTACTAACCAGCACCATCTACTGGCCATCACCATCTACTAGCCTTCATCTACTAGCCAGCACCATCTACTAGCCTTCACCATCTACTAGCCAGCACCATCTACTAGCCAGCACCATCTACTAGCTAGCACCATCTACTAGCTAGCACCATCTACTAGCCAGCACCATCTACTAGCCAGCACCATCTACTAGCCAGCACCATCTACTGGCCAGCACCATCTAGCTAGCACACCATCTACTAGCCAGCACCATCTACTAGCCAGCACCATCTTCTAGCCATCACCATCTACTAGCCAGCACCATCTACTAGCCAGCACCATCTACTAGCCAGCACCATCTACTAGCCTTCACCATCTACTAGCCAGCACCATCTACTAGCCAGCACCATCTACTAGCTAGCACCATCTACTAGCTAGCACCATCTACTAGCCAGCACCATCTAGCTAGCACCATCTACTAGCTAGCACCATCTACTAGTCAGCACCATCTACTAGCCAGCACTATCTACTAGCCAGCACCATCTACTAGCTAGCACCATCTACTAGCCAGAACCATCTACTAGCTAGCACCATCTACTAGCTAGCACCATCTACTAGCTAGCACCATCTAGCACCATCTAGCCAGCACCATCTACTAGCCAGCACCATCTACTAGCCAGCACTATCTACTAGCCAGCACCATCTACTAGCCAGCACCATCTACTACCCAGCACCATATACTAGCTGGCACCATCTACTAGCCAGCACCATCTACTAGCCAGCACCATCTACTAGCCAGCACCATCTACTAGCCAGCACCATCTAGCCAGCACCATCTACTAGCCAGCACCATCTACTAGCCAGCACCATCTACTAGCCAGCACCATCTACTAGCCAGCACCATCTACTAGCCAACAACCATTCCATCCTCCAAAACCCTCAGTGGCAGAGCTTTGTTTTAAAGGGGAAATTTTTATTCTCGTTAAATGACTGAAAGTAAATTCCGGTTGACCTCTTCTGAACGACTTTAGTGTTTAATGGCTGGTGCATCTTACGACCAGGATAGCACTCTTGATAGTACTCTTGGCACGAATGTTGATACAGTGTTCCCTTATTGTGCCCACCGCACTTCTGCTTTTCACTGGGTTTATTTTACACTTCCTCCCATATCTCTCACTCCAGAATGTTGTTATGGCAGTGTGCAGATTTGGGACCAGACCCTCGAGTGCTTTCCAGGTATATATTATCAGAGAGAGATACATGATAATATATACCTGGAAAGTACTCGAGGGTCTGGTTCCAAATCTGCACACTGCCATAACAACATTCTGGAGTGAGAGATATGGGAGGAAGTGTAAAATAATCCCAGTGAAAAGCAGGGGTGCGGTGGGCACAATAAGGGAACACTGTATCAACATTCATGACCTCAGAAATTATTCAGCATCTTACCAGAAGATATCAGAAACACTGCTGGAACAAGTGTAGAAGTCTTCAAGAGAAAACTGGAGAAGTATCTTCACTTGGTACCAGATCAACCAGGTTGTGATGGATATGTGGGACAGCGGGTATTATAAAAGCCAGGGTATTGCAGAAGCCATGGTATTGTAGAAACCGGGGTATTGTAGAAACCAGGGTATTGTAGCCACCAGGGTTTTATGTTAGCCAGGATATTGTAGCAGCCAGGATATTGTAGAAGTCAGAGTATTGTAGTTACCAGGGTATTGTAGAAGCCAGGGTATTGTAGAAGCCAGGGTATTGTACCAGTTAGGGGTATTGTAGCAGCCAGGGTATTGTAGCCTCCAGGGTATTGTAGCCACCAGGATATTGTAGTAACCAGGGTATTGTAGAAGCCAGGGTATTGTAGCCACCAGGGTATTGTAGAAGCCAGAGTATTGTAGGTGTGTATTAATGTAATGTATGTCTGGCCTCAGGGTGTGCGAGATGGACCTGACCACAGCCATGGAGGAGGCGAAGCTCGCCTGTAGTTACTTCTTCAACAACCGCTTCGAGGAGGCCAGGGCTCTCATGAGGCCATGGTATGTACACTCTCTCTCATCACTTGAACCCTTACATCTCCACCTTCTGTATCATTAACAACAGTGATCTCTTCCCATAAGACTATCATCTTAATCAAGTGTTTGTCTGTCTCAGGGCGCACAAGAGTATGTACCATGGGCTAGGCTACGGCACCTTCATGTACCTGCAGGCAATCATGACCTTCGACCCGGTAAGTGACCTCACCTCGCTCATAGGACGGAGAGAAAATTTGGAAAATAAAATTTTAGAAATAATAATAATAATAATAATAATAATAATAATAATAATAATAATAATAATAATAATAATAATAATATTCATTACTTGGGTACAATGAAAAAAACTAAGCCTTAATAACGTGTGTGTAATAAGTTTTTAATTCCTCAGAAAGACATCGAGATAGCAATAGAAGCCTTGAAGAAGAGCGTTGAGGTGTGTAACAGATATAGACGTAAGAACACTCTGGAGGACTGATCCACTGGTAATGACTGATCCACTGGTAATGACTGGTCCACTGGTAATGACTGATCACACTGGTGAGAGTCACTAGGCAAGATGGTCAAGAAAGTCGATTATAATTCATTCACTAAAGGTAATGACTGGTCCACTGGTAATGACTGATCCACTGGTAATGACTGGTCCACTGGTAATGACTGACTGGTCCACTGGTAATGACTGATCCACTGGTAATGACTGACTGGTCCACTGGTAATGACTGGTCCACTGGTAATGACTGATCCACTGGTAATGACTGATATACTGGTAATGACTCATATACTGGTAATGACTGGTCCACTGGTAATGACTGGTCCACTGGTAATGACTGATCCACTGGTAATGACTGACTGGTCCACTGGTAATGACTGGTCCACTGGTAATGACTGATATACTGGTAACAAAGTAATGACTGATATCTCTTAAAATTAACTATGTTCCTAACCTCTGCAAACGTTATATTGACCAGGACACTCACTGACTATCGTGTTTATATATATATATATATATATATATATATATATATATATATATATATATATATATATATATATATATATATATATATATATATATATATATATATGCGCACACACACTGAGTAGTCACTTTATTAGATACACTTGTACACCTGCTTGTTAGTGTAAATATCTAATCGGCCAATCATGTGGCAGCACCTTAAATGCCTAAAAACATACAGTTTGGTCAAATGGTTCGGCTGTTGTTCAGACCGAACTTCAGATTAGGGAAGAAATGTGATCTAAGTGATTGTTGGTGCCAGACGGAGTGGCTTGAGCATCTCAGAAACTGTTTATTTTCAGGGATTTTCACGTTGAACGGTCTCTAGAGTTTACGAGAGAAAGGTGAGTAAAACATAAAACATCCATTGAGTGGCAGCTCTGTGCACGAAAATGCCTTGATAATGAGAGAGGTCAGAGGAGAATGACTAGACTGGTTCAAGCTGACACAAAGGCCGTAGTAACTCACATAACCACGCATTACAGCAATAGTTTGCAGAAGAGCATTTATGGATGTACAACACGTTGAACCTTGAAGTGGATGGGTTTAACAGCAGAAGACCGCACCAGGTTCTACTCTTATCCACTAAGAGCAGGTATTTAGGTTACACTGAGCACAGGCTCAGGAAAACTGGACAAATGAAGATTCTGACCCTACCATCTGCGATCTGCAGATAGTAAGGTCAGAATTTGACGTAAAGCTTTGGGATATGGTGGAACGGGAGATTCACGGCATGAACGTGCAGCCGACAGATCTCCAGCAACTGCGTGATTCTATAACGTCATCATAGACCACCAAGTGTCACAAACCTACTGGAGTTCTATGACATGGTGACAGCAGTAAGAAAAGAGAGAGAGGGGTGGGTGGATTGCATTTTCTTGGACTGTAAGAAGGCTTTTGACACTGTTCCACACAAGAGATTAGTGCAAAAACTGGAGGACCAAGCAGGGATAGCAGGGAAGGCACTATAATGGATCAGGGAATACTTGTCAGGAAGACAGCAGCGAGTCATGGTACGTGGCGAGGTGTCAGAATGGGCGCCTGTGACCAGCGGGGTCCCACAGGGGTCAGTCCTAGGACCAGTGCTGTTTTTGGTATTTGTGAACGACATGACGGAAGGAATAGACTCCGAAGTGTCACTGTTTGCAGATGACGTGAAGTTAATGAGAACAATTCATTCGATCGAAGACCAGGCAGAACTACAAAGGGATCTGGACAGGCTGCAGACCTGGTCCAGCAATTGGCTCCTGGAGTTCATCTCCACCAAGTACAAAGTCATGAAGATTGGGGAAGGGCAAAGAAGACCGCAGACGGAGTACAGTCTATGGGGCCAGAGACTACAAACCTTACTCAAGGAAAAAGATCTTGGGGTGAGTATAACACCAGGCACATCTCCTGAAGCGCACATCAACCAAATAACTGCTGCAGCATATGGGCGCCTAGCAAACCTCAGAACAGCATTCCGACATCTTAATAAGGAATCGTTCAGGACCCTGTACACCGTGTGCGTTAGGCCCATATTGGAATATGCGGCACCAGTTTGGAACCCACACCTAGCCAAGCACGTAAAGAAACTAGAGAAAGTGCAAAGGTTAGCAACAAGACTAGTCCCAGAGCTAAGGGGTATGTCCTACGAGGAGAGGTTAAGGGAAATCGACCTGACGATACTGGAGGACAGGAGAGATGGGGGGGCCATGATAACGACATACAAAATACGGAGAGGAATTGACAAGGTGGACAGGATGTTCCAAAAATGGGACACAGCAACAAGGGGACACAGTTGGAAGTTGAAGACACAGACGAATCACAGGGATGTTAGGAAGTATTTCTTCATCCACAGAGTAGTCAGTAAGTGGAATAGTTTGGGAAGCGATGTAGTGGAGGCAGGATCCATACATAGCTTTAAGCAGAGGTATGATAAAGCTCACGGTTCAGGGAGAGTGACCTAGTAGCGACCAGTGAAGAGGCGCGGCCAGGAGCTAGGACTCGACTCCTGCAACCTCAACTAGGTGAGTACAAGCACACACACACACACACACACACACACACACACACACTGTACACCGTACACCGTGTATGTCAGGCCCATACTGGAGTATGCAGCACCTGTTTGGAACCCGCACTTGATAAAGCACGTCAAGAAACTAGAGAAAGTACAAAGGTTTGCGACAAGGTTAGTTCCAGAGCTAAGGGGAATGTCCTATGAAGAAAGATTAAGGGAAATCGGCCTGACGACACTGGAGGACAGGAGGGTCAGGGGAGACATGATAACGACATATAAAATACTGCGTGGAATAGACAAGGTGGACAAAGACAGGATGTTCCAGGGAGGGGACACAGAAACAGAGTCAGAGAGATAGTAGGAAGTATTTCTTCAGTCATAGAGTTGTAAGGCAGTGGAATAGCCTAGAAAATGACGTAGTGGAGGCAGGAACCATAAACAGTTTTAAGACGAGGTTTGATAAAGCTCATGGAGCGGGGAGAGAGAGGGCCTAGTAGCAACCGGTGAAGAGGCGGGGCCAGGAGCTAGGACTCGACCCCTGCAACCACAAATAGGTGAGTACAAATAGGTGAGTACACACACACACACACACACACACATATATATATATATATATATATATATATATATATATATATATATATATATATATATATATATATATATATATCGTGCCGAATATGTAAAACTGGTCAATTAGCAAGAACTCTTTTAAAATTTAGTCATTTCTAAAATTTTCTCTTATATGTTTAAAGATATATTTTTTCATTAATGTTAATGTGAAAATTTTTATTTTGCACCAAAAGAATCTTAGAAAACTTACCTAACCTTATTATAACAAGAACAATTTATTTTAGCCTAACTCAACTAGATATATTTTAGATTTGTTTACAGTAATTTAATACTAAACAAACACAGTGAAATATATTTTTTTCGTTAGGTTCAGAATGATTTTGGCGAAATTATTGCATACACAAATTTTCACTTGTCCTATATGGCAAGATGAACGTTGCTATTTAAGCCAAGATCGCAAGTTCTGCCTATTCGGCACGATTTATATATATATATATATATATATATATATATATATATATATATATATATATATATATATATATAGGATGGGGTCCACCTCTGGTGTAAATTGTGGGACCCATAGCCTCGGAGAAGTGGATAAAAAGGCTTCAAGGAAAAATATTTGGATTTCTTCCCGAAGCATATATATATATATATATATATATATATATATATATATATATATATATATATATATATATATATGTGTGTGTGTGTGTGTGTGTGTATATATATACAGCAAAAGATATATATCTCTCAGTGTGTATAGTGTATCTTGAGAGAATTTTGTCATTCTTATTAATGAGTCAAGTATTCGTGCGTGGTGGTGTACTGGTGATATTGTTAAGATATATTGATCCTCCTGTGGTCTTGAACGTTTCACACTCAGTAAATTAACGAATCAAACACTTAATAAATATATTTTCGTAGGCCAATAATTATAAATTTCAATATTTTCATGACTTGAAAATAAAAATATATTTGAGCCAATGTCTGTTATAGACTTCAGCAGGCCTACAGATAATGTTATGAGCCTATGAACTGGTTAAATAGGCGCATTTCGACTATATCTTGTGGACTTCCTTGCTGGAGAGAGTCACAGACAGTGCAGTACTTTAGCTAGGTAAAGAATGCTATGTTGATCCTTGTTGTTATTGTTGTGGCCAACAGAGGAGATCCACGCTGAGCTGTGCTACGCTGAATGTCTCTTGTTAAGAGCTGTGTTGACCTTCATGGAGGATGAAACTCTTATTAGCTTTCTTAAAGGCGGAATGAAGATAAGAGCCTGCTACCAGTCGTACAAGTAAGTGCTACCTGTACTACAAGTAAGTGCTTTCAATTGTACAAGTGCTACCAGTCGTAACAAGTAAGTGCTACCAGTCGTTCCATTACGTTTACTATTTACGTTCCTCCCTGGAGGTCTCCAATCGAGAAAAACTAACAGCTCCTCCTAACAGACAGAGCTGACCCCCCACCCTTCTGACAGAGCCAACAGCGCCTTCCTAATAGACAGAGCCAACCCCCTCCTAACAGACAGAGCCAAAAGCCCCCTCCAAGCAGACTGAACCAACAGCCCCCCCTCCAAGCAGACAGAATCAACAGCCCCCTCCAAGCAGACAGAACCAACAGCCCCCTCCAAGCAGACAGAACCAACAGCCTCCTCCAAGCAGACAGAACCAACAGCCTTCTAGATCTCACCATAATAGTAAACTTATAAGGTGTTGTTAAACTAACACTAAGAAGACTGGTGTCACACATTCCCAGAGTAGGACGCAATCATGCTGCTGCCAAACTCACTGACCTCTTGAAAAATAGATCACTGATGCTCCTTCCACCACATGGCACAACCATATTCTCTTGGGCAATGCCTGTCTTCATGTCCCACCCAGGAGGAGCAAGTCTCTAGCAGTATCTGTTATTAGGGAAGAAACGAATTGCCCAGAGATGATAAAAATGTCTGTCTTCCCCTAGTGGAAAACATAGGAAAATCCTTCCGGGAAAATGCAAACAAAAGACCACCTGTGATATCTAAAATCAAAGACTAAACTAGCAAGAAAATAAAAGAGGAGAAAACTGCTGGAGCAATACCGATAACAACTAGAGAGGATAACACTGCTCCTGGAGATTGCAGTACAGCTCGAGCTCTTCAGGGCCCACCCAGAGCTCCAAATATTGAACTTCGTGAGTGTCATAGGGGCAGAGCCTCTAACCTTCATATCAGCATAAAGCTGCTATATTAATGTGTCATCCACAGAGGACTCAATAAGTGGTTTCATAGATTTACAATCACAGCATAAATCATATGCTCAATCCAGCACATGGTGATGCTTCAGAGAGCTTTCTGTCTGAGCTCACCAGCTGTACCAATGTGTGTGGCAGTGTCCCTAAGACCATTAATCTCCTCTTATACTGCATCGCTCTGCCCCTTAAAAGTCGAATGAGATCTACAGCTGTTGGCAGCCTCCTCCGACGTCTTGTTGCCAGAGCTTCAGTGAGGATCGTAGGTTATAATGCAGTCGCAATGCTGAAATCAACTGGGTTTGGTATTCAACAAGGATATGAAGCACTGCCCACGCAGCACGGGCATACCTTACTGATCTGACAGATTAAAAAAGCTTAATTCACTTGGACTTTGCAATCGCTTTTAACTTAGAGAGGATGCACTACACCGAGACATTCATCAATACCTTCCTACTGTCTGTCCATTCATCAGCTTGTGTTACAGTGGTATATCAAAATATTTGCTGAACACGAAATTAGTACATGTGAAAGTGAGCAGCAGGGTGACTCCCCCCTCGCCCCCCTCTCCTTTTCTGCCTGATCATTAAGAAAATCGCTGGAAAGGCTGTGAGTTGATCTCATCATTTGGTTCTTGGATGATGGCACTCTGGCTGGCAGAGAATACCAGGAAAATGATGATCATAGAATGAATCTAAGACTATCCCCAAACTTATCCGAATGTGAAGTAATTGTTTCCTCCAACCAACAGATCATTAACCAAATCACTGTCACTTTGCCAAGAAAGCAAAATAATGATTGTAGACGACGCTCCTCTCAGTTCCATCGGCATGGACCTTATTCTAGAGAAAAAATTTCTGACTTCAGGAAGATGGAAGGTCGGATTGGAGCTGCTGATACATATGATCCCGTCTATCTATTCACCAGATGTCCATCTCTTCCTCAGCTAACCTACTATTTGCAATGTTTCCCAGCCATTTGCACTCTTAAAACTAACATGAACACCCTTCTAGAGTCCAAGTTAGAAAAAATCCTATTTTTGTTTTAGCTTACTGACAGTGGATGGAAGCCTCACTTGCAGCCAGACTATGGACTGAGAAAACGAACAGCTTTCCAAAATGCTTTGCTAGCCTTATCCTCCTCCACAACATAAAATAACTGGTAAAGCAAATTCTAACAGACTACCTACGTGTTTTAGCAGGAGCGAACGACCCATGCTTCACTAGCGCCATTACTGATTGGGAGACATGTTTTGAACACCAAAACCAGCTGTTGTGCTGGCGTACAAACAGTCTAGCTGGAGCAACCCCACTGCGGAAAATTTATGAAAAAATGCTCGTGACAGCAACTTCCATCATGGAAATTGTCCGTCTTACAGCTGTGAATGCACATCTCTCTGGAGATTTCTTCTTAAAGAATTCATATTTCGGGAATATGCTCATGTCTCGACCTCATTGGCTCTCCGTATTACAGTGAATTTCTGTCTTGTTATCCCTATTCTCACTTAATATCAATGTATTTGTGGCAAACTGGAAGCTGATCAACGCGGTGTGCATGGTCTAAACTGTGTAAGTTCCAAGGGTTGGCATGCATTACACGACAAAGTGAACGTTGTCAACACTACTGCAGCAGTGTTGCAACACTACTGCAGCACTGTTGCAACACTGCATTCTGAAATCCAAACAAAATGTATTAAAATACTCAGTATTTCCTCTCTGAGCATAAGACCACTGATCGTTAGTCATTATCAACAATACACACACAAGAATAAAAATACGATTTATATAATTTATAATTTTGGCTACTACAGTTTGTAGGAATATACATTAATGCTCTATTTCAATAGGTTTACGAAAGCTACATCTTCTTTGCTGAATATTAATTAGTACACTTCTGTATAATATTTTTACAGTGTAACGCATTAAAAAAAAGTCATCGTATTTTGAGGTTATTGCATAATTTGTTGAGTTCATTGTAAAGTTTGTTCCCGTCGTGTATGTTCATTTTCAAGCGTATTGATATTGATACAAATATATTTTCCTTCATGTTATTTGTTGTCATTGAAGAATGTATGAGAGGTTTTAATAGGTTTTAACGAGGTTGTTGCTTGCAGGGAGTGTTGGTACATCCTGGAAGGGCGAGACTGGAGCAACGACACTGACAAGATGCACTTTGAGTCCGGTGTCAGAATGGGTGTGGGAGCCTTTAATCTCGTAAGTTTATCGAGAATATCTATTGTGCATGGATCAAGACCAGCGTGAGGCGGTGGAGAGTGAGAAACAGTGCACGTTTCGCCCAGGACTAGACTTTATGAAGTATACAGAATACAAAGATATACGGCCTTGTATTTAGCAAAACTGAATATGCCAAGTGTGCTGCTGCCTTAAGATAAGATAAGATTTATTTGGATGTTTAACCCGGAGGAAGGTTAACCACCAAGGATAACCCAGGGTAGGGAGGGTTAGCCACTAAGGATAACCCAGGGTAGAGAGGGTTAACCACTAACGATAACCCAGGGTAGGGAGGGTTAGTCACTCAGGATAACCCAGGGTAAGAATGGTTAGCCACCAAGGGTAACCCAGGGTAGGGAGGGTTAGCCACCCATTATAACCCAGGGGAGGGAAGGTGAGCCACTCGGTATAACCTAGGGTAGGGAAGGTTAGCCACCCAGTATAACCCAGGGTAGGGAAGGTTAGCCACCCAGTATAACCCAGGGTAGGAAAGGTTAGCCACCCAGTATAACCCAGGGTAGGGAAGGTTAGCTACCCAGTATAACCCAGGGTAGGGAAGGTTAGCTACCCAGTATAACCCAGGGTAGGGAGGGTTAGCCACCCATTATAACCCAGGGGAGGGAAGGTTAGCCACTCAGTATAACCCAGGGAAGGGAAGGTTAGCCACCCAGGGTAGGGAAGGATAGCCACCCAGTATAACCTAGGGTAGGGAAGGTTAGCCACCCAGTATAACCCAGGGTAGGGAAGGTTAGCCACCCAGTATAACCCAGGGTAGGGAAGGTTAGCCACCATTATAACCCAGGGTAGGGAAGGTTAGACACCCAGTATAACCCAGGGTAGGGAAGGTTAGCCACCCATTATAATCCAGGGTAGGAAAGGTTAGCCACCCAGTATAACCCAGGGTAGGGAAGGTTAGCCACCCAGTATAACCCAGGGTAGGAATGGTTAGCCACCCAGTATAACCCAGGGTAGGGAAGGTTAGCCACCCAGTATAACCCAGGGTAGGAAAGGTTAGCCACCCAGTATAACCCAGGGTAGGGAAGGTTAGCCACCCAGTATAACCCAGGGTAGGGAAGGTTAGCCACCCAGTATAACCCAAAAAAGTCTGTACGTCATCGAGGACTTTCTGACTTATTTCCACTGTGGTCCTTCAATGTTGTCTCCCAGATTGCGACCCACACTGGTCGACTAACACCCAGGCACCCACCTACTGCTAGGTGAACAGGGACAGCAGGTGTAAGGAAAAACGTCTAACGTTTCCAAATTTGTGAGCCGGAGCTGGAAGACTTCAGTAGTGTCAGCTAGAGCTGGGAGACTATACTAGTAGTTTCAGCCTGAGTGGGAGACTTCAGTAGCGTTAGTCTGAGCTGAAAGATTTCAGCTTGAGCTGGGAGACTTCGGTGGTGTCAGCCTGAGCTGGAAGATTATATGAGTGTTAGCCTGAGCTGGGAGACTTCAGTAGTGTCTACCTGGAGGTTAGAAGCTCACCAATGGTATATCAAAGGTACAGCTGGGAGAATTCAGTAGTGGCAGCTTAAGCTGGGAGACTTCAGTGGTGTCAGCATGAGCTGGAAGATTTCAGTTGGACAATGAGGATTTTTTTTATTAACACATCGGCCCTTTCCCATCAAGGCAGGGTGGCCCGAAAAAGAAAAAAGTTCATTATCATTCACTCCATCACTGTTTTGCCAGAAGCATGCTTACATTACAGTTAAAAAACAGCAACATCAACACCCCTCCTTCAGAGTGCCGGCACTGTACTTCTCATTTCCAGGAATCAAGTCCGGCCTGCCGGTATCCCAGAATCCCTTCATAAATGTTACCTTGCTTACACTCCAACAGCACGTCAGTGAGGATATCATCAAGTATTCCATTAAAGGTTCATCAGCTACACGAACTTCAGAGGCTTTGTTCCAGCATAGCTGAACCTAACGGGGGGGGGGGGGTAGAGCATTCCGTGTAGATGATGTAGCAAGGTATACATGGGAGAGAGTGGGCGTGACCTTCAGCCTCACCTGAAGGAACACACAAACGCAGGATTCTGGAGACAAACATTGTGTATATATCTGGCACTACTTAAAAAACTGGCAGGTTCCAATTGCTCATACTTCCAATGTCTGATAGATCTTTCCTCGTTGTTTCCCTCTCTCCCCAACACATCGGTGCTTGATAAATTAGACACATGTGCAACACTTGGGTATCTTAATAAAGGTACCCAAGTGTTGCACATGTGTCTAATTTATCAGCTTGTCGGTTCTCTGAACCATTCATCTACACATCGGTGCTTAAATTATGCATATTGTTTATGAGTCTCCTCATGACCTCACTTGTTACCTCTCCTTCAGGATGCTTGTTTGCTTGATATAGCTGTACATCCATGTTTCTATACTTGAGAAAATCTAGTCATGGGCGAAATAATGCGTCTTTCTCACTACCATATAACATACATTATACTTCTAGCCTGTTTTATATACCATTATAGGTGAGAGTGTTAGATGGGAGTGACTGGAGACGAATGGTTTTTGGGACTTGACGAGCTGTTTGAGTGTGAGCAAGGTAATATTTTGTGAAGGGATTCAGGGAAACCGGTTAGCTGGACTTGAGACCTGGAGGTGGGGAAGTACAATGCATGCACTTTAATGGAGGGGTTTGGAATATTTGCTGTTTAAAGTGACATCTAAACTATCGTATCTGGGCGCCTCTGTAAAATCAGTGATTATGTTTGAAGGATGGTGAAAGTGTTTATTTTTCTAGGTCACTCTGCCTCAGTGGGAGACATCCAGCTTGTTGAACACACACACACACACACACACACACACACACACGAGCGTGGCGAGGTGTCAGAGTGGGCACCTGTGATGAGTGGGGTCCCACAGGGGTCAGTCCTAGGACCAGTGCTGTTTCTGGTATTTGTGAACGACATGACGGAAGGAATAGACTCCGAAGTGTCCCTGTTTGCAGATGATGTGAAGTTGATGAGAAGAATTCATTCGGACGAAAACCAGGCAGGACTACAAAGGGATCTGGACAGGCTGCAGACCTGGTCCAGCAATTGGCTCCTGGAGACTAGTCCCAGAGCTAAGGGGTATGTCCTACGAGGAGAGGTTAAGGGAAATTGACCTGATGACACTGGAGGACAGGAGAGATAGGGGAAACATGATAACGACATAAAATACTGAGAGGATTTGACAAGGTGGACAAAGACATGATGTTCCAGAGATGGGACACAGCAACAAGCGGACACAGTTGGAAGTTGAAGACACAGGGATTTTAGGAAGTATTTCTTCAGTCACAGAGTAGTCAGGAAGTGGAACAGTTTGGGAAGCGATGTAGTGGAGGCAGGATCCATACATAGGTTTAATTAAGTAGAGGAATGACAAATCTCATGGTTCAGGGAGAGTGACCCAGTAGCCACCAATGAAGAGGCGGGGTCAGGAGCTATGAATCGACCCCTGCAACCACAACTAGGTGAGCACACACACACACACACACACACACACACACACACACACACACACACACACATATATATATATATATATATATATATATATATATATATATATATAAAATAAAATATAATATATATATATATACATGTATATATATATATATATATATATATATATATATATATATATATATATATATATATATATATATATATATATATATATATATATATATATAGTTCCTTTGTATAAAGCATAGTTCCTTTGTATAAAGGCAAAGGGGATAAAAGAGAGTGCAAAAATTATAGGGGGATAAGTCTGTTGAGTGTACCTGGTAAAGTGTATGGTAGAGTTATAATTGAAAGAATTAAGAGTAAGACGGAGAATAGGATAGCAGATGAACAAGGAGGCTTTAGGAAAGGTAGGGGGTGTGTGGACCAGGTGTTTACAGTGAAACATATAAGTGAACAGTATTTAGATAAGGCTAAAGAGGTCTTTGTGGCATTTATGGATTTGGAAAAGGCGTATGACAGGGTGGATAGGGGGGCAATGTGGCAGATGTTGCAAGTGTATGGTGTAGGAGGTAGGTTACTGAAAGCAGTGAAGAGTTTTTACGAGGATAGTGAGGCTCAAGTTAGAGTATGTAGAAAAGAGGGAAATTTTTTCCCAGTAAAAGTAGGCCTTAGACAAGGATGTGTGATGTCACCGTGGTTGTTTAATATATTTATAGATGGGGTTGTAAGAGAAGTAAATGCGAGGGTCTTGGCAAGAGGCGTGGAGTTAAAAGATAAAGAATCACACACAGGGTGGGAGTTGTCACAGCTGCTCTTTGCTGATGACACTGTGCTCTTGGGAGATTCTGAAGAGAACCTGCAGAGATTGGTGGATGATTTTGGTAGGGTGTGCAAAAGAAGAAAATTAAAGGTGAATATAGGAAAGAGTAAGGTTATGAGGATAACAAAAAGATTAGGTGATGAAAGATTGAATATCAGATTGGAGGGAGAGAGTATGGAGGAGGTGAACGTATTCAGATATTTGGGAGTGGACGTGTCAGCGGATGGGTCTATGAAAGATGAGGTGAATCATAGAATTGATGAGGGAAAAAGAGTGAGTGGTGCACTTAGGAGTCTGTGGAGACAGAGAACTTTGTCCTTGGAGGCAAAGAGGGGAATGTATGAGAGTATAGTTTTACCAACGCTCTTATATGGGTGTGAAGCATGGGTGATGAATGTTGCAGCGAGGAGAAGGCTGGAGGCAGTGGAGATGTCATGTCTGAGGGCAATGTGTGGTGTGAATATAATGCAGAGAATTCGTAGTTTGGAAGTTAGGAGGAGGTGCGGGATTACCAAAACTGTTGTCCAGAGGGCTGAGGAAGGGTTGTTGAGGTGGTTCGGACATGTAGAGAGAATGGAGCGAAACAGAATAACTTCAAGAGTGTATCAGTCTGTAGTGGAAGGAAGGCGGGGTAGGGGTCGGCCTAGGAAGGGTTGGAGGGAGGGGGTAAAGGAGGTTTTGTGTGCGAGGAGCTTGGACTTCCAGCAGGCATGCGTGAGCGTGTTTGATAGGAGTGAATGGAGACAAATGGTTTTTAATACTTGACGTGCTGTTGGAGTGTGAGCAAAGTAACATTTATGAAGGGATTCAGGGAAACCGGCAGGCCGGACTTGAGTCCTGGAGATGGGAAGTACAGTGCCTGCACTCTGAAGGAGGGGTGTTAATGTTGCAGTTTAAAAACTGTAGTGTAAAGCACCCTTCTGGCAAGACAGTGATGGAGTGAATGATGGTGAAAGTTTTTCTTTTTCGGGCCACCCTGCCTTGGTGGGAATCGGCCAGTGTGATAATAAAAATAATAATATATATATATATATATATATATATATATATATATATATATATATATATATATATATATATATATACATGTGTGTATATATATATATATACTATATATATATATATATATATATATATATATATATATATATATATATATATATATATATATATTTTTTTTTTTTTTTTTTTCTTTTCAACAAGTTGGTCGTCTCCCAGCCAGGCAGGGTGACCCAAAAAAGAAAGAAAATCCCCAAAAAGAAAATACTTTCATCATCATTCAACACTTTCACCACACTCACACATTATCACTGCTTTTGCAGAGGTGCTCAGAATACAACAGTTTAGAAGCATATACGTATAAAGATACACAACATATCCCTCCAAACTGCCAATATCCCAAACCACTCCTTTAAAGTGCAGGCATTGTACTTCCCATTTCCAGGACTCAAGTCCGACTATAAGAAAATAACCGGTTTCCCTGAATCCCTTCACTAAATATTACCCTGCTCACACTCCAACAGATCGTCAGGTCCCAAGTATCATTCGTCTCCATTCACTCCTATCTAACACGCTCATGCACGCTTGCTGGAAGTCCAAGCCCCTCGCCCACAAAACCTCCTTTACCCCCTCTTTCCAACCCTTTCGAGGACGACCCCTACCCCTCTTTCCTTCCCCTATAGATTTATATGCTTTCCATGTCATTCTACTTTGATCCATTCTCTCTAAATGACCAAACCACCTCAACAACCCCTCTTCTGCCCTCTGACTAATGCTTTTATTAACTCCACACCTTCTAATTTCCACACTCCGAATTTTCTGCATAATATTTACACCACACATTGCCCTTAGACCGGACATCTCCACTGCCTCCAACCGTCTCCTCGCTGCTGCATTTACCACCCAAGCTTCACATCCATATAAGAGTGTTGGTACTACTATACTTTCATACATTCCCTTCTTTGCCTCCATAGATAACGTTTTTTGACTCCACATATACCTCAACGCACCACTCACCTTTTTTCCCTCATCAATTCTATGATTAACCTCATCCTTCATAAATCCATCCGCCGACACGTCAACTCCCAAGTATCTGAAAACATTCACTTCTTCCATACTCCTCCTCCCCAATTTGATATCCAATTTTTCTTTATCTAAATCATTTGATACCCTCATCACCTTACTCTTTTCTATGTTCACTTTCAACTTTCTACCTTTACACACATTCTCAAACTCATCCACTAACCTTTGCAATTTTTCTTTAGAATCTCCCATAAGCACAGTATCATCAGCAAAAAGTAACTGTGTCAATTCCCATTTTGAATTTGATTCCCTATAATTTAATCCCACCCCTCTCCCGAACACCCTAGCATTTACTTCTTTTACAACCCCATCTATAAATATATTAAACAACCATGGTGACATTACACATCCCTGTCTAAGACCTACTTTTACCGGGAAGTATTCGCCCTCTCTTCTACACACCCTAACCTGAGCCTCACTATCCTCATAAAAGCTCTTTACAGCATTTAGTAACTTACCACCTATTCCATAAACTTGCAACATCTGCCACATTGCTCCTCTATCCACTCTATCATATGCCTTTTCTAAATCCATAAATGTAATAAAAACTTCCCTACCTTTATCTAAATACTGTTCACATATATGCTTCAATGTAAACACTTGATCTACACATCCCCTACCCACTCTGAAGCCTCCTTGCTCATCCGCAATTCTACATTCTGTCTTACCTCTAATTCTTTCAATTATAACTCTACCGTATACTTTTCCTGGTATACTCAGTAAACTTATTCCTCTATAATTTTTACAATCTCTTTTGTCCCCTTTCCCTTTATATAAAGGGACTATACATGCTCTCCGCCAATCCCTAGGTACCTTCCCCTCTTTCATACATTTATTAAACAAAAGTACCAACCACTCCAACACTATATCCCCCCCCCTGCTTTTAACATTTCTGTCATGATCCCATCAGTTCCAGCTGCTTTACCCCCTTTCATTCTACGTAATGCCTCACGTACCTCCACCACACTTACATTCTGCTCTTCTTCACTCCTAAAAGATGGTATACCTCCCTGGCCAGTGCATGAAATTACCGCCTCCCTTTCTTCCTCAACATTTAAAAGTTCCTCAAAATATTCTCGCCATCTACCTAATACCTCCCTCTCCCCATCTACTAACTCCACTACTCTGTTTTTAACGGACAAATCCATACTTTCCCTAGGCTTTCTTAACTTGTTTAACTCACTCCAAAATTTTTTCTTATTTTCATTAAAATTTCTTGACAGTGCCTCTCCCACTCTTTCATCTGCTCTCCTTTTGCACTCTCTCACCACACTCTTCACCTTTCTTTTACTCTCCATATACTCTGCTCTTCTTATAACACTTCTGCTTTGTAAAAACCTCTCGTAAGCTACCTTTTTCTCTTTTATCACACCCTTTACTTCATTCCACCAATCACTCCTCTTTCTTCCTGTACCCACCCTCCTATAACCACAAACTTCTGCCCCACATTCTAATACTGCATTTTTAAAACTATTCCAACCCTCTTCAACCCCCCTACTACTCATCTTTGCACTAGCCCACCTTTCTGCCAATAGTCGCTTATATCTCGCCCGAACTTCCTCCTCCCTTAGTTTATACACTTTCACCTCCCTCTTACTTGTTGTTGCCACCTTCCTCTTTTCCCATCTACCTCTTATTCTAACTGTAGCTACAACTAAATAATGATCTGATGTATCAGTTATATATATATATATATATATATATATATATATATATATATATATATATATATATATATATATATATATATATAATATATACTTAAAAATATAAAATTAGGATTAAATAGGTCATAATTGGCATTTAAAACTCTTTCGTTTGTGTTTCAGATGATCTCACAGCTTCCTCAGAAAATTCTTAAGCTGCTTGAGTTTGTCGGCTTCTCAGGTAACAGGGTGAGCATCACGTTTTCTTCTTTATTATATTAACGCAGTTTGATCAAAAATACAGTAGACACTTGAATCAACTCAAAATATTTAGAATTTTTCCATAAGCTGGAATTTAAAAATTAAGGTATATATATATATATATATATATATATATATATATATATATATATATATATATATATATATATATATATATATATATATATATATATATATATATATATATATATATATATATATATATATACAAATAAATGATCTGACATTTTTGAATGCCGTAATAAAACTTCTTGGTCAGTGTCACAAAATCCCTCCTATAAGCTTCATTTAAACTGGTCCTGGTCTATTTTTGTATTTGCATATATGTGTGTGTCAATATAATTGTGTATACATATGTGAAATGTGACAATTTAAAAATTTATGTATAAATTTTGACAGCTTTCTAATGTAAATATTAATGACATAATATTATTAGTTATGATGATCCAGAAGTTGTGATAACTGTTGTCGTGGTTATTGTTTTGTGAAATTACAAAATCCTTTTTTTCTTATTTTGTGTCAAATTCAGTCGTGTCAGGTAAGAGATCAGAAGGTAATTGATTTTTATTATATTTTGGTGTGGTATATGTGTCGTTGTATGAGTGTTGAGCCTTCGTTTTACAAGTTGTTGACAGTCTGTTTTAACCGGATGAATATCACAAAAAAATATATATTTAGCTCCAGTTTTTCTTTCGTCGATTTGTCTGGCAAGACTAGTTAAGAAATTATAAAAAAATTTAATTTCTAATTGGCTATGGTAAGGTAATTAAGTCCGAGGTGGTGCTGCGCAAATGTGACATCTTCGATGTGTGTCATGAAGCATCACATGTCTGGACGACTCAATAATTATAATTATCTTGCTTTAATAACCTGCTGTAATTAATGTTAGTGAAAGTGGCAATATTTTATGCCACTTTGTCACACAGAAGCTCTCTTCTGTATCGCCTTACTGTCATTACTTTCTTTTGTAACACTTATGCAAATTAAAGTCTAAATACAACGGGAATTATTTATATATTTCGAGGGTAATATATAGCATATTTAAATATATATATAAGAAATCGATAATACAGAGTTTTTGCACTAAAATGTGATGTTATTACAAAAATATATAAATCTTTAACAAAGAAATATGGAAATTTCTGACACAAAATTAACACTTATTACTGGTTCCCACATTCTCCTTTGAGAACCATTTCCATGTAAATGATCAGATGACTTTTAAATTAGTTAATTTTTTTTTCGAAAATTTCTGAAGGATTGGCTTAATTTTAACCAGTTATATACTATAATTTACATAAAACACAATTTACATATTTATGTCTTGGCTTATTGTGCAGCAACCGTAATATAACTTACGCAGACTGATAGTGAAGTTCACCAGACTGATAGTGAAGTTCACCAGACTGATAGTGAAGTTCACCCTCAGTAATGAAACAAGAACTTGTAAAAAGAAAGTTAAAATGTGTTGTAGTAGACAGCTGGAGATTTTTTCTGTAGTCTGTGTAGCTGTACTGGCTGCTCGAGTGGGTTTGAAGTCTTTCCACTACACGAGGGTTATTAAAACTGCATGTAGCCTGTTCACCACGAACACATTAATCCCTAACACAGAGATTAAGGTTTAACCTCAGTGTATATACACTGAGAGATATATACACCTCACTGTATATATACCCTGAGATATATATGCACCTCACTGTATATATACACTGAGAGATATATACACCTCACTGTATATACACACTGAGAGATACATACACCTCACTGTATATGTACACTGAAAGATACATGCACCTCACTGTGTATATATGTTGTGTGATTCGTCAAGAGTATCTCAGTGTATATTATAGATACCTTAAAGTCCTATTTGTTTAGTTATCACTATAGTGTGTAATAATCAGAATTGTTGTTGTTGATTTTTTTCCACTTTTTGCATGGCTTCACTGAAAAAACTAATATATATATATATATATATATATATATATATATATATATATATATATATATATATATATATATATATATATGTATATATATATATATATATATATATATATATATATATATGTATATATATATATGTATATATATATATATGTCGTGCCGAATATGCAAAACTGGTCAATTAGCAAGAACTCGTTTAAAATTAAGGTCTTTCTAAAATTTTCTCTTATACGTTTAAAGATATATTTTTTTCATTAATGTTAATGTAAAAATTTTTAATTTTGCACCAAAAGAATCTTAGAAAACTTACCTAACCTTATTATAACAAGAGTAATTTATTTTAGCCTAACCCAACTAAATATATTTTAGATTTGTTTACAGTAATTTAATACTAGACAAACTCAGTGAAATATATTTTTTTCGTTACGTTCAGAATGATTTTGGCGACATTATTGCATACACAAATTTTCACTTGTCTTATATGGCAAGATGAGCGTTGCTATTTAAGCCAAGATGGCAAGTTCTGCCTATTCGGCACGACATATATATATATATATATATATATATATATATATATATATATATATAATGTATATATATATATATATATATATATATATATGTATATATATATATATATATATATATATATATATATATATATATATATATATATATGTATATATATATATATATATATATATATATATATATATATATATATATATATGTATATATATATTATATATTATATATATATATATATATATATATATATATATATATATATATATATATATATATATATATATATATATATATATATATATATATAATAATAATAATAATATCTTTATTTCTTTAAGTACATATGCAAGGTATACAGACCATAGCTGACATCAATGACATGCTACTGTATAGGAAGCCGCTTGTTATGCTGAGCATTTCGGGAAAATTATGTCAGTTTTGTCCCAGGATGCGACCCACACCAGTCGACTAACATCCAGGTACCTATTTTAAACTGATGGATGAATATGAACAGGGACAGCAGGTGTCTTATGGAAACATGTCCTTAATGTTTTCCAGGCGTACCGGAGAAGATTCATCCCACAGAATTCTGAAGCACACTCTGTGGCCGTTTTCCTTGTAATTACAGATGCCGCCCTCTTTAAATGAGTTCATTTTAATCAGTCCCATTTCCTTTGTATAACTTGTAGAAGTCTCCCCTTTAAATGGACCCGCTTTCTCGTGGATGGTTACTCCATAATTACCACTAACTTCTATATCAGTGTCAATATAATTATGTATGTAAAATTACTTATATCAGAACGGAGTCTGACCTTATTTTTTATATTTTCCATTACTTTCGTTTAGTATTACCATATCAGTGCTTCTGGGATTTTTCTAATTCTACAATGTTAAACCTTTCTTTTAGTATGGGCCAATAGGCCTACTGCAGTGTTCCTCCTTTCTTATGTTCTTTCTGGCTATGGTTACTGGTATGCCTGGGGGCATTTCCAGTTCCCTTCTCTCTCTCTCTCACTTTTACACAGGGTTTGACAAGGTAGGTTAAAGATCCCTAGCATTATTGACAAGCTATTTACAGGTTAAGGATTCCTAACTTTATTGGCAAGCTAAGAGCTGTTACCTACATCAGTTCATTCGAAAGCATTTTTATTATTATGAGACATACAAGCAGGGAACAGGATGAAGTTGGAGCCATCTGTGGGCCAACATTTTCATCTGATCAACTGACTTTATCTCGTTGACATCACAATGCTGTACGAATGTGTTCCAGACTTGAGTCATCCTGGGAATAAATGATCTCAGATGAAGTGATGTTCTGGTACAGCCAGAGTGAAGTTGCTGCTTTCTGCCCGTCTTGTGGTATAGAAGCTTGCTTCACGCTGTCCTCGAAGTATATCCAAGTGTCGGACTTTTACAATATTGGCCTTGTACATAACAGTAAGGCCACCCACATCCCTCCTGTGTTGAAGGCTCTGCTGAAATGACAGATCTATCCAGGATTGTTCCAGGCGAGAGATGAGACGTCTTGCTCTGTTCTCTACTCTGTCAAGCAATCTCTCTCTCTCTCTCTCTCTCTCTCTCTCTCTCTCTCTCTCTCTCTCTCTCTCTCTCTCTCTCTCTCTCTCTCTCTCCCTCTCCCTCTCCCTCCCTCCCTCCTTCCCTCTCTCCCTCCCTCCCTCCCTCCCTCCCTCCCTCCCTCCCTCCCTCTCTCCCTCTCCCTCCCTCCCTCTCCCTCCCTCTCCCTCCCTTCCTCTCCCACCCTCCCTCCCTCCCTCCCTCTATCCCTCCTTCCCTCTCTCCCTCCCTCCCTCCCTCCCTCCCTCCCTCTCTCCCTCTCCCTCCCTCCCTCTCCCTCCCTTCCTCTCCCTCCCTCCCTCTATCCCTCCCTCCCTCTATCCCTCCCTCCCTCCCCACCTCCCTCCCCCTCCCACCCTCCCTCCCTCTCCCTCCCTCCCTCCCTCTCCCTCCCTCCCTCCCTCCCTCCCTCCCTCCCTCCCTCCCTCCCTCTCCCTCCCTCCCTCCCTCCCTCCCTCCCTCCCTCTATCCCTCCCTCCCTCCCCACCTCCCTCCCTCCCTCTCCCTCCCTCCCTCCCTCCCCCCCTCCCTCCCTCCCTCCCGCCCTCCCTCCCTCTCCCTCTCCCCCTCCCTCCCTCCCTCTCCCTCTCCCTCTCCCTCTCCCTCCCTCTCCCTCTCTCTCCCTCCCTCTCCCTCTCTCCCTCTCTCCCTCTCTCCCTCCCTCCCTCCCTCCCTCCCTCCCTCTCCCTCTCTCCCTCCCTTCCTCCCTCCCTCCCTCCCTCCCTCCCTCCCTCCCTACCTCCCTCCCTCCCTCCCTCCTTCCCTCCCTCTCTCCCTCCGTCCCTCCCTCCCTCCCTCCCTCCCTCCCTCCCTCACCCTCTCTCCCTCCCTCCCTCCCTCTCCCTCTCTCCCTCCCTCCCTCCCTACCTCCTTCCCTCCCTCTCTCCCTCCCTCCCTCTCCCTCTCTCCCTCCCTCTCCCTCCCTCCCTCCCTCTCCCTCCTTCCCTCCCTCTCCCTCCCTCCCTCCCTCCCTCCCTCCCTCTCCCTCCCTCCTTCCCTCTCCCTCCCTCCATCCCACCCTCCCTCTCCCTCCCTCCTTTCCTCCCTCCAGTGAAGACGTCCTTTGGGATTGTATTTGCTTGGACATCCTCCTCTTTTTTACAACTTTGCAAGCTCCTAATGATGTGTTGATTGTAACACGAAAGGCCTAGAGCTAACATTCTACTCCCCCCGTGGTTGTTTTTCATCCTGTATCGTTGGGTTTGCGATATTGGCAATGTATGTATAGAGGAAATGCGTGCAGCATTCTGGGCTCGCGACCCACCGCCGGGGAGCTGGACGAAGTATTCCAGATGTAGCTCTGAGATGTTCCTTATGTTGTTCTATTCCCCACTGTATTTTAGTCAGTGTATTTTGTCTTTAAATAAAGTCCACCTAGAATATAAGGGTGATAGGAGAAGAAAATATTCAAACAGCTCTGGGGAGAACCTTGAGTTTTTCCTGAAGTAATTTATTCTTTTCTCTGAGGGTGAGGGTCCCCAGGACAGTTCCAGAGGTGATACCTTCCTATCTCTCTCTCTCTCTCTCTCTCTCTCTCTCTCTCTCTCTCTCTCTCTCTCTCTCTCTCTCTCTATATATATATATATATATATATATATATATATATATATATATATATATATATATATATATATATATATATATATTTTATCACACTGGCCGATTCCCACCAAGGCAGGGTGGCCCGAAAAAGAAAAACTTTCACCATCATTCACTCCATCACTGTCTTGCCAGAAGGATGCTTTACACTACATTTTTTAAACTGCAACATTAACACCCCTCCTTCAGAGTGCAGGCACTGTACTTCCCATCTCCAGGACTCAAGTCCGGCCTGCCGGTTTCCCTGAACCCCTTCATAAATGTTACTTTGCTCACACTCCAACAGCACGTCAAGTATTAAAAACCATTTGTCTCCATTCACTCCTATCAAACACGCTCACGCATGCCTGCTGGAAGTCCAAGCCCCTCGCACACAAAACCTCCTTTACCCCCTCCCTCCAACCTTTCCTAGGCCGTCCCTTACCCCGCCTTCCTTCCACTACAGACTGATACACTATTGAAGTTATTCTGTTTCGCTCCATTCTCTCCACATGTCCGAACCACCTCAACAACCCTTCCTCAGCCCTCTGGACAACAGTTTTGGTAATCCCGCACCTCCTCCTAACTTCCAAACTACGAATTCTCTGCATTATATTCACACCACACATTGCTCTCAGACATGACATCTCCACTGCTTCCAGCCTTCTCCTCGCTGCAACATTCATCACCCATATATATATATATATATATATATATATATATATATATATATATATATATATATATATATATATATATATATATATATATATATATATATTCTCACGTTTAGAAAAATGTTACTATAACACAGGAAGTACCAAGAAGACTGTTGGTGAGAAGGGGACGAAGGAAGCAGCAGTGACAGTAGTAGCTGGTCTGGTACTGTCTGTCACAGTATTGCTGGTATTGTCTGTCACACTGGTGGCCGGTACTGGCTGTCACAGTGGAAGCTGGTACTGCTTATCACAGTGGTAGCTGGTACTGCCTATCACAGTGGTGGCTGGTATAGCCTATCACAGTTGTGGCTGGTACTGCCTATCACAGTTTTGGCTGGTACTGCCTGTCACAGTGGTAGCCGGTATTGGCTGTCATAGTGGTGTCTGGTATTACCTGTCACAGTAGTGCTGGTACTGGCTGTCCCAGTTGTACCTAATACTGTCACAGTGGTACCTAATACTGTCACATTGGTACCTAATACTGTCACAATGGTACCTAATACTCCTGTCACAGTGGTGGCTGGTATTGCTTGTCACAGTGGTATGTGGTACTGCCTGTCACAGTGGTACCTAATACTGCCTGTCACAGTGTTGGCTGGTACTGCCTGTCACAGTGGTAACTGGTACTGCCTGTCACAGTGGTAACTGGTACTGCCTCTCACAGTAGTACTTGTACTGCCTCTCAGAGATGTAATGGTGGTAAGACTTTACCACTGGTAACTACCGTAACTGAGTGGTACCAGGTAAAGCCTGCCATTAACGAGGACCTTTGTTCGAACCCCGTTTATTCTTCTCCTCTTACACTGAGACTGTTGCTCTGTAAGACATATCTCTGGTTTACGTAACTTACGTTTGATTGGTCATTTTAATGGTGTCGTAAGTATGGGAGAGTGAGATACATAATTGTAATAATAATCTTGTACGTGATGCAACTTATACAGACCATAGCTGACATCAGTGACATAATATATAGAAAGCCCATTGTTATGCTAAGCATTTCGGGCAACTTAGGTTAATTTTGTCCCCAGGATGCGACCCACACCAGTCAGCTAACACCCAGGTACATACTGCTAATTGAGCAGGGACAGCAGGTGTCTTAAAGAAACATGCCCAGTGTTTTCGCCCGTACCGGGGATCGAACCAGGGACCTTAGTGTGTGAGTTTAGTGCGGTACCAACCGATCTACAAGAGTGAGAGAGAGTTTTTAGAGCAAGTCTACATTATAATAACTCCTCAGTCAGTGTTGAGCTTCAGCTCTGTAGTGTTATATCAAGATTTATAATATCATGCTGTCAAACTTTATAATGTCATGATATCAAACTTCATAATGTCATGATATCAACTCTCAGTCCATGGTGATGACCCGTTATCTTAGTTTCTGGGAAGACACTGTTTTTCTGCCATATATTCTTCAGTTTATTCTTTCCCATGTAAATATGATTAAGATAACGCCAGTTTTTACAGATATCCTGTAGTATGTACTTCCCCATGAATATTTTACAGGTATGAATATTATATTTGTTGTGTGTTGTACAGCTCTTGGGCCTGACTGAGTTAGAGCGCGGCTTCTACCTGGAGGGCTCACTACGGAGGGTGCTGTGCGCTCTCATCCTGCTGGGATATCATCTCATAGCTACCTACGTCCTGGGCACATCCGAAGGCGACCTTGAAATGGCTCAAGTTATCCTTGATGACCATTTAAAGGTAACTTAGTCGATAACTTGTTATCGTAACAGAATGGTTGGTGTTTGTGTTTGTAGCTAAAATTTTGTGGGATGGTTTTATGTGTGACTAGTCGTCTCAGAGAGTAACTATAGGTAACTAGACGCCATACGGAGATATTCAGAGATATTGCATGGAGATACGCTGAAATAATGTACGTAGATACTTTGGGATAGCATGTGGAAATACGTGGAGATATTGTCGATGTATGCAGTTTATGGTTGTTTTGCATATTGTGATATATATATATATATATATATATATATATATATATATATATATATATATATATATATATATATATATATATATATATATATATATATATATATATATATGCAAAACAACCACTCTGAAATCCTCTTTCACCTGTTCTTAGTAACCTATACATGGAATTTTTTGAAACAAGGTTACTTAACACAATCCTCCCTAATAGAGCTAAATGGTTCAGATATGTTGATGATATTTTGTGTCTTATGCCCAAAAATGTAGATATACACCATTTCCTAGGAAAATTAAATAGCTTAGCCCATTCTATAAACTTTACTGTTGAGTTTGAAGAAAATAACTCATTGCCTTTTCTAGATGTTTTAATTATTAAGGGTAATAATGAATTCAAATTTAAAATTTACAGAAAACCTACAAATAACTGTTCCTATGTCCACTATTATTCCTCGCATCAAGATAGAGTCAAACTGTCTGTTTTCTCATCAATGTTTTTGAGAGCTTTACGAATTTGTAGTCCTGAGTTCATAGATGAGGAAATATCCAAAATTTATGAAATAGGTAATGATTTGAAATACCCAAGAAATGTAATTGATAAATCTTTTAAAGTTGCTAGAAATACTTTTTACAATCCAAAAAGGGACAACCAGCCTTATTCAACTAAAAATATGTTGGTTCTCCCTTACCATGAAAACTTGGTTGATATGCCTTCTCTTCTTAAGACTTTTAATATTAAAGTTGTATTCAAAAATCTTGATACAGTAAAAAAACTTTTGATAAAGAATTCCCCCCAAAATGCTGATGGATGTGTCTATAAGATTCCTTGTAAAATTTGCGATAAAGTTTATTACGGTCAAACTGGTAAAAATCTCGAACTAAGATTAAAACAACATAAATATAGCATTAGAACTGGACAAGATTCCAATGCTCTATTTATTCATGTAAGAGATTTTAACCATCCAATTGATTTTCAAAAAGTTGAGAAAGTAGTATCAAGCAAGTCCATGGTCGACAGGAATATAATTGAATCTTGTTTCATAAAAAGCAGTTTTGACAATAATATGAATATTTCCTTTTGTTTATATAAATTAGATCCATTTATAATTAATAGAATTTGGGAAGAATTTAATAATACACTGGACAAATAATCTTTAAAATTTCTTATTTCTTGGGTAGAATAGTTTGTGAGGTGAGTTGTGCCAAGGACCTATCCAAGTTGGGTCGGCGCGCGTCAGGTGTTTAAACCGTTGTGGGATCTGATAGTGAGGTGCCGGCCAGACCCCTTATATAGCTTCCTTGGATGCTTTACTTTCATAGTTCCTTGATAATGTGAGTAGTCACGAAAGCGCTTGGAATTTCTTATTCTTTCAGAGTGGTTGTTTTGCATATTCTGAAATCACCTGTTTACTGTGATCTTATTGCATATGTATATATATATATATATATATATATATATATATATATATATATATATATATATATATATATATATATATATATATATATATATATATATATGTGTGTGTGTGTGTGTGTGTGTGTGTGTCGTGCCGAATAGGCAGAATTTGCGATCTTGGCTTAAATAGCAACGCTCATCTTGCCATATAGGACAAGTGAAAATTTGTGTATGCAATAATTTCGCCAAAATCAATCTAAACGTAACGAAAAAAATATATTTCACTGTGTTTGTTTAGTATTAAATTATTGTAAACAAATCTAAAATATACTTAGTTGGGTTAGGCTAAAATAAATTGCTCTTGTTATAATAAGGTTAGGTAAGTTTTCTAAGATTCTTTTAGTGCAAAATTAAAAATTGTTACATTAACATTAATGAAAAAAATATATCTTTAAATGTATAAGAGAAAATTTCAGAGAGGACTTAATTTTAAACGAGTTCTTGCTAATTGACCAGTTTTACATATTCGGCACGACATATATATATATATATATATAAAAATATACATATAGATATATATATATATATATATATATATATATATATATATATATATATATATATATATGTTGAGGTGGTTTGGTCATTTAGAGAGGATGGATCAAAGTAGAATGACATGGAAAGCATATAAATCTATAGGGAAAGGAAGGCGGGGTAGGGGTCGTCCTCGAAAGGGTTGGAGAGAGGAGGTAAAGGAGGTTATGTGGGCGAGGTGCTTGGACTTCCAGCAAGCGTGCGTGAGCGTGTTAGATAGGAGTGAATGGAGACGAATGGTACTTGGGACCTGACGATCTGTTGGAGTGTGAGCAGGGTAATATTTAGTGAAGGGATTCAGGGAAACCGGTTATTTTCATATAGTCGGACTTGAGTCCTGGAAATGGGAAGTACAATGCCTGCACTTTAAAGGAGGGGTTTGGGATATTGGCAGTTTGGAGGGATATGTTGTGTATCTTTATACGTATATGCTTCTAAACTGTTGTGTTCTGAGCACCTCTGCAAAAACAGTGATAATGTGTGAGTGAGGTGAAAGTGTTGAATGATGATGAAAGTATTTTTTTGGGGGGGGATTTTCTTCCTTTTTTGGGTCACCCTGCCTCGGTGGGAGACGGCCGACTTGTTGGAAAAAATATATATATATATATATATATATATATATATATATATATATATATATATATATATATATATATATATATATTTATATATATATATATATATATATATATATATATATATATATATATATATATATATATATATATATATATATATATATGCAATAAGATCAAAGTAAACAGGTGATTTCAGAATATGCAAAACAACCACTGTGAAAGACTAGAGAAATTCCAAGCGCTTTCGTGACTACTCACATTATCAAGGAACTATGAAAGTAATGTATCCAAGGAAGGTATATAAATTCTTCCCAAATTCTATTAATTATAAATGGATCTAATTTATATAAACCAAAGGAAATATTCATATTATTGTCAAAACTGCTTCTTATGAAACAAGATTCAATTATATTCCTGTCGACCATGGACTTGCTTGATACTACTTTCTCAACTTTTTGAAAATCAATTGGATGGTTAAAATCTCTTACATGAATAAATAGAGCATTGGAATCTTGTCCAGTTCTAATGCTATATTTATGTTGTTTTAATCTTAGTTCGAGATTTTTACCAGTTTGGCCGTAATAAACTTTATCGCAAATTTTACAAGGAATCTTATAGACACATCCGTCAGCATTTTGGGGGGAATTCTTTATCAAAAGTTTTTTTACTGTATCAAGATTTTTGATATTAAAAGTCTTAAGATATTTCATAGATAAGGAAATATCCAAAATTTATGAAATAGGTAATGATTTAAAATACCCAAGAAATGTAATTGATAAATCTTTTAAAGTTGCTAGAAATACTTTTTACAATCCAAAAAGGGACAACCAACCTTATTCAACTAAAAATATATTGGTTCTCCCTTACCATGAAAACTTGGTTGATATTCCTTCTCTTCTTAAGACTTTTAATATTAAAGTTGTATTAAAAAATCTTGATACAGTAAAAAAACTTTTGATAAAGAATTCCCCCCAAAATGCTGATGGATGTGTCTATAAGATTACTTGTAAAATTTGCGATAAAGTTTATTACGGTCAAACTGGTAAAAATCTCGAACTAAGATTAAAACAACATAAATATAGCATTAGAACTGGACAAGATTCCAACGCTCTATTCATGTAAGAGATTTTAACCATCCAATTGATTTTCAAAAAGTTGAGAAAGTAGTATCAAGCAAGTCCATGGTCGACAGGAATATAATTGAATCTTGTTTCATAAGAACCAGTTTTGACAATAATATGAATATTTCCTTTGGTTTATATAAATTAGATCCATTTATAATTAATAGAATTTGGGAAGAATTTAATAATACACTGGACAAATAATAATTTTTAAAATTTTCTTGGGTAGAATAGTTTGTTGGTGGGTTGTGCGAAGGACCTGTCCAGTTGGGCCGGCGCGCGTCAGGTGTTTAACTGTTGTGGGATCTGATAGTGAGGTGTTGGCCAGACCCCTTATATAGCTTCCTTGGATGCTTTACTTTCATAGTTCCTTGATAATGTGAGTAGTCACGAAGGCGCTTGGAATTTCTCTAGTCTTTCACAGAGGTTGTTTTGCATATATATATATATATATATATATATATATATATATATATATATATATATATATATATATATATATATATATATATATATATATATGTTTATGTCGTGTCGAATAGGTAAAACTTGCGAATTTGGCTTAAATAGCAACGTTCTTCTTGCCGAATAAGGCAAGCGAAAATTTATGTATGCAGTAATTTCGCATAAATCATTCTGACACTAACGAAAAAAATATATTTCATTGTGTCTGTTTATTATTGAATTACTGTAAACTTATATAAAATATATTTAGTTGGATTAGGCTAAATTAAATTGAGCTTGTTATAATACGGTTAGATAAAATTAGGTAATTGAAGATTGGATATCAGATTGAAGGGAGAGAATATGGAGGAGGTGAATGTGTTCAGATATTTGAGAGTGGACGTGTCAGCAGATGAGTCTATGTACGATGAGGTGAATCATAGATTTAACGAGGGGAAAATTGGTGAGTGGTGCACTGAGGAGTCTGTGGAGACAAAGAACTTTATCCATGAAAGCAAAGAGAGGAATGTATGAGAGTATAGTTTTACCAACGCTCTTATATGGGTGTGAAGCATGGGTGATGAATGTTGCAGCGAGGAGAAGGCTGGAGACAGTGGAGATGTCATGTCTGAGGGCAATGTGTGGTGTGAATATAATGCAGAGAATTCGTAGTTTGGAAGTTAGGAGGAGGTGCGGGATTACCAAAACTGTTGTCCAGAGGGCTGAGGAAGGGTTGTTGAGGTGGTTCGGACATGTAGAGAGAATGGAGCGAAACAGAGTGACTTCAAGAGTGTATCAGTCTGTAGTGGAAGGAAGGCGGGGTAGGGGTCGGTCTAGGAAAGGTTGGATTATTTATTATTATAGTCAAGGGGGAAGCGCTAAACCCGGAGGATTATACAGCGCCTAGGGGGGGATGTGGAAGGCATTCAGGCTTAATTCGGGGAACTGGAGCACAGATCCAATTCCTTAAATCAAGAGCCCCTCACCAACATCAAGGAACCTTCCTTGATGGGAGGAGGAAAGGTTGGAGGGAGGGGGTAAAGGAGGTTTTGTGTGCGAGGGGCTTGGACTTCCAGCAGGCATGCGTGAGCGTGTTTGGTAGGAGTGAATGGAGACAAATGGGTTTTAATACTTGACATGCTGTTGGAGTGTGAGCAAAGTAACATTTATGAAGGGATTCAGGGAAACCGGCAGGCCGGACTTGAGTCCTGGAGATGGGAAGTACAGTGCCTGCACTCTGAAGGAGGGGTGTTAATGTTGCAGTTTAAAAACTGTAGTGTAAAGCACCCTTCTGGCAAGACAGTGATGGAGTGAATGATGGTGAAAGTTTTTCTTTTTCGGGTCACCCTGCCTTGGTGGGAATCGGCCAGTGTGATAATAAATAATAATAAATAAATTTTCTAAGGTTCTTTTGGTACAAAATTATTGATTTTTACATTAACATAAATGAACAAATTTATATATATATATATATATATATATATATATATATATATATATATATATATATATATATATATATATATATATATATATATATATGTCGTGCCGAATATGTAAAACTGGTCAGTTAGCAAGAACTCATTTAAAATTAAGTCCTTTCTTAAACTTTCTCTTATACGTTTAAAGATATATTTTTTTCATTAATGTTAATGTAAAAATTTTTAATTTTGCACCAAAAGAATCTTAGAAAACTTACCTAACCTTATTATAACAAGAACAATTTATTTTAGCCTAACCCAACTAAATATATTTTAGATTTGTTTACAATAATTTAATACTAAACAAACACAGAGAAATATATTTTTTTTCGTTAGGTTCAGAATGATTTTGGCGAAATTATTCCATACACGAATTTTCACTTGTCCTATATTGCAAGATGAGCGTTGCTATTTAAGCCAAGATCGCAAGTTCTGCCTATTCGGCACGACATATATATATATATATATATATATATATATATATATATATATATATATATATATATATATATATATATATATATATATATATATATATATACACGCTGAACTACCACTGTGAAAAAAGTAGTAGAATTCCAAGCGCATTCGTGATTTCACACATTATCAGGGAACTGTAGAAATAAAAAATCCAGAGGAACTCATATAAGGAAGGAGACAACACGTCACAGTTACCTTACAACACCTGACTTTTTATGATGATGTCAGTGAAACACATTTTATATTCTACAAAAGCATTAACAATTTAACTTTTCTAATGTATGTTAAATTCTACCCAAATTTTATTAATTATAAATGAATCTAATTTGTATAATCCAAAAGCAATATTCATATTATTTTCGTATATTCCTGTCGACCATGGACTTGCTAGATATACTTTCACCATCATTCACACATAATCACTGTCATTGCAGAGGTGCCCAGATATGACGGTTTAGATGTCACTCCAAACAGCCAATAACCCAAACCCCTCCCACCTCCAGGACTCAAGTCCGGTTAACCGGTTTCCCTGAATCCGTTTACAAAATATTACTCTGCTCACACTCTGACAGCTCGTCAGATCCCAAAAACCATTCGTCTCCATTCACTCCTAACACGTTCACACATGCCTGCTGCTTGTCCTTGCACATAAAACCTCTTTTACCCCCTCCATCTTTTCCCAGGACGACCCCTACCCCTCCTTCCCCCTCCAATACAGATTTGTATACCCTCCGTTATTCTGCTTTGTTCCATCATCTAAATAACCAAACCACCTCAACAACCTCTCTTCAGCTCTCTGAATAATATTATTAGTAACTCCACACCTCTTCCTAATTTCCACACTACGAATTTTCTGCGTAACATTTTCACCACAAATCGCCCTTAGACAGGACATCTCCACTGCCTCCAGCCTCCTCCTCGCTGCAGCATTTACAACCAAAGCTTCACACCCATATAAGAGTGTTGGTACTACTATACCAGTGGTTCCCAAACTTTTTCAGCTTGTTACCCAATTTAACATGCCACATAAAGCATGTTACCCCTTTCACAAAATGTTGTTATTATTGATATATATGGCTAAACATGAACGTATACAGCCTCGCATACTCTGCTAATCCTAGCAAAACCATTGAAAACGTAAGAACCACACATACATTATATATAAAATTAATAATAGCTACAAATTCACAGTAACAGTGGGTAAATACTAACTATATACTGCACAGGGCAGTACACATACATACCAGCTTATGTCTACCTCGGCTGATGCTCACAGATAAACTGACAGTGTGAAATAGAGGCAGCCTCAGGAAGTGAGTGACGCGTACTGGACAGGTCGATCTGGGCTACTGAGTGACTTTTGTCCTGAAGCATACTTGTCAAAATACTTTTGGGTTTCCACACACTTAGCTATATATTTCTTCTTTTCTAATACTGTATATTAGTTTTTGATGTTTATTGTTATTTGGTTTAACTTTATTACTTACTTATAATAGGTTTACTTTACAACTTTATATACTAAGACAAAGTTAACAATAATCCTCATACCGGGTACCGCATTGTTTTCTTGATTTTCAGAATTCATAACTTTTTTTCTGTCACCCCTCCATTACCCCCCAAAAATGGTTAAATTACCCCCAGGGGATAATTTACCCCCAGTTTGGGAACCACTGTACTATACTCTCGTACATTCCCTTCTTTGCCTCCATGGATAACGATTTTTGTCTCCATAGATACCTCAATGCAACACTTACCTTTTTTTCCTTCGTCAGTTCTATGGTTAACCTCATCCTTCATAAACCAATCTGCAGATAAATCTTCTCCCAAATATCTGAACGCATTCACTTCTTCTATACTCCCTTCCTCCAGTGTGATATCCAGTTTTTCTCTACCTAACTCCTCTGATACGCTCAGCACTTTATTCTTTATTTACCTAAGAATTAATATTTTCCCACAGTTGTACCCAAACGGTGCGTGGTTCCTGTTCTTTGCTGCTCGTTTGGAATACGTGAAAGGGAACTTCGACCTAGCAATAGCCAAGTACAAATTCTCATTGCACAGCCAAGACGAGTGGCAGCAGTTCCACCACCTGTGTTACTGGGAGCTTATGTGGTGCTGCATCATGAGTGCTCAGTTCAAGTGAGTCAGCATTCTTGCAGTACTACGATCAAGGATGAATGATGAAGAACATTCTTGTTCATCACAATGCGTGAACAGTTCTTCCAATGTTTCTCTTGTTATCCTTCATATAGTTCCTTCAGCATTTTGATTTTGGATTACTTGTGTTATGCCTGTTTATGAAGTTGTTTAGAAAGTTTTCAGCTTTTTCTTGGTTGTCAGATTGTTTAGAGTTTTAACTTTCTCTTTTTTTGTAAGATTATTCAAATACTTTTAACTTTCTATTATTTATAAGATTCTTTAGTTTTAATTTTCTCCTGTTTGTAAGACTGATCAGATCGTTTCTACTTTCTCCTGTTTGTAAGATTATTCAGATACTTTTAACTTTCTCCAGCTTGTAATGATTTCCAAATTGTTTCTACTTTCTCCTGTTCGTAAGACAGATCAGACTATTTATACTTTCTCCAGTTTGTAAGATTGTTCAGATACAGTTAACTTTCTCCAGTTTGTAAGATTGTTCAGATACAGTTAACTTTCTCCAATTTGTAAGAGTATCCAGTTTCTACTTTCTCGTATTTGTACTTTCTCCTGTTTGTAAGATTGCTCAGACTATTTCTACTTTCTCCTGTTTGTAAGATTGTCAGACTATTTCTACTTTCTCCTGTTTGTAAGATTGATCAGACTATTTCTACTTTCTCCTGTTTGTAAGATTGTCAGACTATTTCTACTTTCTCCTGTTTGTAAGATTGATCAGACTATTTCTACTTTCTCCTGTTTGTAAGATTGTCAGCCTATTTCTACTTTCTCCTGTTTGTAAGATTGATCAGACTATTTCTACTTTCTCCTGTTTGTAAGATTGTCAGACTATTTCTACTTTCTCCTGTTTGTAAGATTGATCAGACTATTTCTACTTTCTCCTGTTTGTAAGATTGTCAGACTATTTCTACTTTCTCCTGTTTGTAAGATTGATCAGACTGTTTCTACACTCTCCTGTTTGTAAGATTGATCAGATAGTTTTAACTTCGTAACTTCTCCAGTTGAGGTCAGCAGTTTTCTTTTAATCAACTTGCAATTGTTACTTCACTGTAGTAATATATTTTATGATGTGAGGCAGCCCAGAGGGAGAACTTGAAGTCGTTGAAGTTATTCCCATCAATTTCGTAACAAAATAAGACGCCTCGCAATTCGGTGATGGCACAATGGAATTCAAGTGTTTATGTATGATGACTATATTGTGTGTGAACAAGTGTGTAAACCAACGTGTAAACCAGTGTGTGAACTAGTGTGTAAACCAGTGTTTAAACAAGGTGTGTAAAGTTAAATGCAGTTCAGTTTTCGCACTTCTGAACGGCTGCAATATTTAATGGTTGATGCATCTTAGGGTCAGGATAGCGCCAGTGTGTGGGCGCAAATTTGTCAGTAGTAAAACATTAAAAAAACCATGTAACAGTTGGAATCTTTGTCGTAACTGCAGAACGCCTCTTATGATCAGCTTCAAAATATTAACGTTAATGCAACATTCTATAAGAAGAATGACACCCAATAAATTTAGACAATGTAGGTGCCAAGTTTAAATTTTAATGTGATTGTTAAAAATAACTTGAAATTGTTGGAATCAAATCAGTAACTGGAGAATGCCTTTTCTGATCGGATTTAAACTTTCACTGATATTATCGATTGGCTTCAGTCATATAACTGGGAAAACAAACCCCAGAAGAGAAGAGATAATTTACACACTCTGTAAATTTAAATATATATATATATATATATATATATATATATATATATATATATATATATATATATATATATATATATATATATGTCTAATTTGCGAAAAAGTCTGTAACCTACCATAACCTATATATATATATATATATATATATATATATATATATATATATATATATATATATATATATATATATATATATATATATATTTCCAGCAGGATCTGCAGGAGGTTACACTGGAATTCGACCTCAGCACCTCAAAGAGATGGTAAATCCAGTACTCGGTGAATCTGCATCAATTCTTCTCACCGAGTTAACAACTTTCGTCAACAATTGCCTGGCTGGGCGAATCCCAGAAGAAATTAAACCTTTCTTTTTTGGAGCCTCACTATGTGCTTTGAAGAAGAGGGATGGGGGAATCAGACCCATTGCAGTTGGAAACACTCTTCGCCGTCTCGTTGTCAAAGCAGCAGTGAGAAACATTCGCCTAGAAGCTGCCACTTTACTCCAGCCACACCAACTGGGCTTTGGGGTCTCTCAAGGCAGTGAAGCTGCAGCTCATGCAGCAAGGGCCTGCATCAGGGACCTACCAGAAGACAAGGCCATAGTCAAACTTGATTTTAGAAATGCCTTTAATATGGTGAAGAGAGATGCTATTTTGCCAGCTGTTCGGGTTCGGTTCCCCAGTCATTTCAGCCGGCTACAGCAAACCCTCAATTCTTTTGTTTGGAGAACATGAAATTCAATCATCAGAGGGTGTTCAGCAGGGTGACCCACTCGCTCCACTTCTCTTCTGCTTGGCAGTAAGAGAACTAACTTCCAGCCTATGCAGTGAGCTCAATATCTGGTACGTGGATGACGGCACTCTGGCAGGTACTGAAGAGTCCCTCGTGGAGGACCTACAACTGGTGAAAACACAGGGAGAAGACTTGGGACTCATCCTCAATCCCTCTAAGTGTGAAATCATCACAGCGAACCAGGAAATAATCAATGCTGTGCGAAGAATCCTCCCGGAAGTCTCAACTACAACTCCGTCCAACAGTACCCTCTTGGGGGCACCGCTGGGTCACCAGGCCATCGATACTGTCCTCAGGGACAAATTGAATGACCTGATGAGAATGGAGGAGAGAATAAGCGATCTTGATGCCCATGATGCTCTGTATCTCCTCACAAGGTGTCTTACTATGCCAAGACTCACTTACTTCTTGAGGTGTGCACCCTCTTTTGACAACCCAACACTCGATGAATATGACGCACACCTGAGATCAACTTTTAAGAAGGCACTGAACCTGTCACTAGAGGATGAGCAATGGGATCAGGCAACCCTCCCAGTGCGACTGGGAGGTATAGGGGTGCGTAAAGCAACGCATGTTGCTTTACCTGCTTTTCTGTCTTCGTGTTTGACTTCCAGTGCATTAGTCAAGAAGATAGTGCCCGAACGCTTGAGAGACTTGGTAGGAGCTCAAGACCCCAGGTTTACTGAAGCAGCGATTCGGTGGGACACCCTTACAGACTCCTCCAGTAGACCAGCTCCTCCCAAACAGCACAAACAG
The DNA here is from genome assembly GCF_038502225.1 of Cherax quadricarinatus. Lineage (NCBI taxonomy): Eukaryota > Metazoa > Arthropoda > Malacostraca > Decapoda > Parastacidae > Cherax > Cherax quadricarinatus. The sequence continues at coordinate 4,103,463 of NC_091297.1, forward strand.
TCCCACTGGGACAAACCGATCATGGAAAAAATCGCCAACACAATGCTCTCCAATGCTTCAGGAAAGAACAAAGCTCGTCTCCTGGCAGTGAAGGCACCACACTCAGGAGATTTCCTGTTAGCTGTTCCCAATTCCTCCCTGGGCACCCGTCTCGACCCACAGGCCATTCGGATTGGTGTTGCTCTTCGCCTAGCCCCCCCCCCATCCTCACCGAACATAGGTGTATTTGCGGCAGGGCGACAGCTGATCAATTCGGATTCATGGTCTCGTGTGTCACACAGCAGAAGGGAAGTATGCCAGACATGAGGAGATCAATGACATAATAAAGAGAAGCCTCGCCACAGCCCGTTGCCCAGCTCAACGGGAACCCCAAGTACAGAGGTCTGATGGAGGTCAAAAGCGTCCTGATGGAGCCACTATGCTACCCTGGAAGGATGGAAAGCAGATTGCCTGGGACTACACCTGTGCTGCCACATTGGCAGACACCTACTTGCCATACTCCGTAGTGGAAGGGGGTGGAGCTGCCAGCCACAGGGAGACCCAGAAGATCCGAAAATATGAAGACCTTCCCCCTTGCTATAACTTCATTCCAATAGTGTCGGAGACCCTTGGAGCATGGGGCAAGTGTGCTCTGAAGTTCCTCAAAGAGCTGGGTGAAAAGCTAATCATAGAAACCAAGGACCACAGGGCGACCAGCTTCCTCTTTCAGAGACTCAGTTTTGCGATCCAGAGAGGAAATACCTGCAGCATTCTGGGCACGCGGCCCACCGCAGGGGAGCTGGACGAAGTATTCGAGATGTAGCTCTGAGTTACCTATGTTGTTTTACTTTCTGTTGTATTTTTGTGAATGTTTGGCCAATGTATTTTGTCTTTAAATAAAACATACTTGAAATATAGGGGGTGGTAGGAGAAAATTCTCAAACAGCTTCAGGGAGAACCTTGAGTTTTCCCTGACGCAAGTTTATTCTTTTCTCTGAGGATGAGGGGTCCCTATGACAGTTCGAGAGGTGGGACCCTCATATATTTATATATATATATATATATATATATATATATATATATATATATATATATATATATATATATATATATATATATATATATATATTGGTTATGGTAGGTTATAGACTTTTTCGCAAATTAGACATTTGTAAAAAAAAAAAAAACACAATATCAAAGGCTTTTCATAGGTGATGGCATAGAATTTTCAGTGCAATAGAAATGAAAAAGACAGATGAGAGAATTCTGAAAAGTGGCGAGCAGTAACACAACATCAACTACCCATAAAATCAACACTGTTAATTGTCTGTGTACCTTGATATTATTCACTGGAACCTTCTATACCTTACAGAGATGCTGAGAATTATGCAGACAAGCTGCTTCAGGAGAGCAAGTGGTCGAAGGCAACATACGCTTACCAGAAGGCATGTTGCATGTGCATGAGGATGGATGAGCTCTCACCTGCTGAGAAACAAGAGCTCAGTGATATTATGAGGTAAAGCAAGCGCTCTCTTTCTGTCTCATGAGGAAAAACTGTCTCTCTCGTATATACAATTCGCGAACGAACGAAATAATTTACAGACGTCTCAGATCAGAGCAGGACTCGAACCTGCACACTCTTCATCAGAGTACACAGAACTTATACCACACATCCAGACTCTCATAAGTATGGGTACCACCAGACACTAGACGTTATTTCTCATACGCCATAGCACCCATACATTGTTGTAGAGTGTGCATGTTCCAGTCCTGCTTTGGTATAGACATATATATATATGTATATATATATAAAGTATACAAATCCACATCTACGTTAGTAACTCAAAACACAAGTTAGTATAATACACAAACAATGGAAATCGTGTTTTCTTCTCTCCAGGAGTATTCCCGGCCTGAAGCAGCGTATAGCTGGCAAGAGTCTTCCCGTTGAAAAGTTTGCTGTTAAGAAGTCTGCGAGATTCTTTGCTCAGGGAGAGAGTCTCACTCTGTCTGCGCTCGAGCTCATCTACGCTTGGAATGGCTTCAAGATCTTGGCCAAGAAGTATGAGAATGTGGAGAAGATATTTGTCATCATTGAGAGAGAGATGAGGAAGCTGGAGTCAATCAAAGGTGAGAGAGATGAGGAAGCTGGAGTCAATCAAAGGTGAGAGAGATGAGGAAGCTGGAGTCAATCAAAGGTGAGAGAGATGAGGAAGCTGGAGTCAATCAAAGATGAGAGAGAGATGAGGAAGCTGGAGTCAATCAAAGGTGAGAGAGAGATGAGGAAGCTGGAGTCAATCAAAGGTGAGAAAGAGATGAGGAAGCTGGAGTCAATCAGAGGTGAGAGAGATGAGGAAGCTGGAGTCAATCAAAGGTGAGAGAGAGATGAGGAAGCTGGAGTCAATCAAAGGTGAGAGAGAGATGAGGAAGCTGGAGTCAATCAGAGGTGAGAGAGATGAGGAAGCTGGAGTCAATCAGAGGTGAGAAAGAGATGAGGAAGCTGGAGTCAATCAAAGGTGAGAAAGAGATGAGGAAGCTGGAGTCAATCAAAGGTGAGAGAGAGATGAGGAAGCTGGAATCAATCAAAGATGAGAGAGAGATGAGGAAGCTGGAGCCAATCAAAGGTGAGAGAGAGATGAGGAAGCTGGAGTCAATCAAAGGTGAGAAAGAGATGAGGAAGCTGGAGCCAATCCATGGTGAGAGAGAGATGAGGAAGCTGGAGTCAATCAAAGGTGAGAGAGAGATGAGGAAGCTGGAGCCAATCAAAGGTGAGAGAGAGATGAGGAAGCTGGAGTCAATCAAAGGTGAGAGAGAGATGAGGAAGCTGGAGTCAATCAAAGGTGAGAGAGAGATGAGGAAGCTGGAGTCAATCAAAGGTGAGAGAGAGATGAGGAAGCTGGAGCCAATCAAAGGTGAGAGAGAGATGAGGAAGCTGGAGTCAATCAAAGGTGAGAGAGAGATGAGGAAGCTGGAGCCAATCAAAGGTGAGAGAGAGATGAGGAAGCTGGAGTCAATCAAAGATGAGAGAGAGATGAGGAAGCTGGAGTCAATCAAAGGTGAGAGAGAGATGAGGAAGCTGGAGTCAATCAAAGATGAGAGAGAGATGAGGAAGCTGGAGTCAATCAAAGGTGAGAGAGAGATGAGGAAGCTGGAGCCAATCAAAGGTGAGAGAGAGATGAGGAAGCTGGAGTCAATCAAAGGTGAGAGAGAGATGAGGAAGCTGGAGCCAATCAAAGGTGAGAGAGAGATGAGGAAGCTGGAGTCAATCAAAGGTGAGAGAGAGATGAGGAAGCTGGGAATCATATGTGAGAGATAATGAAGCTAGAATCAAATATGAGAGAGATCAGGAAGCTAGGGATCAAGGGTTATAGAGAGGATGATAAAGAAGCTGTGAATTAAAGCTAATTTTTTCTTGCTTATGTGATGAATTATCCTTTCACATGAAAATAAAAGTTATCATACGTAAATTTGATATCAAAATACCCTTCAACGGTGGTCCCTTGACGCTGGTGAGGGGCTCTTGATCTAGGGAATTGGATCTGTGCTCCTGTTCCCTGAATTAAGCCTGAATACCTTCCATATCCCCCCACAGGCGCTGTATAATCCCTATGGGTTTATTGCTCCACCATGATTATAATAATATATAAAAAATACAGTTGTAGCAATGAATAGTTCTACATCTATTATCTCGGTAATGGCTGATAGATATTTTTTTTTGTGAATTATAAATATTATGCAGCACTGTGAGGTTGATGAGCGAGACCCATGTGCAGCACCTAGGTAAAGACCCATGTGCAGCACCTAGGTAAAGACCCATGTGCAGCACCTAGGTAAAGATCCATGTGCAGCACCTAGGTAAAGACCCATGTGCAGCACCTAGGTAAAGACCCATGTGCAGCACCTAGGTAAAGACCCATGTGCAGCACCTAGGTAAAGACCCATGTGCAGCACCTAGGTAAAGACCCATGTGCAGCACCTAGGTAAAGTCCCATGTGCAGCACCTAGGTAAAGTCCCATGTGCAGCACCTAGGTAAAGACCCATGTGCAGCACCTAGGTAAAGACCCATGTGCAGCACCTAGGTAAAGACCCATGTGCAGCACCTAGGTAAAGACCCATGTGCAGCACCTAGGTAAAGACCCATGTGCAGCACCTAGGTAAAGACCCATGTGCAGCACCTAGGTAAAGACCCATGTTCAGCACCTAGGTAAAGACCCATGTGCAGCACCTAGGTAAAGTCCCATGTGCAGCACCTAGGTAAAGACCCATGTGCAGCACCTAGGTAAAGACCCATGTGCAGCACCTAGGTAAAGACCCATGTGCAGCACCTAGGTAAAGACCCATGTGCAGCACCTAGGTAAAGACCCATGTGCAGCACCTAGGTAAAGACCCATGTGCAGCACCTAGGTAAAGTCCCATGTGCAGCACCTAGGTAAAGTCCCATGTGCAGCACCTAGGTAAAGTCCCATGTGCAGCACCTAGGTAAAGTCCCATGTGCAGCACCTAGGTAAAGACCCATGTGCAGCACCTAGGTAAAGTCCCATGTGCAGCACCTAGGTAAAGACCCATGTGCAGCACCTAGGTAAAGACCCATGTGCAGCACCTAGGTAAAGATCCATGTGCAGCACCTAGGTAAAGTCCCATGTGCAGCACCTAGGTAAAGTCCCATGTGCAGCACCTAGGTAAAGACCCATGTGCAGCACCTAGGTAAAGTCCCATGTGCAGCACCTAGGTAAAGACCCATGTTCAACACCTAGGTAAAGCCCCATGTATAGCACTTAGGTAAAGACCCATGTTCAACACCTAGGTAAAGACCCATGTTCAACACCTAGGTAAAGACCCATGTGCAACACCTAGGTAAAGACCCATGTGCAACACCTAGGTAAAGACCCATGTTCAACACCTAGGTAAAGACCCATGTTCAACACCTAGGTAAAGGCCCATGTGCAGCACCTAGGTAAAGACCCATGTTCAACACCTAGGTAAAGACCCATGTTCAACACCTAGGTAAAGACCCATGTTCAACACCTAGGTAAAGACCCATGTGCAACACCTAGGTAAAGCCCCATGTGCAACACCTAGGTAAAGACCCATGTGCAGCACCTAGGTAAAGACCCATGTGCAGCACCTAGGTAAAGATGTGCAGCATGTGATCCATGTGCAGCACCTAGGTAAAGATCCATGTGCAGCACCTAGGTAAAAGATCCATGTGCAGCACCTAGGTAAAGATCCATGTGCAGCACCTAGGTAAAGATCCATGTGCAGCACCTAGGTAAAGATCCATGTGCAGCACCTAGGTAAAGATCCATGTGCAGCACCTAGGTAAAGACCCATGTGCAGCACCTAGGTAAAGTCCCATGTGCAGCACCTAGGTAAAGACCCCTGTGCAGCACCTAGGTAAAGACCCATGTGCAGCACCTAGGTAAAGACCCATGTGCAGCACCTAGGTAAAGACCCATGTTCAACACCTAGGTTAAGATCCATGTGCAGCACCTAGGTAAAGATCCATGTGCAGCACCTAGGTAAAGACCCATGTGCAGCACCTAGGTAAAGACCCATGTGCAGCACCTAGGTAAAGATCCATGTGCAGCACCTAGGTAAAGATCCATGTGCAGCACCTAGGTAAAGATCCATGTGCAGCACCTAGATAAAGATCCATGTGCAGCACCTAGGTAAAGATCCATGTGCAGCACCTAGGTAAAGATCCATGTGCAGCACCTAGATAAAGATCCATGTGCAGCACCTAGGTAAAGATCCATGTGCAGCACCTAGGTAAAGATCCATGTGCAGCACCTAGGTAAAGATCCATGTGCAGCACCTAGGTAAAGATCCATGTGCAGCACCTAGGTAAAGATCCATGTGCAGCACCTAGGTAAAGACCCATGTACAGCACCTAGGTAAAGTCCCATGTGCAGCACCTAGGTAAAGATCCATGTGCAGCACCTAGGTAAAGATCCATGTGCAGCACCTAGGTAAAGACCCATGTGCAGCACCTAGGTAAAGACACATGTGCAGCACCTAGGTAAAGATCCATGTGCAGCACCTAGGTAAAGACCCATGTGCAGCACCTAGGTAAAGACCCATGTGCAGCACCTAGGTAAAGACCCCTGTGTAGCACCTAGGTAAAGACTCATGTGCAGCACCTAGGTAAAGATCCATGTGCAGCACCTAGGTAAAGACCCATGTACAACACCTAGGTAAAGATCCATGTACAACACCTAGGTAAAGACCCATGTGCAACACCTAGGTAAAGACCCATGTGCAGCACCTAGGTAAAGACCCATGTGCAGCACCTAGGTAAAGACCCATGTGCAGCACCTAGGTAAAGACCCATGTTCAACACCTAGGTAAAGACCCATGTACTACACCTAGGTAAAGCCCCATGTATAGCACTTAGGTAAAGACCCATGTGCAACACCTAGGTAAAGACCCATGTACAACACCTAGGTAAAGACCCATGTACAACACCTAGGTAAAGACCCATGTTCAACACCTAGGTTAAGATCCATTTGCAGCACCTAGGTAAAGATCCATGTGCAGCACCTAGGTAAAGACCCATGTGCAGCACCTAGGTAAAGACCCATGTGCAGCACCTAGGTAAAGACCCATGTGCAGCACCTAGGTAAAGACCCATGTGCAGCACCTAGGTAAAGACCCATGTGCAGCACCTAGGTAAAGACCCATGTGCAGCACCTAGGTAAAGACCCATGTGCAGCACCTAGGTAAAGATCCATGTGCAGCACCTAGGTAAAGACCCATGTGCAGCACCTAGGTAAAGACCCATGTGCAGCACCTAGGTAAAGATCCATGTGCAGCACCTAGGTAAAGATCCATGTGCAGCACCTAGGTAAAGACCCATGTGCAGCACCTAGGTAAAGACCCATGTGCAGCACCTAGGTAAAGATCCATGTGCAGCACCTAGGTAAAGACCCATGTTCAACAACTAGGTAAAGACCCATGTGCAACACCTAGGTAAAGACCCATGTACAACACCTAGGTAAAGACCCATGTGCAACACCTAGGTAAAGACCCATGTGCAACACCTAGGTAAAGACCCATGTGCAGCACCTAGGTAAAGACCCATGTACAACACCTAGGTAAAGACCCATGTGCAACACCTAGGTAAAGACCCATGTGCAACACCTAGGTAAAGACCCATGTTCAACACCTAGGTAAAGACCCATGTACAACACCTAGGTAAAGACCCATGTTCAACACCTAGGTAAAGACCCATGTGCAACACCTAGGTAAAGACCCATGTGCAACACCTAGGTAAAGACCCATGTGCAACACTTAAGTGTCTTTATTGACGAAATAATTTCCATTCAATTTCACCATAACTTAATTAATACAAAATTATATATACATATGTTTAATATAATTCGTGTAAAATGAAAATACATGAAAAGAACAATTACATTTCAATCTTTAGAGTAATATATAAATCGTGTATGCTAGTATGTTATATAAAAAGTTCTAACAGTGTTTACAAACCTAAGTATTGGAAATTATATTACATTCAACATCGTTTTGTTGATCTTTGGTTGACTGCAAGTTAAATGTAAACTAACTAGAGAGAACATTTACATAAAACATAACGATATTCATACACCAGTGACTAAAACACATCGTCTTACTTATGCTCTCCACAGTTGACAACAGGAGTGAGTACTTCTGGGATGACTACCTGCTAGCCCACCTGGTGAAGGGTTCCTGCCTGGCCTACATGAATTCCCCGCTACAAGCTGAAGAATGTTTCAAATTCATCGTCAATAATGAGAAGAAGATCAAAGAAGATACCTACCTCGTTCCCAATGCTCTTCTTGAGCTGGGTCTCATCTTGCTTCGAGCCAATGACCTGGAGCAGTCCCGCATTATCCTCGAACATGCCAAGTATGTATCCTGGTATTATCCTGGAACATATGAAGTATGTATCCTTCTTTAATAGTCACTTATTAGGAACATTCTGTGTATATGCTCAGCCTATTCTGTTAAATAAAATTGCATACATCAACAGTATGCTATGTGATATCTGGAGGATATCTACCTGGAGTTTACCTGGAGAGAGTTTCGGGGGTCAATGCCCCCGCGGCCCGGTCTGTGACCAGGCCTCCTGGTGGATCAGCGCCTGATCAACCAGGCTGTTGCTGCTGGCTGCACGCAAACCAACGTACGAGCCACAGCCCGGCTGATCAGGAACTGACTTTAGGTGCTTGTCCAGTGCCAGCTTGAAGACTGCCAGGGGTCTGTTGGTAATCCCCCTTATGTGTGCTGGGAGGCAGTTGAACAGTCTCGGGCCCCTGACACTTATTGTATGGTCTCTTAACGTGCTAGTGACACCCCTGCTTTTCATTGGGGGGATGGTGCATCGTCTGCCAAGTCTTTTGCTTTCGTAGTGAGTGATTTTCGTGTGCAAGTTCGGTACTAGTCCCTCTAGGATTTTCCAGGTGTATATAATCATGTATCTCTCCCTCCTGCGTTCCAGGGAATACAGGTTTAGAAACCTCAAGCGCTCCCAGTAATTGAGGTGTTTTATCTCCGTTATGCGCGCCGTGAAAGTTCTCTGTACATTTTCTAGGTCGGCAATTTCACCTGCCTTGAAAGGTGCTGTTAGAGTGCAGCAATATTCCAGCCTAGATAGAACAAGTGACCTGAAGAGTGTCATCATGGGCTTGGCCTCCCTAGTTTTGAAGGTTCTCATTATCCATCCTGTCATTTTTCTAGCAGATGCGATTGATACAATGTTATGGTCCTTGAAGGTGAGATCCTCCGACATAATCACTCCCAGGTCTTTGACGTTGGTGTTTCGCTCTATTTTGTGGCCAGAATTTGTTTTGTACTCTGATGAAGATTTAATTTCCTCATGTTTACCATATCTGAGTAATTGAAATTTCTCATCGTTGAACTTCATATTGTTTTCTGCAGCCCACTGAAAGATTTGGTTGATGTCCGCCTGGAGCCTTGCAGTGTCTGCAATGGAAGACACTGTCATGCAGATTCGGGTGTCATCTGCAAAGGAAGACACGGTGCTGTGGCTGACATCCTTGTCTATGTCGGATATGAGGATAAGGAACAAGATGGGAGCTAGTACTGTGCCTTGTGGAACAGAGCTTTTCACCGTAGCTGCCTCGGACTTTACTCTGTTGACGACTACTCTCTGTGTTCTGTTAGTGAGGAAATTATAGATCCATCGACCGACTTTTCCTGTTATTCCTTTAGCGCGCATTTTGTGCGCTATTACGCCATGGTCACACTTGTCGAAGGCTTTTGCAAAGTCTGTATATATTACATCTGCATTCTTTTTGTCTTCTAGTGCATTTAGGACCTTGTCGTAGTGATCCAGTAGTTGAGACAGACAGGAGCGACCTGTTCTAAACCCATGTTGCCCTGGGTTGTGTAACTGATGGGTTTCTAGATGGGTGGTGATCTTGCTTCTTAGGACCCTTTCAAAGATTTTTATGATATGGGATGTTAGTGCTATTGGTCTGTAGTTCTTTGCTGTTGCTTTACTGCCCCTTTGTGGAGTGGGGCTATGTCTATTGTTTTTAGTAACTGAGGGACGACCCCCGTGTCCATGCTCCCTCTCCATAGGATGGAAAAGGCTCGTGATATGGGCTTCTTGCAGTTCTTGATGAACACAGAGTTCCATGAGTCTGGCCCTGGGGCAGAGTGCATGGGCATGTCATTTATCGCCTGTTCGAAGTCATTTGGCGTCAGGATAACATCGGATAGGCTTGTGTTAATCAAATTTTGTGGCTCTCTCATAAAAAATTCATTTTGATCTTCGACTCTCAGTCTGGTTAGCGGCTTGCTAAAAACTGAGTCATATTGGGACTTGAGTAGCTCACTCATTTCCTTGCTGTCATCTGTGTAGGACCCATCTTGTTTAAGTAGGGGCCCAATAATGGGCGTTGTTCTCGATTTTGATTTGGCATAGGAGAAGAAATACTTTGGGTTTCTTTCGATTTCATTTATAGCTTTTAGTTCTTCCCGCGATTCCTGACTCCTAAAGGATTCTTTTAGCTTAAGTTCGACGCTTGCTATTTCTCTGACCAGTGTCTCCCTGCGCATTTCAGATATATTGACCTCTTTTAGCCGCTCTGTTATTCTTTTCCGTCGCCTGTAAAGGGAGCACCTGTCTCTTTCTATTTTACATCTACTCCTCCTTTTTCTTAGAGGAATAAGCCTTGTGCATACATCGAGTGCCACCGAGTTAATCTGTTCTAGGCATAAGTTTGGGTCTGTGTTGCTTAGTATATCTTCCCAGCTTATATCGGTTAGGACTTGGTTTACTTGGTCCCACTTTATGTTTTTGTTATTGAAGTTGAATTTGGTGAATGCTCCCTCGTGACTAGTCTCATTTTGTCGGTCTGGGGCTCCTCGCATACATGTCTGAACCTCAATTATGTTGTGATCTGAGTATATTGTTTTTGATATGGTGACATTTCTTATCAGATCATCATTGTTAGTGAATATGAGGTCTAGTGTATTCTCCAGTCTAGTAGGCTCTATTATTTGCTGGTTTAAATTGAATTTTGTGCAGAGATTTAAAAGCTCGTGTGAGTGTGAGTTTTCATCAGAGCTGCCTCCTGGTGTTATTTCTGCAACAATATTATTTGCTATATTCCTCCATTTTAGGTGCCTTAAGTTGAAATCCCCCAGGAGCAAGATGTTGGGTGCGGGAGCTGGAAGATTTTCCAGACAGTGGTCAATTTTTAACAGCTGTTCCTGGAATTGCTGGGATGTTGCATCCGGAGGCTTGTAGACTACCACAATGACTAGGTTTTGGTTCTCGACCTTTACTGCTAAAACTTCCACTACGTCATTTGAGGCATTAAGCAGTTCTGTGCAAACAAGTGACTCTGCAATGTACAGGCCAACCCCCCCCTTTTGCCTGTTCACTCTGTCACATCTGTATAGGTTGTAACCTGGGATCCATATTTCATTGTCCAAGTGATCCTTTATGTGGGTCTCAGTGAAAGCCGCGAACATTGCCTTTGCCTCTGCAAGCAGTCCACGGATGAAAGGTATTTTGTTGTTTGTTGCTGGCTTTAGACCCTGTATATTTGCAAAGAAGAATGTTATCGGACTGGTGGTATTGTTGGTACTGGGGGGGGATTTTTTTTCCGGCATTAGTATCTGTATCTGTTGGTTTGGAGTGGAGGCCATCGACTGTGGTTCCACTCCAGGAATGACTGGATTTGGTGTACGATTTCTGCCATTTCCTGCCAGTTTTTTTTCCTTCCTGGCACTAAAAAACCTCTCCCTCTTGAGTGGCTGTGGCTACCCAGGTTTTCCCATGGCCTGGATGTTTTGTATCTTTTTGTCCCCTTTAGATGGTATGCCTGGCAATTTAAGTTATAGCACGTTCCCAGGGGTCAACGCCCCCGCGGCTCGATCCCAAACCAGGGTTCCTCTTAGTTACACAGAATGTATATATTCCATCACACGGGATGGATTTACTTGTCGTATTCCATCACAAGATGGGTTTCCCTGTCATATTTCATCACACAAAATGGGTTTCTCTGTCATATTCCATCACAAGATGGGTTTCTCTGTCATATTCCATCACAAGATGGGTTCTCTGTCATATTCCAGCACATAGGATAGGTTTCCCTGTCAAATTCCATCACACAGGATGGGTTTCTTCAGTCATGTCATGAGATCTGTCAGCTTGAGTTGAGAGACTTCAGCAGAGCAGTGAAGATCCCGTGAAGAGTTCGTGATCCAAGGAATTACCAACAGTGACTGGTTCAGTGATATAGATTCACCAACAGTGACTAAATTCAGTGATACTGGCTTACCAACAGTGACTGATTTAGTGATACTAACTCACCAACAGTGATTCAGTGATGCAGGCTCACCAACAGTGACTGGTTCAGTGATATAAACTGACAGTGACATTGATATTGACTCACCAACTTTGACTCAGCGATAGATAGCGACTCACCAGTAGTGACTGATTCAATGATACATACTTACCATGGGCAGGGTATGACTTCCCTGGTCATCACGCCCTGCCCCGTATGCTGTGGGTATCCTAGTCTGACACTAGGGTTCAACTTAGCTGTCACTAGCTTCATCCCTCGACTGAGCGAAACGAGGCGAAGAGGAACATCTTACGACTCATATTTAGCTTTGAGTTGTTGAATGATACGTAAAGATATATTCCAGGAGACTCTGCTTCAACTCAAGTGAGACAGTTCTCCTTAAGAGGCACGTAAGTACCCCTGTCTTCTAATAACATGCTCACTTTTCCACTGTAATCAACCTTCTCCATAATTACCATCGCATTTGCTTTGTCTCTTTCGTAAGGTGAAGTCTACGATCTGTCTGACTTTTTTGGGTTATCCTAGGTTCCCTACACATATGCTGCTATGTATGATAATTCTATGTAACTGTATTTGTGTTTACCTGAATAAACTTACTTACTTACTTACTTACTTCCTTACTTAACAGATCTTTGAGGACAGTTGTGTTGGAGAGGTCTGGGCAAAACTCAGACCTCTACAACACACTTGTCCACAAAGATTCGTTAAGTTATACCATGAATTATGGAAAGATCCCAGACGTCACCTTACGAAACAGACAAAGCAGATGCAATAGTAATTATGGACAAGGTAGATTATAGTGGAAAAATCAGCATGTCATTAGAAGACAGGGGTACATACGTGCCCCTTAACACCGACCATCTGAACTAGACGAGGTAGCGAGATGCGCCCTTCTCTATGGTGGATAACTGAGATACCTATGCTGCCTGTATCTCTGTCTCGCTTGGTTCATGCTGGCTCATGGCTCATGTTGGTGCTTGGTTCATGCTGGCTCATGGCTCATGTTGGTGCTTGGTTCATGATGGTGTTTGGTTCATGCTGGTTCATGGCTCATGTTGGTGCTTGGTTCATGCTGGTGTTTGCTTCATGCTGGTTTATGGTTCATGTTGGTGCTTGATTCATGGTTCATGCTGGTGCTGGTTTATGTTGGTGTTTGGTTCATGGTTCATGCTGGTGATTGGTTCATGTTGGTATTTGGTTCATGCTGGCCCCTGGTTCATGCTGGTGATTGGTTCATGGTTCATGCTGGTTTATGTTTCACGTTGGTTCATGGTTCATGCTAGTGTTTGGTTTGTGCTGGTGTTTGGCTCATGCTGGTTCATGGTTCATCCTGGTGCTTGGTTCATGGTTCGTACTGGTTCATGGCTCATGCTGGTGCTTGATTCATGCTGGTGCTTGGCTCATGCTTGTGTTTGATTCGTGCTGGTGTTTGGTTCATGGCACGTGCTGGTGCTTGGTTCATGCTGGTGTTTGGTTCATGCTGTTTGGTTCATGCTGGTGTTTGGTTCATGCTGGTGTTTGGTTCATTCTGGCTCATGGTTCATGTTGGTGCTAGGTTCATGGTTTATACTGGTTCATGGTTCATGCTGGTGCTTGGTTCATGCTAGTATATGGTTCATGCTGATGTTTGGTTCATGCTGGTTCATGGTTCATGTTGGTTCATTGTTCATGCCGGTTCATGGTTCCCTTCTTCGCTTTCCTCCTCGTCTTTCAGATTCTTTCCTTTGTTTCTGAGTGTTTTTTTTGTTGTTGCCTCTACTTCCTTCCTTCATTTCTCTTCCCCTTTTCAACACTCAGTTCGCATGCACTTTTATATATATATATATATATATATATATATATATATATATACAAATCTTTGTTCGATGATTGACAGTTATCTTATTTCTGAAAGATTTTGAAACATTTCTCATCAACTACAAATGGTAAACATGCTATTTTAATGTTTTTCTTTCAGAAACAACTACAAGAGTTACCCCTTATCACTACGTTTTCTTTCAGAAACAACTACAAGAGTTACCCCTTATCACTACGTTTTCTTTCAGAAACAACTACAAGAGTTACTCTTTAGAATCCCGCCTCCACTTTCGAATCCACGCCACACTTAACAAGATCCACAGCATCCAGAAAGGTACGAGTCAGTCGGAGGGACTGACCCCCTTGGACGCTTACCCATCCATCAGTCGCTCACCCTCACCATGTGTCAGCAAGGCTTCCACTGCAACTTCCAACGGCACTGGAACCCATTTAAGTGAGCAGCAGTCTGTCGCCAACAATCTGTGATAAATCTGAGTCGTGTGCAATTTTATCCAGAGTGAATATTGTGAAATAGAGTGTGGTATATTTTCAGTGACGCATGCTGTAAAAAACTGAATGCTAAGAATGCTTGCTACCTGTCTCACTATTTTTGTGGAAATTTCAAGTTAATAGCATTGAAGACAGCTTGCCAGCCTCTTCAGAAGCACGTAATGTGCTACATGTATGGCTACAAAGATTTTATTGTTAAAGTGTGTGTGTGTGTGTGTGTGTGTGTGCGTGTATATATATATATATATATATATATATATATATATATATATATATATATATATATATATATGTCGTGCCGAATAAGTAAAACTGGTCAATTAGCAAGAACTCATTTAAAATTAAGTCCTTTCTAAAATTTTCTCTCATACGTTTAAAGATATATATTTTTCATTAATGTTAATGTAAAAAAAAATAATTTAGCACCAAAAGGAACTTAGAAAACTTACCTAACCTTATTATAACAAGAACAATTTATTTTAGCCTAACCCAACTAAATATATTTTAGATTTGTTTACAATTTAATACTAAACAAACACAGTGAAATATGTTTTTTTCTTTAGGTTCAGAATGATTTTGGCGATATTATTGAATACACAAAATTTCGCTTGTCCTATATGGCAAGATGAGCGTTGCTATATAAGCCAAGATCGCAAGTTCTGCCTATTCGGCACGACATATATATATATATATATATATATATATATATATATATATATATATATATATATATATATATATATATATATATATATATATATATATATATATATATATATATATATATATATATATATATATATATATATATATATATATATATATATATATATTTATGTATATATATATATATATATATATATATATATATATATATATATATATATATATAATTTAAAAGTCTTAAAATATTGATCTAAGGTGACAGTAGTAAATTATGAATCAAGTGGGTCGTGTACCTGGGGTGTAGGTAGTGAAGGTGACCAGTAATAGCATCAGGTAATGTTTATGTCAGTCTTCAGTAATTCTAATGTTTACCAATCTTCGTAATCTTCTTAAATGTAAATTTCCATTTTAATGCAGCCGAACCTCGACTCTCTGAATATATCTTTTCTGGACATGAACACATACAGTATAATTGACTTTTGGCAGATAGCTAAGGTGTATACAGTACATATATCAATTTAATTTTTACTTCTCCCACTTCCCACTCTGGCGAAAAGTGTTTTAATACCCGACGAACATACACATACACATTATGTGGTGTTAAAAA
Organism: Cherax quadricarinatus; assembly: GCF_038502225.1. Lineage (NCBI taxonomy): Eukaryota > Metazoa > Arthropoda > Malacostraca > Decapoda > Parastacidae > Cherax > Cherax quadricarinatus. The sequence continues at coordinate 4,118,851 of NC_091297.1, forward strand.
CCCTTAACCACATAAAATACATTTTTATGGTGTCTTTATACCCACAAATACAGATACATGTCATGACATTTTTATGCAGATTCCTACAAAAGAGCTTTGTTATGTTGAGATTCCTTATCAGTTATTCACAATTAACAGGAATATTTATAAACTAATGTCCTAGTCCAGCTCCCCCCATGTAATGGGAGTACATGTGAATAGCAGAGTACATGGGAAAGAGTGTACAAGGGAGTACATGGGAAAGATAGGGTACAAGGGAGCACATGGGAAACACAGTACATGGGAAAGACAGAGTACACGGCAGACAAGAGTACATGGGAAAGACAGAGTTCAAGGGAGTACATGTGTAAGACAAGGTAAAAGGGAGTACATGGGAAAGACACAGCACATGGAAAATAGTACAAGGAAGTACATGGGAAATTTCAAGGGAGTATATGTGAGAAGGAGTACATGTGAAAGTACAAGGGCGTACATTGGAAAGACAGTACATGGGAAAAAGATAAAGTAAAGAAGAGTGTACGACGGTACACTGGAAAGAGTACATGTTAATACAACTGAGTACACTGAAAAGAGAGTGCATGGGTGTACGTGGGACGTGGAAGTTCACATCAAGGCTGTCTGCTGGGAGCAAATATCTTCTTCCTGGGTTAAGGATTATGAAAGATAGTAAAGTAAACTGAGGCCGGTTTTCTTACACTGCAGAACATGTAAACAGTAAAGAACACACACACACACACACACACACACACACACACACATGCGCTAAATACTGAGCGAAGAATTTTTTTTTTCTCTATGGTGTGGTGTTGATGATAGCAGTACAGGTCGAGTGAAACAAACATCTCATCTTGGAGACATGTACTATACACGTCAAGAACAAAACATAGTACAACTCACTTAGCTAGCAGGCTCAAATCTAATATGCTGTATACTCTGCACTAACTGCCTGTTAATTGATCTATTAGGTTTCAAGTCTATCGGCTGATCGAGTCATTAAGACTGCCTATTGTCTGTGCTCCACCTGTCATCAATACTTTAATACAAAATATTGAGGTTAAAGTTATCTCTCAGTATATATATATCAGTGTATATATCAGTGTATATACCCTGATGCAATTGTTAGGATCCCCAGGTGTAAACACACACCTTAGTCACTCCTCTATACCAAAGATCTTACAGCGTTACTAGTTATATAAGACTGTCTGAGAAAACACTGGACGCAAAGCACAGTATTTTATCAAGCATTACGAAGTGGAAAACTTTATACATTCCTGAATCTAGTTCATATGTTTAAGACTTGTGCTTCTTTATATGTGGTCAAGAGTGTACTGGATGTGTACAGTACACGAAGTTACTAGTTCATATACATGTGTGTGTGTGTGTGTGTGTGTGTGTGTGTGTGTGTGTGTGTGTGTGTGTGTGTGTGTGTGTGTGTGTGTGCGCGTGTGCGCGCAAGTGCGTGTCTATATACAGTACACACACACACACTTGTGAGCGCGTATATGGTGAGTTGATTGCCTTCAAGGATACATATACATGTAAATTACTTTTAATGTCAAATGTAACTGTAAATCAAAGTATAAATATTATATTAATCAATCTACATGTCATAGTTTCATAGGGGTGAAAAATTTTATTTTTGCAAGGAACGTTCAAGTTATATGATTTTTTTTTCCCAAAATGATTGAGCAACCTGATAGACAGTTGTGTCTTGTGTGGAAGATAGAAGTGTTGAGACTCTCTGAGGGAGGGAATCAAGGCTTGTACATATTACACAGTGTAAGGGAAACCAGACTGTAAAACAAGTTTTCTCATATTGGAACTCCCCTTTCGCTCTTTAGCATGACGTAATGAAGCTCATCAACAGAGCGAAACGTTGGCCCAGTGAAAATCTGGTTCTGTTATCAGTGTGATGCTCTGCTGTTGTCTACTTGAGACCATGGGTAAATGGCTCACCCATATGTAAGAGCTTCAACCATGGGCAAGAGCTTCAATCATGGGTAAGAGCTTCAACCATGGGTGAGAGCTTCAACCATGGGTGAGAGCCTTTACCATAGGTGAGAGCCTTAACCATGGGTAAGAGTCTCAACCATGGGTAAGAGCTTCAACCATGGGTTAGAGCCTCTACCATTGGTGAGAGCTTCAATTATGAGTAAGAGCCTCAATCGTGGGTAAGAGCCTCAATCATGGGAAAGAGCTTCAACCATTTATAAGAGCTTCAACCATTTATAAGAGCTTCAGTCATGGGTAAGAGCCTCAGCCATGGGTAAAAGCTTCAACCTTGGGTAAGAGCTTCAGCCATGGGTAAGAGCTTCAACCATTTATAAGAGCTTCAGTCATGGGTAAGAGCCTCAGCCATGGGTAAAAGCTTCAACCATGGGTAAGAGCTTCAACCATTTATAAGAGCTTCAACCATTTATAAGAGCTTCAGTCATGGGTAAGAGCCTCAGCCATGGGTAAAAGCTTCAACCATGGGTAAGAGCTTCAGACATGGGTAAGAGCTTCAACCATGGGTAAGAGCTTCAACCGTGGGTGAGAACTTCAACCATGGGTAAGAGCTTCAACAATGGGCAAGAGCTTCAACCATGGGTGAGAGCTTCAACCATGAGTGAGAGCCTTTACCATGGGTGGGAGCCTTAACCATGGGTAAGAGTCTCATCCATGGGTAAACGAGAAAACCGTGTCTTGGGGACATATCTTCTGGTCTGGAGTAATCTCTTCCATAACATTTCTGGTCTGGAAGACTACCTACCACATTCTTGGACGGTACCTCCTGCTCTAGAGAATAAGACATTCGTTGCCTTCCATTTCCAGGCATTTTTTGTTCAATTAAAGGCGTCATTATATTTAGATAAACGTGTATGCGGAGCATCTGCTTAACTTAACTTTCAGTGGCACCCAGTGGAGCTGGTGATGCCAAACTTATCCTTTTCCATAGAACGAAAAACCTGCGCTAACAGGGCCTTAACAGACAGGGTTACGCGTCATGTTGCATGACTTAAGTCCAATTTACGACATTTATTCAGTTTTTACAGGCATGCCTTTTCTGTTCATTGTGTTCTTTAGGCCCTCAGAATAAACGAAAAACAAAAAATACCATTCATATCACTGAGAAAGTCGCTATTTTCATACTAGTAAATATAATGAAGCTGTGTAAATCAGTAAGAAGTATACCCTTAAACACTCTGTCTCCTGTTCATTGTAAACTCAACCACTAGTCCTGTAAGTAAATTGTAAATGTCTTTGTTTTTTAAGGTCACAGTTTCCCGGATACTCAACTTAGTACAACTTTCAAAATCAAAATTACTAGTTCAGGAACCTGGGTACTGGTTTACAAACATGCGTACTGGTTCGCGAACCCGTGTACTGGTTTACAAATTTGGATGTTAGTTCATGAACCCGTGTACTGATTCATGAATCCATATAGTGTTTTACAAACGAGGGTACCAGTCAGGAACCCATATACTGGTTTAGGAACTTTGGTACTGGTTCATATCCCGGTGTACTGGTTGGCAAACTTGGGAAATGGTTCATGAACCCTTGCACTGGTTTAAAATTTTGGGTACACTGGTTTAGGATTTTGAGTGCCGGTTCATGAGCCCATGTACTGGTTGACAAACCTGGTACTGATTCATGAACCCGTGTACTGGTTTACAAACCTGGTACTGATTCATGAACCCGTGTACTGGTTGACAAACCTGGATACTGGTTCATGAATCTTTTCACTGATTTAGAATCCGTAAACCGGTTCAGGAACCTGGGTACTGAGAGAGCTTTAAAAGTAATTGAGCTTTGTGATGGTTCGGACAGTGGGAGGCTTTGGTGAGTGAGTGAGACAGCTTGGGCAACCACTTTCCACGGGAACTTCATTATCAAGGTTCAACACTGATGTGAATTGCTGTGATACTGTCAGCACCACACAGTGTCTGCACCACACATCGTATACCACTAGATCCTGAATCTGCACCACACACTGTGTCTGCAGCTCACTCGACGTAAAAATATCGCTGCAAGTTTCTAAGTAATCTGCTCAGCCTTGGCATTGTGAAGACGTCAGATATGTTCACCGAAACGCCTGATTAAGTAAATTTAACGTATTTCACGTATATCTGAAGGACGTATGAGAGTACAGAACTAGACGACACTAGGGAGTTAGAAGCCTTCCTTATTCCTTATTTTTTTTTTTTGACGCTGTATTTATAAATCACTGGACCAGCAAGACGGAAGTGAAAGATCTGTGGAAAATATTTTGTAACTGGTTTGGTCTGTGTCGACCACCAGGATAAAATCTGATTGGTATTTGATTTTTTTACTGTGGAATGAAATCAAAATGTCTAATATTCGAAATTAGCTAAATCAGTTAGCCATATCCTGGTACAGCGATAGGTAGTCATACCCTGTTACAGTGATAGGTAGCCATACCCTGTTACAATGATAGGTAGCCATACCACTACAATGATAGGTAGCCATACCACTACAATGATAGGTAGCCATACCACTACAATGATAGGTAGCCATACCACTGCAATGATAGGTAACCATACCATTACAATGATAGGTAGCCATACCATGGTATAATGATAGGTAGTCATACCATGGTACAATGATAGGTAGCCATACCATGGTACAAAATGATAGGTACACTCTCCAGGTCCAGGTAGCCATACCATGGTACATAGATAGGTAGTTGCACCATGGTACAATGATAAGTAGCCATGCCATGGTACAATGCTAGGTACACCTTCCAGGTCCAGGTAGCCATACCATGGTGCAATGATAGTCATACCGTGATACAATGATAGGTAGCCATGCCATGGTACAATGATAGGTAGTTATACCATGGTACAATGATAGGTAGCCATACCATGGTACAATGTGTCTTCCTGCAGGCACTACGTTGCACAATGTCTTACCAAAAATGTCCAGATTATGTCTACCACGAGACCAAAGCCTTCCGACACCTATACATAGTCTTCAGAACACTCATATATCGGCATGTGTAAATTTCAACCTCCAAAACCACCTATAACTCCATGGTAGACGTCATGGAGTTAAAAAAAATACAATATTAACCTACAATATGACACACTGTAAATGACTCTGGTTCTAAAACAGGATTTACACAATTTTTTGTTTAAGAAAATGCTGCCAGAGGCGTCCCATCTCGACCCTTATGTACACCTGCAAATTATCCTGGAGTAAAATATTGTTAATGACCCTACTAAATACGAATATTTTGAGTGCAATATTGCTACCTAATCGCCTTAATAATGATAGTTTATTATTAAGCCATTAACGTGAATTTATTATTAAGTTGTTTTCAAAAAAATTTAATAAATTTTATGGACTCGGAAAATGTCGAAATGTTTCATTGTAAATACAGTAAAAAAAAAATTATATATTAGGCTTATTGAATGTAACATTTACAACTTGTGTAAAAAATGAATCTAATAACGCAAGCAGTGATTTACATTAATAATTTGAGTTAACATAAGTTATTAATGTTAATGAATTAGTTAATAATGTAAATTATTAATGCAAATCAGTTGCCAGTGATGTAAATAATGACATTTCATATGGGATAGGTCTGCCAGTAATACTCTCAGAGTTGAGTCATTGAAGAGGCATGTGCGCCATCTGTTGTAAGTGCTAGGAACAGGTGCGCTATCTGTTGTAAATGCAGGGAACGAATTATTATAGATTAATAAAGTTTTAGTATACATGACTGATGTGTTTTTCCAACCTTCTTCTAATCATTGGCCAGCAGTGGTTTCAGTTTGTTTAAAAGCATGTGTACCTAACTAACTTTGGGACCCTGAACTAAGATTTGCTCCAACGCGCACACACTGTCTCTGAAACACAGCCCCGAGGATAACTTTTTCATCAGACACGACTAGCCTGGAGAGGAGATACAGATGAAACCTGACCATTACTAGAGACATCCCTACGATCCCCGTTGGGGAGGGGAACACTGCTTACTCACGATGCATTGCTCTAAAAGGGTAAAGATCAAACCTGTAAGTGGGACAATCAACCACTCGTCCAAAATAGCCCTTGCAGCTACCATCAGTGGTACTCTGCGAGTCAAGTGCAACACAATCCTCTCTCTCAAGGAAGCTTTTGTGGTCATCTGCACAGATGACCTCGAGGCCGACAAACTAACCACCACCGAAGCTATCTCCACTCTCGACCATCGTGGATTCCAAGTCCTAACATCCCCAGCCCTGAAAGCCAAGAGAACTGTGTTTCTCAAGAAGCCGACAAACTCATCACAACCCTAGAGATCTCCGAAACCAAATTATCAATTGAAGACCAGAACACCTGGGCCAAGATAGAACACATTATTAGAATTCCCAATGCTTCCTCCATGCTGAAGATCACCTTCAGCGACGTCAGCATAGCAACCCGAGCTCTCAATGAGGGCCTGGCCATCTACTTCGACATCCATCCAACATTTATCGAAGCAAAGAAATTTACATACATCCCTCAATGTTACAACTGCTATTCTTGCCAGCATACCACGAAGAACTGCCCCTCCATAGACAAGAAGATCTGTGCTACCTGCGGCACTGAAGGCCACGATTTCAAGCCATGCACCTCCATCACTCCACCCAAATGCCTCAACTGCAACAACGACCACCACACCTTGGCGGCCAAATGCCCCACCAGACGGGAAATACTGAAAAAAACAGCTTGAACAACAGCAGGCACCAACTACCCAGGCAACCTCTTATGCTGCCATTACCAGAAATCTACCTGACTCCACCCCAGTTCTCCAGGCCTCCACGACTACATCTCCACCATTGCCCGTGGGTGACCCCACCGAAATCCTATACTGCATCATGTATGCCCACGCCCACAATATTGCGGTACCAGGCTCCTTCAGCACCACGATCAACGAACTCTTCCAACTCAACAACATGCCCAGCTTTATCCCTGCATCACCTCCGCCAAGCGACATTGTGAAGTCCACTAATAACATTATCAACATCAACTCTGCTCCTCCACCACCACCGACCGCTCAAGAGTTCGACCAATCAGAGACCACTGAACCACAGTAGAATCCTACCAATGAAAGCCCATCTCCAGCATCTCCCACAACCACCACGACCAACCAAGCTCCGCCATCCACTCCACCATCCTCACCTCCACCACCGCCTTCTCCACCTTCCTCACCTCCTCCACCTACCCACCACCCCTCAAGTACAGAGGAGTCACGTTCTACACCACGAAGCAATTCAGTAAAGCAATGCCTCACGAAGTACTCATCCAACGACTCCAAGACAACACTGCAAAATTCACCTGCCACGAAAGACCACCAACTACCCTCAAAGAGATAATACACCAACTCAACAACCACACATATGATTCCAACTCCCCCATCAACGTGCTACACCTCTTCAGAACAAGATTCAATGCAGTCAGCAGCGGTTCATGTGCATAACCAACCACCACCAAGCTGAAGTTCCCCAGCACTTTGCTATTTAGCTAAAGCTGGGGTGTTTACCTGGAGAGAGTTCCGGGGGTCAACGCCCCCGCGGCCCGGTCTGTGACCAGGCCTCCTGGTGGATCAGAGCCTGATCAACCAGGCTGTTGCTGCTGGCTGCACGCAAACCAACGTACGAGCCACAGCCCGGCTGATCAGGAACTGACTTTAGGTGCTTGTCCAGTGCCAGCTTGAAGACTGCCAGGGGTCTGTTGGTAATCCCCCTTATGTGTGCTGGGAGGCAGTTGAACAGTCTCGGGCCCCTGACACTTATTGTATGGTCTCTTAACGTGCTAGTGACACCCCTGCTTTTCATTGGGGGGATGGTGCATCGTCTGCCAAGTCTTTTGCTTTCGTAGTGAGTGATTTTCGTGTGCAAGTTCGGTACTAGTCCCTCTAGGATTTTCCAGGTGTATATAATCATGTATCTCTCCCTCCTGCATTCCAGGGAATACAGGTTTAGGAACCTCAAGCGCTCCCAGTAATTGAGGTGTTTTATCTCCGTTATGCACGCCGTGAAAGTTCTCTGTACATTTTCTAGGTCGGCAATTTCACCTGCCTTGAAAGGTGCTGTTAGTGTGCAGCAATATTCCAGCCTAGATAGAACAAGTGACCTGAAGAGTGTCATCATGGGCTTGGCCTCCCTAGTTTTGAAGGTTCTCATTATCCATCCTGTCATTTTTCTAGCAGATGCGATTGATACAATGTTATGGTCCTTGAAGGTGAGATCCTCCGACATGATCACTCCCAGGTCTTTGACGTTGGTGTTTCGCTCTATTTTGTGGCCAGAATTTGTTTTGTACTCTGATGAAGATTTAATTTCCTCATGTTTACCATATCTGAGTAATTGAAATTTCTCATCGTTGAACTTCATATTGTTTTCTGCAGCCCACTGAAAGATTTGGTTGATGTCCGCCTGGAGCCTTGCAGTGTCTGCAATGGAAGACACTGTCATGCAGATTCGGGTGTCATCTGCAAAGGAAGACACGGTGCTGTGGCTGACATCCTTGTCTATGTCGGATATGAGGATGAGGAACAAGATGGGAGCGAGTACTGTGCCTTGTGGAACAGAGCTTTTCACCGTAGCTGCCTCGGACTTTACTCTGTTGACGACTACTCTCTGTGTTCTGTTAGTGAGGAAATTATAGATCCATCGACCGACTTTTCCTGTTATTCCTTTAGCACGCATTTTGTGCGCTATTACGCCATGGTCACACTTGTCGAAGGCTTTTGCAAAGTCTGTATATATTACATCTGCATTCTTTTTGTCTTCTAGTGCATTTAGGACCTTGTCGTAGTGATCCAATAGTTGAGACAGACAGGAGCGACCTGTTCTAAACCCATGTTGCCCTGGGTTGTGTAACTGATGGGTTTCTAGATGGGTGGTGATCTTGCTTCTTAGGACCCTTTCAAAGATTTTTATGATATGGGATGTTAGTGCTATTGGTCTGTAGTTCTTTGCTGTTGCTTTACTGCCCCCTTTGTGGAGTGGGGCTATGTCTGTTGTTTTTAGTAACTGTGGGACGACCCCCGTGTCCATGCTCCCTCTCCATAGGATGGAAAAGGCTCGTGATAGGGGCTTCTTGCAGTTCTTGATGAACACAGAGTTCCATGAGTCTGGCCCTGGGGCAGAGTGCATGGGCATGTCATTTATCGCCTGTTCGAAGTCATTTGGCGTCAGGATAACATCGGATAGGCTTGTGTTAATCAAATTTTGTGGCTCATAAAAAATTCATTTTGATCTTCGACTCTCAGTCTGGTTAGCGGCTTGCTAAAAACTGAGTCATATTGGGACTTGAGTAGCTCACTCATTTCCTTGCTGTCATCTGTGTAGGACCCATCTTGTTTAAGTAGGGGCCCAATACTGGACGTTGTTCTCGATTTTGATTGTGGCTCCAAAACGACCCTGTTTTCCTGGGCACCACCGGCCATCTCCTGCCGGGCACCTGAGTACCAGCCCTACTCTACTGACACTGCTGCCACCAGCATATCTCGCTCCAACACAACCTCCTGCAGTACCTCTGCACATCACGCTCCAGAGTGAACGGGCCACTCACCTCTGCAACCCCACCTCCTACTCCACCCTCCCAACCTCTTCCATTTTTCCAGCCCTCCCCTCCCTCTTCCTTCCCATCCTCACCAACCCTCAGGTCAGAGAACCTTGAACCTGACCATTACTTTGATGGTCGACTACTGCTGGACACTTGTGCCAGACAACCATACTCAACACAAACGAAAAAGACCCTGAAAACTGCTGTAAATATATATATATATATATATATATATATATATATATATATATATATATATATATATATATATATATATATATATATATATATATATATATGTCGTGCCGAATATGTAAAACTGGTCAATTAGCAAGAACTCATTTAAAATTAAGTCCTTTCTAAAATTTTCTCTTGTACGTTTAAAGATATATTTTTTTTTCATTAATGTTAATGTAAAAATTTTAAATTTTGCACCAAATGAATCTTAGAAAACTTACCTAACCTTATTATAACAAGAGCAATTTATTTTAGCCTAACCCAACTAAATATATTTTAGATTTGTTTACAGTAATTTAATACTAAACAAACACAGTGAAATATATTTTTTTCGTTAAGCTGAGAATGATTTTGGCGAAATTATTGCATACACAAATTTTCACTTGTCCTATATGGCAAGATGAACGTTGCTATTTAAGCCAAGATTGCAAGTTCTGCCTATTCGGCACGACATATATATATATATATATATATATATATATATATATATATATATATATATATATATATATATATATATATATATATATATATATATATATATATATATATATATATATATGGAGGTACCACCTCTAGAACTGTCCTAGGGACCCTCATCCTCAGAGAAAAGAATAAACTTGCTTCAGGGAAAACTCAAGGTTCTCCCTGAAGCTGTTTGAGAATTTTCTCCTACCACCCCCTATATTTTATATATATTTTATTTAAAGACAAAATACATTGACAAAACATTCACAAAGATACAATAGAAAGTAAAACAACATAGATAACTCAGAGCTACATCTCGAATAGTTCGTCCAGCTCCCCGGCGGTGGGCCGCGTGTCCTAATGCTTCAGGCATTTCCTCTCTGGATCGCAACCTCTTCAAGGGGGGCTCCTTGTTGTGGTGAAGAGGCTCTTGGTCTGAGGAATCAGACCTGTCGGTCTCCTTCAGACCGAACCTAATTACCCCCCAATCCCCCACTCCTTATCCCATCCTCCCCTTTTTCCTTTCCTCCTCCTCCTCCCCACCCCTCCCTTTTGCCCTTCCTCTTTTTGGCCTTGGGGATTTCTCCCACAGGTGCGTTAGTTCCTAGGTAGGGGAAAGGATACCGGGGTCCATCCCATTCCATTGAGGTTCTTGGCGGTGGCGTAGTTTGCTGTGGAATCTGGATCGCCTGGGGATGTCCCGATCCCTCTCCGGTATCCCGGAGTAGCTTTGGGTGTCTTTCGGGCGACGTGTGTATCTCTGGAAGCCACCTTTCGGATTCTGGGGGTGGTGGCCGAAGGAGGTATGCTTTGTGGCGGATATCCGGCCGCCCTCTCTTTTGTCCACCGAGGTAGCTCGGCAGATGTGAGGTTGCTATCCCGGATTGCTGGTTTACTGGCATGAAGGGTAGGGTATGGCACGGGTTCCATGTTGCGTCTGCGCTACTAGCGGTGCTGAGGTCCTCTTGGGCGCGGAGGGAGATTTCCAGCCCTTTCATTCCTCCTAGGAACTATTCTTCCCCGCTCCCCCCTTTTTTTATTCTTTTTTTTATTTTTATTTTCTTTTCTTCTTTCTTTTTTTTCTTAACAAAAAGCTAAGGAGTAACCTAACCATGGAGAACCCAATCTATGAACCCACTACCCCCGGGCCCCTTCTTGATACCGCACCCTATTCTGACCCTGCCTTGTTTTTAGACCACTCTTCGGACACTCCTGATGCCCCTGTACCTCTTGCTGGTGCTGTTTCCTCACCCGCTTCAGGTACCAGGGCTTCGACTGACTCCTTCGATTTGTCTGACCTCCGCTCTCCTTTGACTATGCTTCCAGCCTCTCCCTCTACGGTACGGCAATTTTCGAATCGCCAGCCCATTTCACGCCGGGCCAACTCCGGTCCTACTCCTAAATGCCAACGTCAATCTCCTGATGATGCTCTTTCGTTACCTTCCCATTCTACTCGGAAAAGACCAACACGTCATGCAGTCCCTCTCCACGCTCAGTTTCGGACCACACAATTGACTAAATTCTTTACTTTAAGACCGACTTCTTCTTCTGCCTATCTTTCTGACCATAGTATTGGCAAAGCGCTCCTGCGTCATGTTGGTAGAGATATTTCATTTCATGCTCTCAAGAGCGGTACACGCATTGTCACTGTCCAGAATGCTACCCAAGCTCATGATCTTTCTCTCCTTTCGAATATCAATACTACTCCTATCACTATTGAAAATGATCTCCCAATCCTCAAAGTAGACACTTATGTCCTTCCTGCCCGTGGGCGGAGGCGTTACCCTTGCAATGTGGCTCGTTTAACTTTTGACAGCCGAGAATTCCCGTCCTCTGTATATGTCGCGGGACATCGGTTACAAGTTCGAAAGGTGATACCTACACCGCAACAGTGTATAAATTGCTGGCGTTTTGGTCACCCAGCGAAATATTGCAGATCTATAGCCGAATGCCCAGTCTGTGGTGCCGACGACCTTTCTAATACATCTTGCAGTCAACCTCCATCTTGCCTTAATTGTAATGAAGCTCACCCTTCGTACTCCCGCCGTTGCCAGGTCTACTTAAATGAACGTGAAATCCGTTGCCTCAAAGAGGCAGAAGGTTACTCATCTCCGCCTCCAAGGGAGACTACCCAGTGTTTCTTATTCTCATGTTTCAAAACATCCCCCCACTTCTGGGGTGCCATCTTCTGCAGCCTCCTCTGTTGTTACCCCTCCCATAGCCACTCCTTGGCTCTGACGTCCCGACTACAACTCAGTCTGTTCTCACATCTTCGCATCCTTCCTCACAAGCCCCAGTATCGACAAGACCTCGTACACCTTATACCAATCGCCCCTCTACTTCTCAGAAGTCCAAAAAATCCACATTGCTCAAATCTTCTTTGCCCCTTCCTTTCCTTCTTCCACCTCCACACTTTACCTTTCCAGTCTCTGTGCCTAATTCTTCCCCTCTCTCTGGCTCTATTACAAGTGTGGAGATTCACCCTCCTCCTTGTATTATGCCTTCCGCCCCCGTCCCCTCTGAAGTTTCTCCCTCTTCTGCCACCTCCCAGGTTTCTGCCTCTTCTGTCCCCCCCCCACACTTCATCTCCAGTCCCTTACACTCTTTCGTCCCCCTCTACTTTGGTACAGTCCATTACTGTCCCAATCTTTACTCACCCTCCCCCTTCTACCTCCAATATGGTCCCCCATACATCTTTGAATTCAGAAACACTTCAAGCCATTTCAGAATATATTGCAGAGAGTAAACCTTCAATGGACACTGATTCACTTCCTGTTCCTTCTCTTCCCTCTCCTCCATCTTCACAACCCCATTCTTCGCAACGCTCTGTTCCTTCGCTGCTTGAATGTCTTCCAATGCCACCACAAGTTGACTTTTCTAACCCCTCTAGTCCGTAGGTGCCTTTCCCTACGGATTCCTGGTATTTTCTTCATCGCCAATCATGGCCTATTTACAGTGGAATATCCGCGGCCTCAGGGGTAATCAGGGTGAGCTTCAGATGTTGCTTTCCAGGTTTTCCCCTGTTGGTGCTTGCTTGCAAGAACCAAAATTACACTCAGCTGCTTTCCAACCTATCTCAGGCTATAATTTATTGTATTCTTTGGATCCTTTCTCAGATGGGACCTTTAATGAAAGTGCCCTTCTTCTACGCAATGATATTCCGTACTGTCAACTATTTGTCCATACCTCGCTGCATTACACTGCAGCCCATATCCACTTGAATAAGTGGTTTACAATATGTTCTTTATATCTCTCTCCTTCTCGAGCATTTTCTATCCCAGACTTTGCCTTTCTTGTTTCATCCTTACCACCACCACTTCTGTTACTTGGTGATTTTAACGCCCACCATTTCCTCTGGGAGGGGTCTCATTGTGACTCACGTGGCATCCAGTTGGAGGCTTTTCTCGCCTCTCACCCCCCTCCATGTTTTAAATACGGGTACTCATACTCTGCTCTTCCTCCACTGCACTAGACTTCACCTGGTCTGTTCTACCGAACTTAATGACAGCTATCATTTTCCAATCATTCTTACTTCCCCTTCATATTCACCACCTTTCCGTAGCCCTCGCTGGCAATTTGATCGGGCAAATTGGGACCTTGACTCGCAGCTCACTGCTTTTAGTGAGGTTCCTTCTTCATCCTCCATTGATGAGCTCCTACACCTATTCTCGACGTCAGTTTATACCGCAGCTTCTCATTCTATACCCCAAACCTCAGGCAAGCATTCTCAAAAGTGCATGCCTTGGTGGTCTCCTGCTTGTGCTCGTGCAGTACGTTTGAAATGCGCTGCATGGGGCAGGTACTGATACAATAGAACCAATGAGAGACTTCTTGATTTTAAGCAGAAGCGTGCAATCGCTCGCCTTGTCATCCGTGATGCTAAACGCACTTGCTGGCGAGACTATGTTTCCACCATCACCTCTGCTTCCTCTATGAATGCAGTCTGGAAAAAAGTGAGGAAATTGAGTGGTAAATACTCTCCTGACCCGGCTCCTGTTCTACGGGTCGCAGGTATTGATGTAGCAAGCCCGGTGGTCTGGTGGCTAAAGCTCCCGCTTCACACACGGAGGGCCCGGGTTCGATTCCCGGCGGGTGGAAATTCCGACACGTTTCCTTACACCTATTGTCCTGTTCACCTAGCAGCAAATAGGTACCTGGGTGTTAGTCGACTGGTGTGGGTCGCATCCTGGGGGACAAGATTAAGGACCCCAATGGAAATAAGTTAGACAGTCCTCGATGACGCACTGACTTTCTTGGGTTATCCTGGGTGGCTAACCCTCCGGGGTTAAAAATCCGAACGAAATCTTATCTTATCTTATCTTATCTTATCTTGACGTTGCCATTGAAATTGGCACTCATCTGGTCCGTATTTCCCGGGGGCTCCATCTATGCCCCTCGTTTCTTTCCTCAAAGTCTGCCAGAGAGTTAGTACCCTTGGACTTTTCTTCTCTCAGAGATGAACAGTATAATGTGCCTTTTACACTTCAGGAACTGGAGGCAACACTCTCAACTTGCCGATCATCGGCAGCTGGACCTGACGACATTCATATTCGTATGTTACAACATTTACAACAGTCAGCCCTTGTAGTCCTCTTACACCTCTTCAATCTTATTTGGGCACAAGGAGTTCTTCCCCAGCTGTGGAAATCTGCCATTGTTCTCCCTTTCCGCAAGCCGGGTACTACAGGACATGATGCCTCCCACTATTGTCCCATCGCTCTTACTAGTGCAGTTTGCAAAGTGATGGAACGTCTGGTAAATCGCCGTTTAATGTGGTATTTAGAGACACACAACAGTCTCTCTGCTGGTCAATATGGCTTTCGTAAGGGCCGTTCTACCATAGACCCCTTACTACGCTTGGATATGTATGTTCGTAATGCGTTTGCAAATAATCACTCAGTTATTGCCATATTTTTTGACCTTGAGAAGGCATATGACACAACTTGGAGGTATAATATTTTGGCCCAAGCCCACTCCTTAGGCCTCTGAGGCAATCTACCATCCTTCCTTAAGAACTTTTTAACTGACAGACACTTCCGTGTTCGAGTCAATAATGTGCTTTCCCCGGACTTTGTCCAAGCTGAAGGTGTCCCTCAGGGATGTGTTCTGAGCACAACACTTTTTCTCCTTGCTATAAATGATTTGACCTCTGTTCTTCCACCCAATATTTGGTCATCACTCTATGTTGATGACTTTGCTATTGCTTGTGCAGGCGCTGACTGTCATCTCATTGCAGTTTCTCTCCAGCATGCGGTCGACCGTGTTTCCACTTGGGCCACCACGCATGGGTTTAAATTTTCCAGTACCAAAACTCACCAAATTACTTTCACTAGACGCTCTGTCATCTCCGATCATCCTTTGTATCTTTATGGCTCTCGTATCCCAGAATGTGATGCAGTCAGGTTTCTAGACCTTCTCTTTGACCGTAGGTTATCCTGGAAACCTCACATTACCTCTCTGAAGGCAACTTGTCACAGCCGGCTAAACCTTCTTAAACCCTTGCTCATCTTTCCTGGGGAGCTGATCGTCGAACTCTGCTTCGCCTACGTTCAGCAATCGTTTTATTGAAACTCGATTATGGTGACCAGATTTATTCAGCGGCCTCTCCTGCTACTCTCTTTAGCCTTAACCCCATTCATCACCAAGGATTACGTTTATGCCTTGGTGCTTTTCGCTCTTCCCCTGTTGAGAGCCTCTATGCAGAAGCGAATGTTCCATCCTTGTCTGATCGCCGTGATGCCCATTGCCTTCGCTACTATGTACGCTCTCACGATCTCCACAATCCTTCCATTTATAGAATGGTCACCGATATTAGTAGACATTATTTGTTCGCCGCCCCTGTTTGCTCCATCCCTTTTCTCTTCGCCTACATTCGCTCTTGTCTTCCCTTCAGTTACCACCTTTATATGTTCATGTAGCATCTCACTTTTCCCTACCCCTCTGGGAAGTTCCAGCTGTTCGGGTCTGTTCTTTCTCACTCCCTTGCTCGAAAGCCCAACTGCCTACAGTGGCTTCCCGCTCTCTTTTTCTTGGTCACTTCCACTCTAATTCTCATGCCATTGCTGTGTACACAGATGGCTCTAAGTCTTCAGACGGTGTCGGATTCGCAGCAGTGTTTCCGGACAGCGTCGTGCGAGGGCATTTACTATCTTCGGCTAGCATTTTTACTGCTGAATTGTATGCCATTCTTGCAGCACTTATTCGTATCGCATCTATGCCTGTGTCATCATTGTGGTAGTCTCAGACTCCCATAGTGCTCTACAGGCTGTATGAAAATTTGACACATCTCACCCCCTAGTTCTCCGTATCCAACTTTGGCTACGCCGTATCTCTACCAAGCATAAAGATATTGTTTTTTGTTGGGTCCCTGGTCATGTCGACCTACAGGGCAATGAACAGGCAGACACTGCTGCGCGGTCAGCAGCACATGACCTACCAATTTCCTATAGAGGTGTTCCATTTCTGGACTATTTTGCTGCAATAGCTACCCACCTTCACACCCATTGGCAACAACGTTGGTCAACTCTGCTCGGTAACAAACTTCATTCTATTAAACCGAGCATAGGTTACTGGCCGTCTTCTTGTCATCAGTGCCGAGGTTGGGAGACCACTCTCTCCCGCCTGCGCATTGGCCACACTCGTCTTACTCATGGGTATCTCATGGAGAGGCACCCTGTTCCTCTCTGTGAGCAGTGTCAAGTTCCAGTATCGATTAGCCACATTCTGTTAGACTGCCCTCTCTATCAACGAGCACGAAGAATTTACCTCCAACGTCGTCTTCGTTCTACTACTCTCTCTTTACCTTCCTTTCTTGCTGATGGACCCTCCTTTAATCCTGACTCTCTCATTGACTTCTTGACAACGACTGATTTACTCCACAAACTCTGATGATGATACCTTTCGCACTCCCCTCAGCCCTTTCTAGTTCAGTCTCTTGCTGCCCTTTACCCTTTCACCATCCACTGCCCCGCTGTTATCCGTAACCTATTCCTCATCCATCTCCCTTTTGCCACCTGCTGCCCTCGCTTCCTTCCTGCCCTGCAGCGCTGTATAGCCCTTGTGGCTTAGCGCTTCTTTTTGATTATAATAATAATAATAATCTGGATAGCAACACTGAGTCTCTGAAAGAGGAAACTGGTCGCCCTGTGGTCCTTGGTTTCTATGATGAGCTTTTCACCCAGCTCTTTGAGGAACTTTAGAGCACACTTGCCCCATGCTCCAAGGGTCTCCGACCCTATTGGGATGAAGTTATAGCAAGGGGGAAGGTCTTCATATTTGCGGATCTTCTGGGTCTCCCTGTGGCTGGCAGCTCCATCCCCTTCCACTACGGAGTATGGCAAGTAGGTGTCTGCCAATGTGGCGGCACAGGTGTAGTCCCAGGCAATCTGCTTTCCATCCTTCCAAGGTAGCACAGTGGCTCCATCAGGACGCTTTTGACTTCCGTCAGACCTCTGCACTTGATGTTCCCGTTGAGCTGGGCAACGGGCTGTGGCGAGGCTTCTCTTTATGATGTCATTGACCTCCTCATGTCTGGCATACTTCCCTTCTGCTGTGTGACACACGAGACCCTGCCGCAAATACACCTATGTTCGGTGAGGATGGGGGCGGCTAGGCGAAGAGCAACACCAATCCGAATGACCTGTGGGTCTAGTCGAGTGCCCAAGGAGGAATTGGGAACAGCTAACAGGAAATCTCCTGAGTGTGGTGCCTTCACTGCCAGGAGACGAGCTTTGTCCTTTCCTGAAGCGTTGCTAATCCTCTAGTGATAGGTTCAGTGCCTTCTTAAAGGTTGACCTCAGGTGAGCATCATATTCATCGAGTGTTGGGTTGTCAATAGAGGATGCACACCTCAGGAAGTGAGTCTTGGCATAGTAAGGCACCTTGTGAGGAGATACAGAGCATCATGGGCATCAAGATCGCTTATTCTCTCCTCTATTCTCATCATATATATATATATATATATATATATATATATATATATATATATATATATATATATATATATATATATACAGTGGAACCTCAAATATCGAGCTTTCTTCGGTCCAGAAGGCTGTTCAAGTGCCGCTACCAAACGAATTTATTCCCATCAGGAATAATGTAAATTAGATTAGTCCATTTCAGGCCCTCAAAAATACACTTATAAAAGCACTTACAAAAATACACTTACATAATTAGTTGAGTAGGGAGCATTTCGATTTTTGAGGTTCCACTGTATATGTATATATATATATATATATATATATATATATATATATATATATATATATATATATATATATATATATATATATATATATATATATATATATATACACATCTAACCCTACAGGATACTGATGTGTATAAAGCTGCTATGTCATTTCCACAGGGCTCAGCAGGAGGTTTCACCGGTTTAAGGCCTCTAACATTTAAATCAAATACTCAATCCAGCACTTGGTGAGGTTTCAGAGAGGCTGCTGTCTGAACTCACCAAATTTTCCAACCTGTGCCTGGCTGGCAGTGTCCCAGAGGCCATCAAACCCCTTTTCTTTGGTGCCTCATTGTGTGGCCTCCGGAAAAAGGATGGCGGAATCAGGCCCATTGCAGTGGGTAACACCCTTCTGCGCCTAGTCGCCAAGGCTTCAGAGAACCGACATGTTGTTGAATTAGACACATGTGCAACTCTTGGGTATCTTTATTGAGGAAACGTTTCGCCACACAGTGGCTTCATCAGTCCATACACAGTTGAAACTTGAAGAACAGGAGGAGAATGAGGTAATCAGTCCCTCAGCCTTGAGTCGATGTGGTCAATCCATCAATCTTGAATAGAATACGGTATATGAGCGGAGAAGCAGCTTATAAACTGTAGACAGGTGAGGGGCAGCAGTCTTAGGGGGTGTCACATTTGTCCAATGTGGAAGTAGGTCGTGCCCAAGGGTTAGGCAAGTGAAGAATTCCCAAGTATTAAGATCCCAAGAAGTTGCAGTGTCTGACAGGATTGTAGATGAATGGTTCAGAGAAGCAGCTTATAAACCGACGGTTTATAAGCTGCTTCTCCGCTCATATACCGTATTCTATTCAAGATTGATGGACTGACCACATCGACTCAAGGCTGAGCAGGACTGATTACCTCATTCTCCTCCTGTTTTTCAAGTTTCTCCTTTGTATGTACTGATGAAGCCACTGTGTGGCGAAACGTTTCCTCAATAAAGATACCCAAGAGTTGCACATGTGTCTAATTCAACAACATGTCGGTTCTCTGAACCATTCATGTATATTTTCGGTGCTACCTGACGAATGTGGGTGTTCTACATAAGAATACGTTGTACAATACACACATCTATTACTTAAAAAGGGGTTTAAATATATAACGGCTTTAATACACGTGTATATAACTCAGCCTCAATATATAACACGACTTTAATACACGTGTATATAACTCAGCCTCAATATATAACACGGTTTTAATACACGTGTATATAACTCAGCCTCAATATATAACACGGTTTTAATACACGGGTATATAACTCAGCCTCAATATATAACACGGTTTTAATACACGTGTATATAACTCAGCTTCAATATATAACACGGCTTTAATACACGTGTATATATCTCAGCTTCAATATATAACACGGCTTTAATACACGTGTATATATCTCAGCTTCAATATATAACACGGCTTTGTGAGGTATGTTTGTTCCAGTAAGACGACAGACAACTGTGCCATTCACCGAAAGCCTGCCCTTAGGTGATTTAGTCTATCCTGGGCCATTGTCAAGTCACAACTGGGAAAGAAAAGTAGATAATCATGTCAACTATATTCGACTGAAGATGTCTGCTATTCAGGCGAAGCATTTCAGTAATAAAGATATCACTTATATTTAAATATCGTTAATGTATCATTAATATTTATAAAGATATATATTTATATATTGTTAATATTTATTAAAGCTAGCTTTTCTTGATACTGGTGAGGGATTTTTAATCTTGGGATCTTAATACTTGGGAATTCTTCACTTGCCTAACCCTTGGGCACGACCTACTTCCACATTGAACAAATGTGACACCACCTACGACTGCTGCACCTCACCTGTCTACGGTTTATAAGCTGCTTCTCCGCTCATATGCCGTATTCTATTCAAGATTGATGGACTGACCACATCGACTCAAGGTTGAGGGACTGATTACCTCATTCTCCTCCTGTTCTTCAAGTTTCTCCTATGTATGGACTGATGAAGCCACTGTGTGGCGAAACGTTTCCTCAATAAAGATACCCAAGAGTTGCACATGTGTCTAATTTAACAGCATGTCGGTTCTCTGAACTATTCATCTACAACACTTATTCAGGTATACACAAATACAGTTACATATATTATCATATATAGCAACATATGTGTAGAAAACCCAGGATAACCCAAAAAAGTCAGAGAGAGTGACTTACTTCCATTTCGGTCCTTGTGATAAATATTGTAACAGGTTACAATAAAAGAAGATACACTAGGGGAGAGGTAAAATTAATTATTTTTATTGACATTAAAGACAGGATCAGGGTATAGTATAAATATGTTAGGTATACAAGAAATCACTCTCCTCCCTTTTTGTATCCTTATTCATAAGATACATTTTGGCTCTTCTTGAACTGGCTCATGCTATGACAGGCTTTGACTTGTACAGGCAATCGTCTATTCCACTCTTTTATTGCTGTACAGAAAAATGTATTTGAAACCTGACCACTGACTCTAGGTACTGCAAAGTTCTTCTCTCTTCCCCTGGTTCTGTAATTGCTTTGGTTCCCGACCTTAACAAAACTGGCAGCAAAATATTGGGGACACTGGTTGTGAGCAATTTTATAAACGTAATTTAGGTGTAATTGCTTTACTCTGTCTTCAACATTCAGCATATCCAGTTGTTGTAATTCATTCCGGCTTACATAGTCAGGACAAGAAAGTTATCGAAAACGTCTTCTGTACAAAGATACCATCGTGTTGCAGTATCTGACAATGTGAAGATGATGGTATACAATACCGAGAAGTTCATTAAGTAAGACACGTGTCCAACATTTAGGTATCTTTATTCCGAAACGTTTCGCCTACACAGTAGGCTTCTTCAGTCAAATACAGAGATAAAAAGACTATGTAATTAGTCCATCAGTCCATCATACATTGTATGTATGATAACTGTACTTATCATAATTAGTATGAAATTAAGACATGTGCAACATCAAGGTAGCTTTATTGTAGACGTTTCGCCATCCAGTGGCTTTATCAATGCAAATTCCAGGGCATAAATTGAAGACAGTGGAACTGTATACAGAAGATGAGATAATCAGTCCCTCAGCCTTGGAGTTGGTGTGAAGAGCACCGTAGTCGTGGAGGTTCTGGAGCAGAGGCGAGGAGACTGGTGCTTATATAGTAACGTCAGGTGGAAAGGGGACGTGTAGTAGACGAGGGCATAGTTACTGGTAGGTGGGATTCCCCAGTGGAAGACAGAGATAAACAGGATAATCTATGTGACATGTCAAGATATCTTATTAATGAAAATAAGATACCAGATATACTAAGCAAATTTCCTAAATTTGCTTGTAACAGATAAGTAAATTATAGATATGTAAATACAAATCCATATATACTCTTGTTAACCCTTTTGGGGCCTAGTTTCTAGGCCTTTTGTGTATCCATATGCTCTTGCGCTACCGTCCACGGGATGGATATGAGGTGCACAATAAACTAGCCACATCGGTGGTAAAATCTAAATCCCAGTGGAAGTAGGTCATACCCAAAGAGATGGGTTAGTTGTAGTAGTAGTTGTCGTAGCCGTGAAGAAGGTTCTGTGTACATGTCCTCAGAATCAAGATTCCATGATGTTGCTGTGTCTGACAAGTTGCTTAATTGTCTCCCTCAAATTATGTGGATGAAATATTTCAGGAATGTACCTGCGAACCTCGTCCAAATAATTTCGCACGGCTATTATTACTGTATTAATATTGCAGTAATGTTATTACTATTGTATTATTACAACAATTGTACTATTCTTTTTTTTTTGCTGCAATTTAAGGAATAAATGATATTTGGCAAAAAAATGGGGGAAGGTCCCGCGCCAATGTTTCATTCATAAAAACGCCTTATTTACATCAATTGTAGCCAATCAGAGGGAGCAGTCTTTTCCTACTGTGCTTATAACACGACTGCTGAGTGGATGCCTGAAGTAAACACTAGTTTCTACCAATGGGAGCTCAGTAATATATTGTAAGTCCCACCCACTCACTGGGGTACTCAGTGTAGCAACCCATCTTGTGTTGTTTAAACTCATGATCCAAAGAAATGCATATACATATATATTATTACAACTATCACTAGTACATAGACGACTACCACTACTGCTACTGTACTACTACTATTACTATTATACCTCTATTACTTCTACTTTTATCACTATTCTCACTATTTCATTTTTTCCGAATGCAATTACTATTCATATTTTTATTTCCTTTTATGGTGTACAAGGATACAGTAGTTTACATGTAATAAAACATTGTTAGACATAAAAGGCAGCCACTAGTATGCAAGTGCATTTCAGGAAACTAATAAAATGATTAAAGACTATTTAAAAATTAGACAGATTATTAACAAGGATTCTGTATGTAGCTAACCATTATTATATGCACAGTAAGAAAGGTAGTTTAATGAATAATGGTACAATTTTTAAAAGTATGATTTATTTCAAACTGATTGAGTGATTAAGCAGTTAATAACAACTATGTACAAAATAAGACTTGCAATTGATAGAAATATTGTCATAAGTTTTTTCTCTTATAAACATTTTAAGATTATATTACATCCATAGAAATAATGGTATATAATGCCGACAAGTTCATGAATGAGACACATGTGCAACATCTGGGAATATTTAATTTGAAAACGTTTTCCCAACCAGTGGTAAAACAGAGGTTGCTTGAAGGCGAGATAATCAGTCCCTCAGCCTAAATGAAGGTGTTCACCACTGTTAGATGAAGTGCAGCAGTTGACGGCGTCACCACCGGTGGGATATAGTCACTGGTTGGCGAAACCACATAGATGAGGGAATAAATAGCGACATAAACAAGTTTGACGATGACAACAAAATAGGCCGTTGGATTAATTCTGACGAGGACACTAGAGTCCTACATTGGAGTTTTGAGACTTCGATCGCGGGTTCTAACCCCGTCCGTGGTATGGTTTGTTTGCAATCTTGTCATTACGACTTTGTGAGTGATGTTCCTTCAGGCGGACCGAAAGATTTCTGCATGTTTCCCCTACATATTTCTTGGGACAGTATCTACAGGATGGTGTAGTTGCCCGCTGTGGATGTTAGAGGTGTGGGGTTGCGTTTCAGAGTGAGGTCTTTGATAGATGTTTTTATGGTGGAAACATGTATGTTACGAGTATTCTTGGAAACATCACATGGGAGCACTATGAACTACTTAGAGGACTGCTCAATGGGGGATTTGTTGAGGATAGTGTGTGCCTTGAGATTGCAAGGATTGTGTTTTGTAGATGCATTCTTCTTCAAGGAAACGAGGGCTGGAGATGCGAAGAGCTCCCAGGAAGAAACCAACAAGGATATCTCTTTTAGTGCAGATGTCTTGGTGCGAATAGAAGTGTATATGATCGTCCTTTGAAGAGAAGTTTGTCACTGTCGGAAGACTTGCACAGGAGGACGTCGAGGAAATAAAGTTTGCCATCTTTCTCGAGTTCCAGTGTAAATTTTGTTTATGGCTCGACAGCACTGATCATGTTGAGGAGGGTCTGGATATTGAAACGTCTGGGATAGAAAAACCAAGATATTCTTTTTTTTAGTGTTGAGAATGAGAATGATGAATTTCTCAATTTCTAGGTTCTCATAAAAATGTTGGTGAGCACAACACTGAGCGGGCTGCTCGTTGCCGTCCCAAAACTCTGCTTGTAGCAGTTGTCCTGATACTTGAAGTGGTTAAAATTAACAAGAGAGCCACTAGTCTGATGAAATCCAGAAGAGGTAATGGGAGGTCGTGGTTATCAGTGAGCTTCTGTCTCAGAATTTATTGCAGCATTAGTAAGAACGTTTATAAAGAGGGAGAAGGTAACCTGAGTGTTTGAGGTGGGCCTGGCTGATGGTGCCTAGAAGTGTTGAGAGGTATTTAGCAAGGTGGCCAGCTAATCTGTGTGGTGCGATCCCTATGCCCGTAGTGATAGGACGTGTTGGGATGCCAGACTTTTGTATCTTAGAAAGGCCATAAGGTCGTGCTGGTTTTGGTTGACCTGGTGAAAGTTTTAGTAATTTCTTGTCTTGTTCTGATTTTCGTAGGATGTTACGGGCTTTCTGAAGAAAAATCCGGGTTCTTTGAAGTAACAGTGATTCTGAAACAGGGTGGTATGTATTGGCATCACTGAGGAGGTTCTAAACTTTATTGTTGTAGCCGACAGTGTTGAATATCACCACATCTCCTCTGTCAGAGGAGGTAATGATGATATCATCGTTGTTAAGTAAAAGGACACAAGTGCAACTAATGTGACTTTTTTATTGTGGCAACGTTTCGTTCTCCAGGAGCTTAGTCAAGCTTGACACTTGTGTCCTTTTACTTTCCATATTGTCGGTAATTCTACCAACTTTATTACAATCATCGTCGTTAACCAAGCCCCTGAGTACTTGGATGTATCTTCTGGGAATGACCGGTCTTAAATTATCACTGCCCAGTAACTGCAGCAGTGATAATTCCCTGAACGAAACCTTATGACACTCTGAGTCCCCACAAGGTTGGCTCTTAGTTACCTTGTTCAGGAGATGGTGTTTCTTGTTAATGCCGGTAGTGAACTTCAATCCCATTCTGAGGATTTCTGTCTCGGTGGCAGTTACTGTGTAGGAAGATGAGTTATTTATGATTAATGGGCTTCCCATTTCGCTCCATTTGCTGTGGGAGCACAGGTCTTGTAGTTTTCGTAATAATTTCAGTTTTTATTGGATATTAGCAGTGGTAATTTGGCTGAGTATATATTCAACCGTTCGTCTGACAGGAGTGGGAAGTGAAGCACGAATCTAAGCAGCACGTAATGAGACTTTCTTCTGAACATATCGCAGTTCATCGGCGCTTTCTCTGAGGTAGGTGTAAACAGCAGAAGAGAAAGGGTGTCTGGATGTGGTGAGTGTTTGAGGAGCGGACCTGGGTACCACTATTGAAGCAGAGCAATTTTCCAGAAAGTTTAGTCGGTTAACTTTCAGAAGAAGGGACAGGTATCCTCTGTATGTCATGTCCGTAGTGCGCTGCAGTTGCAGATAGCATGGTGTAAACCGTGGTAATAGACTCCAAGGGACATTTGATGAATTGGGACGGGACACAGACCTTAGATGCCGACGATGTCTGGAAGCTTCAGTAATCGCCATCACCGATACCATAGAACATAATAGTAATAAAGTTGGTAGAATTACCGACAATATGTAAAGTAAAAGGACACAAGTGCAACTAATGTGACATTTTTTGTGGCAACGTTTCGCTCTCCAGGAGCTTTGTCAAGCCTTTGTCAAGCTCCTGGAGAGCGAAACGTTACCACAATAAAATGTCACATTAGTTGCACTTGTGTCCTTTTACTTTTCATAGAACATAATACTTTAAATTACAAAATTTCAAAACATTAGCATACATGATACTCAGCCAGGCAAAAAAACCACCTAACCAATAACACAGAAGTCACATGTCTACCCGTCCACGTGCCAATCTGGCATTCTTCAGGTCACCTTGTGTCACACCCCACTCTTCCCCTATATATACTGTCTTTTTAACCTCTATGTTAGAAGTAATCAAGGCTCTAGGATAGAAACGTTTTCAAATAAATATGCCCTAGTGTTTGCTCAAGCGTTTTTTCTAAACCAACTTGTCAGTATCTATAACCAGGGTTTATGCCACCGGTGACGATACCGTCAACTGCTGCATTTCATCTGACTCCTGTATAAACGACCATCTTCCTGCCAATGCTTCAGATTCAGAAAGACTACGGTGGTGAACACCATATAGGCTGAGGAACTGATTACCTTGTTTCCTACTCTGTCCAGTTTCAATACCTTGAAACAACCTCTAAACTGAATTAATAAAGCCATTGTATGGCGAAACTTCTTCAGATTAAATATACCTAAGTGTTATTAATAACCCAAGTGTAATGAACATTTATCAATGCTTAAGATAAACCACATGGAGACAGAGGCTCAGGAGAGTGATTGATCTGTATATTTCGACCACTTTTTTGGATCCTTTTCAGCTGCTGAAGAGGATCCCATAACGGGGTCAAATTATCCACATAAATCAATCTCCTGAGTTTCTGTTTATATGTAGGTTATTAATGAGGATACCCAGGTGTTGCGCATGTGTATAAACATTACAAAATTGTAGTAATATAAGGTTGCATAAATATAAGATTGTCAGAAACATAATATTGTATATCTTACAACAGAACATCTGGCACAATTGAAACCAAAAATAATAAGCAACAGTGTGGTACGTGTTGCCAGATTATTGATTCAGATTTATGAGAGTTCATTAAGAGAAAAAAAGAAACACATAATAATATAAAAAATTCCAAATCTGAATCAGTAAGTAAACTTGATCTGCTTTTCATTTTGTAAATTTAGATAATTTAAATATAATACTATAATCAGCTATGTATGAGCCGAGATGGTCATACATCACTGCAGGGAAGAATGTGCAAAGGTGATGAGGAAGTAGCGAGGTTATGGATTATTGAGCGTAGGGGAGAGAGCAAGAGAAAAAGAAAAATAACAGTCTGTGTAATAGTTAGTTTGTATTTAAAAGTCGAAGAAGGAGTCTATGTGAAAGGTGGAACTTTCAGCAAGCAAGTCAGTGAGAATTAGTATGTTAGAAGTAAATTCTGTGTGCTCACTGATAGGCTGGACAATTTAATGACATATTGTGAACTGATAGTGCAACCTGATAACCCTCGCAAGGCAGTTCCAAGTTTTTTCCTTGAGGTAACTGAGCGAGGCGCGTGTGACCGACATGAAGATAGGAGAGTGAAGTCTTACAAACAATAGCAGCAGGAAGAAGACAGCCAGAAACCTAAACGTGATTTGACAGAAAACCTCGGATGCAGTTGTCGAGAGATCAATAAAAAAAATGAGTAGGGAACACCCCCTGTGGATAACCAGAAGGTCATGAACAGCTGATCGACCAACTGATTCTGTTTATTCGTCACCACAAACATCAACCTGTCCAGGAACCTGGCAAAAAGTAACGTCTTTGTGTTTACTAAAAATGTCGCTCTATCAATGTTGAATGCTTGTAAGTTTTTTCAAACTGAGCCCGTTACTGCGAGTTCTTTATTGGTTAGATATTTTTAGCACGTTATTTATATCCCCTTTATTTATTGTTTTCCAGTTGTACACCACAATCATATCTTCCCCCTGATTCTACGCCTTTCTACACAGTGCAGATTCATTGTTCTCAGTTTGTCCTCGTAGGAAAGATTTCTGATACATGGGATCAACTTTGTCATCCTCTGTAGTTTTCCAGCGTTATTTATATCCATTCTGTAATTTGGTGACCAGAACTGTGTAAAATAATCTAAATGAAGCCTAACCAACGATATATAGAGTTGAAGAATAACCTGAAGACTCTTGTTATTAATGTTTTTTTTGATATGAAACCAGGGATTCTGTTAGCATTATTGCGAAAATCTACACACTTGCCTTGGTTTTGGATTACTGCTAACCAAACCTCCTAAATCTTTTTCACATTCAGAGTCGTTAAGATCTATATTTTTTAGTTTAAAAGCGCCATGGTAATTTCCTTTTCCAAAGTTTAGAACTTTGCATTTGTCTATATTAAACAGCAGCCGCCACTTCTCAGACCACTGCATCAACCTATCCAGATCTTCCTGCAGCGCTCAAGTGTCCTCGTTAGAATTAATTCTACGGCCTCTTTTGGAGTTGTCAGCAAACTTGCTTATGCCATTATTTATTCTCTAATCTATGTCGTTTATGTAAGTTGTGAACAACAAAGGGCTCAACACTGATCCTTCTGGCAATCACGCCTTTATCCAGGAAAAATTTCTCCTATTCCGTGTATCTCTACTTTTCTTACCAATCTTAGATGAAGAACTCTATCAAAAGCCTTACTATATATATATATATATATATATATATATATATATATATATATATATATATATATATATATATATATATATATATATATATATATATACGGAATATACGTGTATTTGCGGCGAAGCGCAAGCCGACCAATATGGTCTACATGGTCTTAACTGTTCCAAAACCAAGGGCTGGCATTCAAGACACAGTGAGGTCAACGACATCATAAAGAGAACCCTTGCTACAGCTGGATGCCCATCCGAGAGGGAGCCCCGATCACTTGCAGCCAACAATACCCACAGCCCAGCAAACCGCCCCGACGGGATCACCATCTGTCCTTGGAAGAATGGCAAGCTCTTAGCATAGAACTATACTTGTGTGTCCATACTGGCTGACACCTATATCTGTCACAGTGTCGGGCGACAGGAAGGAGCTGCTGACCACAGGGAGGAGTACAAGATCAGCAAGTACAGGGACATAAGCCAACAGTATCAATTTGTCCCAGTGGGATCAGAGACCTTGGGATCATGGGGAAAAAATGCCACACGTTTCCTTAAAGAACCGGGTTCCAGACTCATCGACACCACCAAGGGCCCAAGGGCAGCCACTTTCATGTTTCAGCGCCTCAGCGTGGCCATCCAGAGGGGAAATGCTTGCTGCATACTGGGCTCACGTCCGGCTTCGGAGGAGCTGGAGGAAATTCATAATCTTTAATACATTGTACCATTGTATTCATGTGTGTATTGTCTGTAAATGTATTCTGTCTATTAATAAATGTTCCCATAGAATGTAAAATATAGGGGGTGGTAGGAGAAGAAAATATTCAAACAGCTCCGGGGAGAACCTTGAGTTTTCCCTGAGGTACGTTTATTGTCTTCTCTGAGGATGACGGTCCCCAGTTCAGCTATAGAGGTGGTACCTCCATATATATATATATATATATATATATATATATATATATGTGTGTGTGTGTGTGTGTGTGTGTGTGTGTGTGTGTGTGTGTGTGTGTGTGTGTGTGTGTGTGTGTGTGTGTGTGTGTGTGTGTGTGTGTGTGTGTGTGTGTGTGTGTGTGTGTGTGTGTGTGTGTGTATATATATATATATATATATATATATATATATATATATATATATATATATATATATATATATATATATATATATATATTTATTATTATTATTATTATTATTTTTTATTATCACACTGGCCGATTCCCACCAAGGCAGGGTGGCCACCAAGGCAGGGTGGCCCGAAAAAGAAAAACTTTCACCATCATTCACTCCATCACTGTCTTGCCAGAAGGGTGCTTTACACTACAGTTTTTAAACTGCAACATTTACACCCCTCCTTCAGAGTGCAGGCACTGTACTTCCCATCTCCAGGACTCAAGTCCGGCCTGCCGGTTTCCCTGAACCCCTTCATAAATGTTACTTTGCTCACACTCCAACAGCACGTCAAGTATTAAAAACCATTTGTCTCCATTCACTCCTATCAAACACGCTCACGCATGCCTGCTGGAAGTCCAAGCCCCTCGCACACAAAACCTCCTTTACCTCCTCCCTCCAATCTTTCCTAGGCCGACCCCTACCCCGCCTTCCTTCCACTACAGACTGATACACTCTTGAAGTCATTCTGTTTCGCTCCATTCTCTCTACATGTCCGAACCACCTCAACAACCCTTCCTCCGCCCTCTGGACAACAGTTTTGGTAATCCCGCACCTCCTCCTAACTTCCAAACTACGAATTCTCTGCATTATATTCACACCACACATTGCCCTCAGACATGACATCTCCACTGCCTCCAGCCTTCTCCTCGCTGCAACATTCATCACCCATGCTTCACACCCATATAAGAGTGTTGGTAAAACTATACTCTCATACATTCCCCTCTTTGCCTCCAAGGACAAAGTTCTTTGTCTCCACAGACTCCTAAGTGCACCACTCACCCTTTTCCCCTCATCAATTCTATGATTCACTTCATCTTTCATAGACCCATCCGCTGACACGTCCACTCCCAAATATCTGAATACATTCACCTCCTCCATACTTTCTCCCTCCAATCTGATATCCAATCTTTCATCACCTAATCTTTTTGTTATCCTCATAACCTTACTCTTTCCTGTATTCACCTTTAATTTTCTTCTTTTGCACACCCTACCAAATTCATCCACCAATCTCTGCAACTTCTCTTCAGAATCTCCCAAGAGCACAGTGTCATCAGCAAAGAGCAACTGTGACAACTCCCACTTTGTGTGTGATTCTTTATCTTTTAACTCCACGCCTCTTGCCAAGACCCTCGCATTCACTTCTCTTACAACCCCATCTATAAATATATTAAACAACCACGGTGACATCACACATCCTTGTCTAAGGCCTACTTTTACTGGGAAATAATTTCCCTCTTTCCTACATACTCTAACTTGAGCCTCACTATCCTCGTAAAAACTCTTCACTGCTTTCAGTAACCTACCTCCTACACCATACACTTGCAACATCTGCCACATTGCCCCCCTATCCACCCTGTCATACGCCTTTTCCAAATCCATAAATGCCACAAAGACCTCTTTAGCCTTATCTAAATACTGTTCACATATATGTTTCACTGTAAACACCTGTACACCTATATATATATATATATATATATATATATATATATATATATATATATATATATATATATATATATATATATATGCAAGGAATTCGCAAGAGCAGGCCAAATATACACAAACACTGATCTCTGGCAGAAGGAGACTCGATTCTACGAACCTTGGAACAAGGTACGCAGTGCTTTACCATTCTCACCACACTGAACCAATACCCTGGCTCCCAGCTCACGCTAGACGTTGATCCAAGGTAGCCAGCTTTCAGGGAGAAGGCTTACAGCTTTTCATCTCATCCCCTGCATGCATCCACCAACTAAAGATTTTAACAGTGCAAGGAATTCGGAAGAGCTCTTGCGAAAAACAGCATGGATGTAGATGAATGGCTCGAAGAACCGACATGTTGATAAATTAGACACATGTACAACACTTGGGTATCTTTAATGAGAATGTTCTTCACGACTTAGCTACAAGCGAATCTCTCCACATCAGAACTGACACCCCGGCTCTGAACGTGTTTTCGAAAGAACTCAGTGACAGACAGGCAGTTAGACCGACTAGAAACCCACCAACAACTTTCCTTGACGAAATAATTAGACGGCCAGATAACACTCTAAACCTTTTTCAATCCCTATACAATCCTGCTCCTCCTCCTCCTCTCTATTCCAAAAACCTGCCCCTAACCTCTAATCTCAACTTCTGCCCTGCCCTCTGCAGGGTTGGACCTTGAAAGACGTCCTGTTTACAAAGATAGCTTACATGGTTGACTCACGAAATCGTAATGACACGATTGGTTGTTTTCTCTCTCCAACCAATTTTTTTTTGCATTTGAGAAACAGACAACAGCAAACCAGCTTTGACGTTATGCCGACACCTGTGTGAAATGTCCTTTGCCACCCTAACCCAGACCAGTTCTACCATTGCGCCTATACGTTCTTGCAGTCAGCACGGTCCAGCAACTATTCCATCTATCTTGTCAGCCAACGCTATGCAGCTGGGTTTAGCCCTGGCTCTTTTTCTCTCTCTCTTATCCCTTCCTCTCACCCACTTATCTTCCTCTATCCAAACTCTCCCTTTCACCCTCATGTTTTTACCTGGGAGTATTTAGCCAGCCAGTCTCCTTTGTATGGACTGATGAAGCCACTGTGGGGCAAAACGTTTCCTCATTAAAGATACCCAAGTGCTGCACATGTGTCCAATTTATCAACATGGATCTGTGCCGCTTTGAAAAAATCCGTGGAAGTCTTCATTGAAAATGGATTTGAGTCACTGCCAAACATAGACAATTCCCACGATTTCTTCGAGACAACGGATTTTACGTTCTGACAGGTAAAAAGGGCATTGACGGGAATATGCAGGATGAGTTTCACCACAGTGAAGGCAAGTGAGAGGCAGGTCGCAGGATGGATTATTATGATTTGCTGCGCTGCAGACCGGGAATTTTGTAGGTGATCTACAATACTTGGCAGTGTGACCAAATCACCAACAATATCTTCATTACTGAGGTATAGATAGCATTGGACCGCTATATTAACGGAAATTATAGGTTCACGGTGATCGAAGGTAAGTTTAGCAATGTTATCAGGATAACGTTTCCTACCTCAGGCAGGGCGGTCACAGGTTTCCATTATGGTGACTGGGAGAATTTGGAGCTCAAGTTGCTCTTGAATATCCGGACTGAATTGCAGAAAGTCTTGTTGGGTAATGACGTGCGGTATGAGGACAGAACCACAGCTAGAACCGAGAAAAGAATGTATCTATATAGTACCAGGGATGTCGTCAATAGTCTGGAGAGGGAAAGATCGTCAGGCTGCTCAGCGCCCTTCACAACGACACTGAGCATCCCTTAACATGCTTCATGAATGCATTGATAATGCTATGATCAGGGAGGTTAGCAGTAGGTGTGGTTGACTGAGAATTCAGAGTAGACGGTAATAGGTTTCCAGGTAATGCGTTTCGTAGGGTTGCAGTGAGAAGGAATATCTGTAATAGCAACTGGATCGTCAAGTGCTGGTCAAGGTTGTTTGGATGCTGACGTCTAGCCAATCTGTTTTGTGACGCATTGTAGTGGGAGAAGCCGGGTGCATGGTCAGGTAAATCACAGATATCAAAAGAGTCAGCCGGAACACCGGCACCGGAGTTGAGCAACGAGGTGTTGCCCAAAAGCGGTACTGAGTTCGAAGGAAAGTCCGTGGACGAGTCGGGGTCAGGTTAAAGAACTGCGACTAGCTATGCTCGTATATCCCTCCACTAGTACCCTCGTGGCAAAATATACTGACTATGCTGGATGGAAACCGATTCCTACCCTGCATCTCATACCAGTAAACCAGTAATCCAGAATGGCAACCTCACATCCACCGAAACACATCGTCCGACAACAGAAAGGGTGACCAGAAACCCATCAACAGTCGTACGCTTTTTGGCCGCCACCTCCCAGAACTGTCAGGAAGCCTCCAGGGATACTTCTGGTTAGTTAGTTTAATATGTTTATTATGCACCCCATACCCATCCTGTGGGCGGTAGTCAAAAGATTACAGAGGTACATAACTTCTGGGCCGCAAGGATTTATGAAGTCGCCCACCGGAGCTTCGGACGGCAGCTCAGCACATCCCCCAGATGCTCCACTTCCCATGGCAAATAACACCGCAGCAGCGGACCTCAGCGGTATAGGACGATCCCTTTTTCCCTCGACTTGCATGTAGGAGTTAAAAATGTAAGGGAAATATTCCCTAAGGCGAATGGATAACAGAAGAGGGGAAGAGTGATAGAGGGGAAAGAGGCACTCAGATTCGAACTGAGGAAGTAGATAAATATTCTAATTTTTCAGAGCAGGATCCCTTCACTACGTCAAGGGACGTACAAACGGTTATGTAACATGAAAATTAGTATTCACGAATGTATTTTTTCCATATTACGCATATTTCTTCACATAAAATGTCATTTTTGTTAGAAGACTATATGAAATTCATAGTAAAATATTTAAGGCAAAAAATCTTCTGTATGTCAAATACAGACATTATTATTATTATTATTATTATTATTATTATTATTATTATTATTATTATTATTATTATTATTATTATTATTATTATTATTATTATTATTATTATCATTATTATTACTACTACTACTACTGCTACTACTACTATATCTACTGCTACTACTACTATATCTACTGCTACTACTAGGGTTACAATGCATTAAATAACTGCAGGAAAATTATCCGAACTACATTTTCTTGCAGTAGAAACTGTCATCATTGCTACCTTATGTTCGTCAAGGTAGAATATGAACAAACTTCTCCACTTTTGAGAGCAGGTAACTCTTGTCCCAAAAGATTTAAGAAAAGGAGTAATTTATCAGAACTAAAAAGGAGAATAAGAAAAGCCGGATTCTGAGAGGTGAATTTATTGTGTAGAGGTGGACGAGATCACCTGCACAAGTTTTCACTATATACATAAGCAACGGGAATATATTAACCACCTTGGAAGACTTCACACCCACGTACCACACCATATCCTTCACCTTCCCTTCACCATCACCTTCCCTTAGCTCACACTTTTTCCTCACATAAACTTATCCTCACTCACACATCTCTATCCTCAATTCCCCTCTTCCCCCCACACTTTACGGAACAATTTCCTGTATCCACATGCCATCTCCTCACTTACATTTTTTCCTCACCTATCTATCAGGTTTTGGTGATGTCATCAATTTGTTTTGCTCAGAAGAGGTTTCTTTAGATCCATCTCTTCATAATGGCTGTGTAATAATGTACTTTACATAGTATTTCTTACTTAGATACCGAAAGAGCGATAAAGCGTTTGGGATGAGGTGGCATCTTCCTAAGTTTAAAACCTGACTAATCTGTAAGATTGTGGCCCAGTCGGCGATATATATATATATATATATATATATATATATATATATATATATATATATATATATATATATATATATATATATATATATATATATATATATATATATATATATATATATATATCGTGCCGAATATGTAAAACTGGTCAATTAGCAAGAACTCATTTAAAATTAAGTCCTTTCTAAAATTTTCTCTTATACTTTTAAAGACATATTTTTTTTATTAATGTTAATGTAAAAATTTATAATTTTGCACCAAAAGAATCTTAGAAAACTTACCTAACCTTATTATAACAAGTACAATTTATTTTAGCCTAACCCAACACAATATATTTTAGATTTGTTTACAGTAATTTAATACTAAACAAACACAGTGAAATATATTTTTCTCGTTAGGTTCAGAAGGATTTTGGCGAAATTATTACATACACAAATTTTCGCTTGTCCTATATGACAAGATGAACGTTGCAATTTAAGCCAAGATCGCAAATTCTGCCTATTCGGCACGACATATATATATATATATATATATATATATATATATATATATATATATATATATATATATATATATATATATATATATATATATATATATATATATATATATATATATATATATATATATATATATATATATATATATATATTTACACATACACACACGTGCCTAATAAGCCGAACTTACTGAATAGGTTGAGCTCTTTAAAGATTAGAATTTCCCCCTATTTGTTTTAACATATTGATGGATATATTTGTTTCACTGCCAATGATATAATATACATTTTTGGTGGAAAACCTAACTTAGAGACCTCACCTAACCTAACTTAACCTAACGTAATTTTTTTTAGCTAAATTCTGCTATATCATAGGTCAGTTTCTATTTATTTAATATTTCATAAAACCATGGATATATTTGTTTCGTCACATTCACATTCGTTTTCGCCGATTTATGGCAAAAATAAATTTTCCCTCTGTTTATACGGCAGAAAACACCCTTGCTGACTAGGCCAAACTCTACTGTTTGACTCTTTTTTGGCATGACACGCACACACACACACACACACACATATATAGGCTCTCCGCCTAGTCGCTCCCATACTCGCCGAACATAGGTATATTTGCGGCTGGGCGTCGGCTGATCAATTCGGACTTCATTGTCTCGTGTGTCATACATCAGAAGGGAAGTATGCTAGACGTGAGGAAGTCAACGACACTATTAAGAGAAGTCTAGCCACTGCCCGCTGACCAGCTCAATGGGAACCCCAGATACTGAGGTCTGACGGAAGTCAAAAGTGTCCAGGTGGAGCCACTATGCTACCCTGGAAGGATGGTAAGCAGATTCCCTGGGACTACACATGTGCCGCCACGTTGGCGGACACCTACTTACCATACTCTGAAGTTGAAGGGGTTGAAACCAACAGTTACAAGGAGACTCAGAAGATCCACAAACATGAAGACCTTCCCGCTTGCTACAACTTTATCCCAGTAGGGTCAGAGACCCTACTGGGTGTGTTTTAAAGTTCCTCAGAGAACTGGGTGAAAGCCTCATCACAGAAACTAAAGATCACAGAGCGGCCAGCTTCCTCTTTCAGAGACTCAGTGTTGCGATCCAGAGGGGATATGCCTGCAGCATTCTGGGTATGCGACCCACTGCCGGGGAGCTGGATGAAGTATTTGAGATGTAGGCTCTGAGATGTTATTTATGTTGTTCTACTCCCTATTGTATTTTTGCTAATGTATTTTGTTTTCAAATAAATTCTCCATAAAATATAGGAGGTAATGAAACCATGAAACAAGTGGTATGGAATCATTCACCAAACTGTGGCCAGCCGGGAGTAGATTCTGCAACACATTCTACCGCCTCAAGAGACAAAATGTTCACATCGCCTTAACCACTCAACCAGTGGTCAATGATCTTTATCATGCACCGAGCAGAGCTAGGTGTCGCAGGATCTAATCTCAGCTGCCGCAGTTTGTTAAATGATTCAGTACCGAGTGTTTCGTAGTTGAAATCAGCCTTGAGCTTACCACTAACACGAGTGTCCTCTGATCATGGACAACACTTAGCTCTGCTGGGTGCATGATTCTTGTAGGATCGCTGGTTGAGTGGTTAAGGTGATGTGAACATTGTCCTGTATCTTCAGGCGGGAGAATGTGTCACAGGATCTAATCCCGGCTGGTCGTAGTTTGGAAAATTATATGCTGCTTGCGCCATTCTTTGTAGGGTTGGGTGGTCCTGTGGTTTAAAGCGTCATGTGGTTCTCGCTTACCATGAGGCAGGCCAGTACAACATGGGTTCGAATCCTTGGCTAGGGCAGTGTTGCTATATATATATATATATATATATATATATATATATATATATATATATATATATATATATATATATATAAGCAATAAGATCACAGTAAACAGGTGATTTCAGAATATGCAAAACAACCACTGTGAAAGAACAGTGAAATTTCAAACGCTTTCGTGACTACTCACATTATCAAGGAACAATAAAAGTAATATATCAAAGGAAGGCATATAAAGGGTCTAGACCACACCTCACCATCACATCGCACAACAAAGCTACACCTGACACGCGACGACACACGACTCATAAGAAAGAGAACACTGCAGCAGGCCCGCTGGCCCAACTAGACAGATCCTTCACGCAACTCACAAACTATTCTACCCAAGAATTAAGATTTATTATTTGTCTAATGTATTATTAAATTCTTCCCAAAGTCTATTAATTATAAATGGATCTAATTTATATAAACCAAAGGAAATATTCATATTATTTTCAAAACTGCGCTTGGAATTTCACTATTCTTTCATAGTGGTTGTTTTGTATATATATATATATATATATATATATATATATATATAAATATATATATATATATATATAGGTAGTAGGTTGGTAGACAGTAAGATAACAGGGATATCTTGCTACTCCTACTTACACTTTGGTCACACTTCACAGACACGCACATGCATATATATATATACATACATCTAGGTTTTTCTCCTTTTTCTAAATAGCTCTTGTTCTTTTTATTTCTTCTATTGTCCATGGGGAAGTGGAAAAGAATCTTTCCTCCGTAAGCCATGCGTGTCGTATGAGGCGACTAAAATGCCGGGAGCAATGGGCTAGTAACCCCTTCTCCTGTATACAATTACTAAAAAAGAGAAGAAGAAAAACTTTATAAAACTGGGTTGCTTAAATGTGCGTGGATGTAGTGCGGATGACAAGAAACAGATGATTGCTGATGTTATGAATGAAAAGAAGTTGGATGTCCTGGCCCTAAGCGAAACAAAGCTGAAGGGGGTAGGAGAGTTTCAGTGGGGGGAAATAAATGGGATTAAATCTGGAGTATCTGAGAGAGTTAGAGCAAAGGAAGGGGTAGCAGTAATGTTAAATGATCAGTTATGGAAAGAGAAAAGAGAATATGAATGTGTAAATTCAAGAATTATGTGGATTAAAGTAAAGGTTGGATGCGAGAAGTGGGTCATAATAAGCGTGTATGCACCTGGAGAAGAGAGGAATGCAGAGGAGAGAGAGAGATTTTGGGAGATGTTAAGTGAATGTATAGGAGCCTTTGAACCAAGTGAGAGAGTAATTGTGGTAGGGGACTTGAATGCTAAAGTAGGAGAAACTTTTAGAGAGGGTGTGGTAGGTAAGTTTGGGGTGCCAGGTGTAAATGATAATGGGAGCCCTTTGATTGAACTTTGTATAGAAAGGGGTTTAGTTATAGGTAATACATATTTTAAGAAAAAGAGGATAAATAAGTATACACGATATGATGTAGGGCGAAATGACAGTAGTTTGTTGGATTATGTATTGGTAGATAAAAGACTGTTGAGTAGACTTCAGGATGTACATGTTTATAGAGGGGCCACAGATATATCAGATCACTTTCTAGTTGTAGCTACACTGAGAGTAAAAGGTAGATGGGATACAAGGAGAATAGAAGCATCAGGGAAGAGAGAGGTGAAGGTTTATAAACTAAAAGAGGAGGCAGTTAGGGTAAGATATAAACAGCTATTGGAGGATAGATGGGCTAATGAGAGCATAGGCAATGGGGTCGAAGAGGTATGGGGTAGGTTTAAAAATGTAGTGTTAGAGTGTTCAGCAGAAGTTTGTGGTTACAGGAAAGTGGGTGCAGGAGGGAAGAGGAGCGATTGGTGGAATGATGATGTAAAGAGAGTAGTAAGGGAGAAAAAGTTAGCATATGAGAAGTTTTTACAAAGTAGAAGTGATGCAAGGAGGGAAGAGTATATGGAGAAAAAGAGAGAAGTTAAGAGAGTGGTGAAGCAATGTAAAAAGAGAGCAAATGAGAGAGTGGGTGAGATGTTATCAACAAATTTTGTTGAAAATAAGAAAAAGTTTTGGAGTGAGATTAACAAGTTAAGAAAGCCTAGAGAACAAATGGATTTGTCAGTTAAAAATAGGAGAGGAGAGTTATTAAATGGAGAGTTAGAGGTATTGGGAAGATGGAAGGAATATTTTGAGGAATTGTTAAATGTTGATGAAGATAGGGAAGCTGTGATTTCGTGTATAGGGCAAGGAGGAATAACATCTTGTAGGAGTGAGGAAGAGCCAGTTGTGAGTGTGGGGGAAGTTCGTGAGGCAGTAGGTAAAATGAAAGGGGGTAAGGCAGCCGGGATTGATGGGATAAAGATAGAAATGTTAAAAGCAGGTGGGGATATAGTTTTGGAGTGGTTGGTGCAATTATTTAATAAATGTATGGAAGAGGGTAAGGTACCTAGGGATTGGCAGAGAGCATGCATAGTTCCTTTGTATAAAGGCAAAGGGGATAAAAGAGAGTGCAAAAATTATAGGGGGATAAGTCTGTTGAGTGTACCTGGTAAAGTGTATGGTAGAGTTATAATTGAAAGAATTAAGAGTAAGACGGAGAATAGGATAGCAGATGAACAAGGAGGCTTTAGGAAAGGTAGGGGGTGTGTGGACCAGGTGTTTACAGTGAAACATATAAGTGAACAGTATTTAGATAAGGCTAAAGAGGTCTTTGTGGCATTTATGGATTTGGAAAAGGCGTATGACAGGGTGGATAGGGGGGCAATGTGGCAGATGTTGCAAGTGTATGGTGTAGGAGGTAGGTTACTGAAAGCAGTGAAGAGTTTTTACGAGGATAGTGAGGCTCAAGTTAGAGTATGTAGGAAAGAGGGAAAATTTTTCCCAGTAAAAGTAGGCCTTAGACAAGGATGTGTGATGTCACCGTGGTTGTTTAATATATTTATAGATGGGGTTGTAAGAGAAGTAAATGCGAGGGTCTTGGCAAGAGGCGTGGAGTTAAAAGATAAAGAATCACACACAAAGTGGGAGTTGTCACAGCTGCTCTTTGCTGATGACACTGTGCTCTTGGGAGATTCTGAAGAGAAGTTGCAGAGATTGGTGGATGAATTTGGTAGGGTGTGCAAAAGAAGAAAATTAAAGGTGAATACAGGAAAGAGTAAGGTTATGAGGATAACAAAAAGATTAGGTGATGAAAGATTGAATATCAGATTGGAGGGAGAGAGTATGGAGGAGGGGAACGTATTCAGATATTTGGGAGTGGACGTGTCAGCGGATGGGTCTATGAAAGATGAGGTGAATCATAGAATTGATGAGGGAAAAAGAGTGAGTGGTGCACTTAGGAGTCTGTGGAGACAAAGAACTTTGTCCTTGGAGGCAAAGAGGGGAATGTATGAGAGTATAGTTTTACCAACGCTCTTATATGGGTGTGAAGCGTGGGTGATGAATGTTGCAGCGAGGAGAAGGCTGGAGGCAGTGGAGATGTCATGTCTGAGGGCAATGTGTGGTGTGAATATAATGCAGAGAATTCGTAGTTTGGAAGTTAGGAGGAGGTGCGGGATTACCAAAACTGTTGTCCAGAGGGCTGAGGAAGGGTTGTTGAGGTGGTTCGGTATATATATATATATATATATATATATATATATATATATATATATATATATATATATATATATATATATACATACAAATACCCATACACACATATATATGTGTGTGTGTGGTGCCGAATAATGGCCTAAACGGCAAGGGTGTTTTCTGCTGAATAAGAATTAAAATAGTTTCTCGCCATAAATTTACAAAAATCAATCCGAACATAACGAAAACAATATATATATATATATATATATATATATATATATATATATATATATATATATATAAACACCGCAGTGTTGCTATATATATATATGTTTTTGTGTGTGTGTGTGTGTATGTGCTCCATCACTCTTATTGAATGATGGGGCAGAGGTGGAAGTTGCGAACATAGGTGAGCCACAGGGGTGACAGGGCACAGGTAGACGCTGCAAATACAGTTATACCAGACGGGTGAGGAGGCACAGTGAGCCGGCAAACAGGGATAATCTCCAGGAGTGACGAGACACAACGATAGATGAGCGACAGTGGTGAAGGGGCACAGAAGGAAGTTACAGACACAGAGGCGGCTCAGGGATGATAGGAAATACTTCTGCAAATTTGTAGGGCCGCAATTTAATGGAGCGAAGTAGGAACGGAAAGCCGAGAGTAAGGGGTGTCACTGCGAACAGGAAACGCACCTTCGTTCAAAGTTTCCTCGGGAAAAGAATCAAGTGACAGCAATAAAAGAGAAACAGGAAGGCCAACACCAGAACGTTATTTCGGCTCATGTAGACAGAGATAAACACGCGAAAACTGGGACAGCAACACTCGGAGCTTTCCCGCTTTTCCCTGTATCCTCTTATATTCCACTGCAATAAGGCCATTATTACAAACTGTAAAACAACAGAAGGCAGGAGGTGGTTTTGGGCTAGGGTGGCCAGTAGAGTCATTGTATGGCGGGAGTGGGAAGGCAGAAATAGGCGATATGTGTGTAACCCTAAAAGAAAATAGATACGGAAGGGGGGGGGGGTAGGGGTTCGGTGGGTGAGAATGTTAAGGTAAAAGAGGCTGGTCAGTGGCCATTGCAGGTTTTATCTCCTCAGTAAAAACCGATATGGCCTCAAGAGTTCCTGAAGACAAAGGAGTAACAGGAAGCGGGATGCAAGAGTCGGAAGAGGCAAATGGAGCAGAGAGCGAAGAGATATTGGCGGTAATGAAGAGTGGGAGACAGAGGGAGTCGAGGGGTGTTGTGGGAGCAAGGAACCTGGGTAAAGACAGTTACACTACTTGCGTAATTATTATGGATTTTTAAAAAAAAAAATCGATATTTTTCTACTAAAAGGTCAATTAAGCAAATTTCATTGATACATTAACACAGGGCAACTACTTAAAATGAACTTTTAAAGAGTTTAGAGTATTGTGAGTTTTTGTGAGGCAACTCTGATGGAACAATGGATGGCAACATTGAATTAGATGGGCCGTGTGGTGGTCATTCACAGACTTGTCTCATTTGCTGTCCTGGTTTGATTCACAAATAATAATAATAATAATAATAATAATAATAATAATAATAATAATAATAATAATAATAACAATTTTATTTCTATAAGTACATGCACAAGGTATACAGTCCCAGCTGACATCAATGACATACTACTATATAGAAAGCCGCTTGTTATGCTGAGCATTTCGGGTAAATTAGGTCAATTTTGTCCCAGGATGCGACCCACACAAGTCGACTAACACCCAAGTACCCATTTTACTGATGGATGAACATGGACAGCAGGTGTCTTATGGAAACCCGCCGTAATGTTTTCCAGCTGGACCGGGGGATCGATTCCCGGACCTCAGTGTGTGAGCCGAGTACGCTTGCGATCGAGCTACGGGACACCAAAAGTTTTCCGTTTCTTATTGACTGTGATAATTCCATTAGTGTGTACTTTATTTGCTTGATACTTAATGTGCCTTTTGTACTTTTCTTGCAGTTTAATGATTAGAAAAAAAAGTCAGCAGAAATGGGTAAAACCAGCGATCAGAGTCCTCGCAACGTGCCACAGATAAAACTTTTATTGTGACAACACTCTGAAACAGAAATAGGAATAAAACTTGGTGTTTCAACTTAGTCATAAAAAAATTGAATTACGATCAAGATTGAAACCACAGGGAAGATGTGGTAGAAAGCGGAAAACACCGAGAATAGGAAGAAAAATAATAGGAATAGCTCTTTACAACAGAAAAGCATTTTGCAGGAAGATTTTCTCTGACTTAGCAGCAGCAGTAGTTAATGATAGGCGTTTGGAGAGTTTCTTAATGACATATCATCTCAGAAAGAGGCCGCTGCTTACTGAACTCATGATACGGAAACATTAACGTCTGGGTTAAGAATCACATTGAGTGAACTTCTGAACAAT
The DNA here is from genome assembly GCF_038502225.1 of Cherax quadricarinatus. Classification (NCBI taxonomy): domain Eukaryota; kingdom Metazoa; phylum Arthropoda; class Malacostraca; order Decapoda; family Parastacidae; genus Cherax; species Cherax quadricarinatus. The sequence continues at coordinate 4,161,975 of NC_091297.1, forward strand.
GGGAGCAGGTATGAATCACATTTAGCTATTCAGTTCATGTATTGTTCATAAAAGAACATAATTAAAATTAAGATTATCAGTCAGCTTCTATTGCCTTTTCTGTTGTTGTAATTGGTGTTCTCTGATGAGTCAACCTTTGTAGTGCTGGATGACTGTGTGTTGACTGTGTGTTGACTGTGTGTTGACTGTGTGTTGACTGTGTGTTGACTGTGTGTTGACTTCGTGTTGACTCGAAGAACGCGGTCAGGTGAGGAATTTATGCCTTAGTGTCTGAAGAAAACGGTCAAATTTCCTCAGAAAATTATGGTGTCGTGAGCCATTTCAGTTCATGGAACAAGTTGTGCGCACATTATTGAGGTTACCATGAACCAGGTTATGTATATAGAAGCACTACAACGTCAATTATTACCTCAGATAAGAGACTGGTATGGTGACGGACGTTTGATGTGTCAACAAGTATCAGCTCACGTCACATGGCAAAATCAGTAAAGATGTGGGGCACAAAATGGCGTGAGCTGTTCCCATAAGCTGTAAATTCCCCCGACATGAACCTTATTGAAAATTTATTTTCTGCACTGAAGGATGAAATACAAGAAGTTAACATACGACTAAAGTGCAACTCATAGAACCATTTTAAGGTTTACCTGGAGTTTACCTGGAGAGAGTTTCGGGGGTCAACGCCCCCGCGGCCCGGTCTGTGACCAGGCCTCCTGGTGGATCAGCGCCTGATCAACCAGGCTGTTGCTGCTGGCTGCACGCAAACCAACGTACGAGCCACAGCCCGGCTGATCAGGAACTGACTTTAGTTGCTTGTCCAGTGCCAGCTTGAAGACTGCCAGGGGTCTGTTGGTAATCCCCCTTATGTGTGCTGGGAGGCAGTTGAACAGTCTCGGGCCCCTGACACTTATTGTATGGTCTCTTAACGTGCTAGTGACACCCCTGCTTTTCATTGGGGGGATGGTGCATCGTCTGCCAAGTCTTTTGCTTTCGTAGTGAGTGATTTTCGTGTGCAAGTTTGGTACTAGTCCCTCTAGGATTTTCCAGGTGTATATAATCATGTATCTCTCCCTCCTGCGTTCCAGGGAATACAGGTTTAGAAACCTCAAGCGCTCCCAGTAATTGAGGTGTTTTATCTCCGTTATGCGCGCCGTGAAAGTTCTCTGTACATTTTCTAGGTCGGCAATTTCACCTGCCTTGAAAGGTGCTGTTAGAGTGCAGCAATATTCCAGCCTAGATAGAACAAGTGACCTGAAGAGTGTCATCATGGGCTTGGCCTCCCTAGTTTTGAAGGTTCTCATTATCCATCCTGTCATTTTTCTAGCAGATGCGATTGATACAATGTTATGGTCCTTGAAGGTGAGATCCTCCGACATAATCACTCCTAGGTCTTTGACGTTGGTGTTTCGCTCTATTTTGTGGCCAGAATTTGTTTTGTACTCTGATGAAGATTTAATTTCCTCATGTTTACCATATCTGAGTAATTGAAATTTCTCATCGTTGAACTTCATATTGTTTTCTGCAGCCCACTGAAAGATTTGGTTGATGTCCGCCTGGAGCCTTTCAGTGTCTGCAATGGAAGACACTGTCATGCAGATTCGGGTGTCATCTGCAAAGGAAGACACGGTGCTGTGGCTGACATCCTTGTCTATGTCGGATATGAGGATGAGGAACAAGATGGGAGCTAGTACTGTGCCTTGTGGGACAGAGCTTTTCACCGTAGCTGCCTCGGACTTTACTCTGTTGACGACTACTCTCTGTGTTCTGTTAGTGAGGAAATTATAGATCCATCGACCGACTTTTCCTGTTATTCCTTTAGCGCGCATTTTGTGCGCTATTACGCCATGGTCACACTTGTCGAAGGCTTTTGCAAAGTCTGTATATATTACATCTGCATTCTTTTTGTCTTCTAGTGCATTTAGGACCTTGTCGTAGTGATCCAGTAGTTGAGACAGACAGGAGCGACCTGTTCTAAACCCATGTTGCCCTGGGTTGTGTAACTGATGGGTTTCTAGATGGGTGGTGATCTTGCTTCTTAGGACCCTTTCAAAGATTTTTATGATATGGGATGTTAGTGCTATTGGTCTGTAGTTCTTTGCTGTTGCTTTACTGCCCCCTTTGTGGAGTGGGGCTATGTCTGTTGTTTTTAGTAACTGAGGGACGACCCCCGTGTCCATGCTCCCTCTCCATAGGATGGAAAAGGCTCGTGATAGGGGCTTCTTGCAGTTCTTGATAAACACAGAGTTCCATGAGTCTGGCCCTGGGGCAGAGTGCATGGGCATGTCATTTATCGCCTGTTCTAAGTCATTTGGCGTCAGGATAACATCGGATAGGCTTGTGTTAGTCAAATTTTGTGGCTCTCTCATAAAAAATTCATTTTGGTCTTCGACTCTCAGTCTGGTTAGCGGCTTGCTAAAAACTGAGTCATATTGGGACTTGAGTAGCTCACTCATTTCCTTGCTGTCATCTGTGTAGGACCCATCTTGTTTAAGTAGGGGCCCAATAATTCTGCCAAAATCGAGGAATTATGCAAAATTTTGGTCGTTGTCATGACCTGGCTAGGGCTGGTCAAACTAAATATTAATCAATCTATAACAGTTGACCTGTACTGGTGTATAAAAATAAATCCTTTAGCAGTCAGTGAAATTGGTTTAATTGACCTTTCAGTAGAAAAATATCGATTTTTAAAAAATCCATAATAATTATACCAGTGCTGTAGGTGCCGGAAAAATAGGCAAGAAAGAAGACAAAGAGGAAAGGAAAGTTAAACACTGAGGAGCTAAAGGTTGGAAGGAAGTTTTAACGACTGAGGGTTTTAAGCCCTTGAGGCTTAGGAGGAACAGATAAAAGTCCAGCTGGGGAGGGCTGTGTGAGAAGAGAAACAGGAAAAGTGGAGGATGACGTAGGAAGAATGGGCGAAGGCGAAGAGGTGGAAGCATCAGAGGGGAGCACTGCATAAAAGTTTAACATAAGGATAACTGAAGAAGAGAGAACATCAGGTACCTGACGGGGACGAGCCACTTAGGAGTAGGAGAGCCGTGGAAGTATTCTTTGGAGATGGAGCTGAGTCACTGCCATAGCGAAGGATATGGCCTCCCTTTCCTTAACAACGAATTTCACGTTCTCTCAAGTAAAGAAGGCATTGGTGGGAATACGTAGTTTAGGCAAATGGGAGGCAGGCCACAGGATGGATTATTATGATCTGCTACGTTCTGCCGGTTATTTACAATACTTGGCTGGGTAGCCAAAGCGCCAGCAATGTCTGCAGTGTTCAGGTGTAGGGAGTAGCTTCCATACCTATAGGCGTTGGCTCGCTATATAAAAGGAAGCAGGACACTCCCGGCAGTTGAAGGTTAGTTTAGCAATGTTCTTAGGAAAACATCGACCCCGGGCAGGGCGGACATAAGCCTCTACTATGGCGACTGGAAAGGTTTTAGAACTCAAGTCACTTTTGATTGTCCGGGCTGCTTGCAGAAAGTCTTGTTGGATAATATTATATGGGATGAGTATATAACCACAACTAGAACTGAGAAAAGAATGTCTTTGTATTATTACAATGATGTTAACCGAGTGGAGGGAAAGACTGTCAGCTTGCTCAACGCCCTTTACAGTGACAATGCACGTCCCACTCTTGAGAACCTGAGAGGACACATTTTGTCCAGTCTGCCTCATGAGTGCTTTTATAATGTCATGGTCAATGAGGTAAGCCGTAGGCATGGCAGGCTGAAGATATACGAATTTCGTATCTCTTCAGGTAGCGCGTTTCTTAGGGTTGGAGCGAGAAGGAATGTGTGTGCAAGAACACATGGATCGTCAAGTATGAGTCGAAGTCATTTGGACTTTGGCGTCGAGCCAAACCGTCAAGTGGCGTGCAATCGATTCGAAAATCAACGCACCGTTGTGGGAGAAGCCGAGTGCCTGCATAAGGTAGAAGGAACATCAGAGGTATCTAAAGGGTCAGCCAGAACCTCGGCACAGGAGTTAGGCAACAAGGCGTTATTCAGAAGTGGTACCCGGTTCAAGGGAAGGTCCGTGGATGGGTCGGGATCAGGTTAGGGTGTTGTGAGGGTATTGGGCCCGGGAGACAAATAAACTGGACTAACCATGAATTAAAGATTTATTTTATTTATTTTTTTCTGTCAAAAAAGGGAGGAAGGGAGAAAGACGGGCAGCTCCAAGAACAAAAAGAGATTGCATATTCCCCTCTGTGTCCAAGAGTACCCTCGTCTCGACAAGTAGAGCCGATACTGCCTATCCTTCCCTTCTTGACAATAAACTAGCAATGCAGGATGACAGCCTCACATCAACTGAGCCACCTCGGCACAAAAAAGTAATAGGGCGACCGGAAATCCGCCAAAAGTCATACCTCCTTTGGCCGCCACCTTCTGGAACTGACAGGAGGGCCTCCATGGCTACACCCATCATCCAAGAAAACACGAGGCTGTCCACCGGGACTCCAGAGAGTAGTCCAGCACATCCTCAGATAATCCAGTTTCCACGGCAAACGACACCATCACTGAGGGTCCCAACGGAACGGGACGAACAAGTTTAGTCTCGGTGCTGTAATTCACAAAGCAAATATCCCCAAAGGCCTAATGAATAGGAGGGAAGGGGTTAGGGGAACAAGATTCGATCCGAAGAAGGAAACAAACAGCATAATTCCCTGGGTCGAGAGTCCCTTCGCCACCTCAAGGGGACCACGAAGCATAGTTCTGCTTCTGCAGCTACAAATAGATAATCAGAAATAGGTAGCGGCACACACACACACACACACACACACACACATTTGTTGTCAGCAGCCAGATACACAAAATAACTAGTGTCTTAGAGTTAGAGAAGAGTCACCTATTTACAGTTTCTCATCCCGACTTGTAAATGCCGGTAGAAAACTCACAATATACGAAATATCAAAATGTAAATTGGTCATGAAATCTTTACTCACTATGGAGTGGCCTCATGTGTAAGAGTCCAGACATTAACCAGATATTTTACATTAATAGTAAAGGCAATGATACCCCATAGTTTTGAGTTTAACACTGGTACTTCATACTAATGCGCTCAGTCTTCATACTCTGTACTCGTTTTCTTTAAGTCAGTGGTCTTCAGTAACGTTTTACCTGTGACTTACCAATGACCTGTGTTGAGAATTTCCCCACTCTCTCGGCTCGCCATTGGGTCAACCAGGCTGAGCCAAGGTCTGTGATTTTCTGTAACTGGTCTAAGGTCTGTGGTTTCAGTAACTGGTTCCATTGTCTGTGGGCTTCAGTCACTGGCGCAAGGTCTGTGATCTTCTGTAATGGGCCCATAGCCAATGGTCTTCAGTAAGTAAATTAAGGTCTGCTATCTTCATTAACTGAGCCAAGGCTTGAGATTTTCAGTAATGGTCTAGAATTTGTCTTCATTTATACGTCTGTAGTCTACAGTAACGGGTTCCATCTGTAGTCTACAGTAACGGGCTCCATCTGTAGTCTACAGTAACGGGTTCCATCTGTAGTCTACAGTAACGGGCTCCATCTGTAGTCTACAGTAACGGGTTCCATCTGTAGTCTACAGTAACTGGTGATCTTCGTATGACATTTGGAGAGAATCGGGGCTCAATTTCTGTTATTTTATCAAGTGATAGACATGATAGCAGTTCATCATTATTAAAAAGTGAAAAACCGAGAAAAAAACTTTTAAATGAGACACAATATATTCACGTTCTTGTTCTGTAATCACAGACCGTCCAGCACTCGTAATGTTAAAGGTCTGTGATTTTTGGTCTAGGTCTGACACTGATAAATGTATACTACAGTTCTGAATTACTTCAAAGTGTACTCACCTACGATGATAATGAGACATAATTCGGGTTATTTCATTTTATTACGTTTCGTCCACCAGTGACGAAATGTTTTCTAATTAAATACCACAACCCACCTATTGTCTCATTACCATCATCGTTCTGCAGTTATTTATTATCAAGTTTATATATATATATATATATATATATATATATATATATATATATATATATATATATATATATATATATATATATATATATATATATATATATATATATATATATATATATATATATATATATATATATAGACATGTTATCAAGAAGTGTGGTCAAGTACATGTTGGTCACGTCACCCCTAATAAAGTCGCTTTCCGTCACCCTCATTGCTAATTATTCATGAAAATCATAAAATATATATAAACATCAATATATATCATACAAGTGTTTATGTGTCTCTGATATGTTTAAATGTGATATGTATAGTATTATAAATATGAGAACAGAGATTTATATATATATATATATATATATATATATATATATATATATATATATATATATATATATATATATATATATATATATATATATATAAAGACCACTAGTATTGCTTTCTTTCTATGTTGAGAGGTTCCAGCATGGGCTGTGCTATGTTGAAAGGTTCCAGCAAAGGCTGCGCTATGCTGAGAGCTTACAGCATAGGCTGTGCTATATTAAGAAATATGAAGAGAACCAGTGAGCCTTAGTTTGCAGTTTTGGCCTCTTCCCTACATGATTCTGTTACCTAACATAAATCTTTTCATAAGTATCATTTTATCCTTATATTTACCGTAAATCATACGAACAAGAAAGTTTAAACCTATGCAGGGTGTCACTTGGAGTATCCTGATACAGTTGCCACGTCGTTTAATAGTGAAAAAAAATATTTTTCGTAATTTTTTTTTTTTTGACATCTGGCCTTAATGTCCGAAATGCCAGTGGTTCTCTTGGTGTCAGTAAATAAGGGTATCCAAGAGTGCTAGCCTAGATAATCTATCCGTCTACCTCCTGAGAAAAAGCAAGTGGGGTTAATAACATGCTTCACGACCTTCTTTGTGGCGGTCAGAAGGAAGAAGTTGGTTGATGAAAAGCGATTAGAAAAGTGGTCACAATGCCGTCTGTCAAGTTATCAGCTGTTCATTGTTTGGGCAAGCAGGTAGGTACGGGTGCTGACCACCTGCCTCCTTCCCGACACAAGATGGAGCGGGCCCCGCGCAGCACGAAGCCTGAGCTGCACGTGTATGTAATGTTGTCGTTGATAGGATAATAAAATTTAATTGAGCTCATGGTGCCAGAGATGATGGTGCCAGGGTAGGTGCAAGCCAGGAGACCTGTAGGCAGACACACAGAAAAAGAGTATCAGCCACAATTTGGCGAATGAGTATTTCTCTACTCAGGCCTAACTTTATTATATATCATTATTATCCGCATGATGAACTGAGACGGATATATGTCTATAGAGTTTCTTTGAGTTTAAATATATTTTTTGTCACATTCACACCCATGCGCGCACACACACACACACACACACACACACACACACACACACACACACACACACACACACACACACACACACACACACACACACACACACACACACACACACACACACACACACACAAACACACACACACACACACACACACAAACACACACACACATACACACACACACACACACACACACACATACACACATATACACACACACACACACACATGCACACATACACACATATACACATACACACACACACATACACATACACACACACACATACACACACACATACACACACTCACAAACACACACACACACACACACACACACAAACACACACACACACACAGACATACACACACATACAGACATACACACACAGACATACACACACACACACACACACATACACACACACACATATATATACACACACACACACACACGCACATACACACATACACACATATACACACACACACACACACACAAACACACACACACACATACACACACACACACACACACACACTACAAGAGAGAGAGGAGAGGATGAACCAGCAAGGCTGGACTTAGTATTCACTTTGAGTAGTGCAGATATCGAGGACATCACATATGAAAGACCCCTTGGGGCCAGTGACCATGTGGTTTTAAGCTTCGAATACACAGTAGAGCTACAAGTGGAGGGAGAAGCAGGAAGGCCAGGACGAATGAAGCCAAACTACAAGAAAGGGGACTACACAGGAATGAGGAACTACCTGAACGGGGTTCAGTGGGACAGAGAACTGGCAGGGAAGCCAGTTAATGAGGTGATGGAATATGTAGCAACAAAATGCAAGGAGGCTGAGGAGAGGTTTGTACCCAAGGGTAACAGGATTAATGAAAAAGCCAGGATGAGCCCATGGTTTACCCAAAGGTGCAGGGAGGCAAAAACCAAGTGTGCTAGGGAATGGAAGAAATATAGAAGGCAAAGGACCCAGGAGAATAAGGAGAACAGTCGTAGAGCCAGAAACGAATATGCACAGATAAGAAGGGAGGCCCAAAGACAATATGAAAATGACATAGCAGCGAAAGCCAAATCTGGCCCGAAACTGTTGTACAGCCACATCAGGAGGAAAACAACAGTCAAGGACCAGGTAATCAGGCTAAGGAAGGAAGGAGGAGAGACAACAAGAAATGACTGTGAAGTATGTGAAGAACTCAACAAGAGATTCAAAGAAGTGTTCACAGAGGAGACAGAAGGGACTCCAGAAAGACGGAGAGGTGGGGCACACCACCAAGTGCTGGACACAGTGCACACAACCGAGGAAGAAGTGAAGAGGCTTCTGAGTGAGCTAGATACCTCAAAGGCAATGGGGCCAGATAACATCACCCCATGGGTATTGAGAGAGGGAGCAGAGGCGCTATGTGTACCCCTAACAACAATATTCAATACATCTATCGAAACAGGGAGATTGCCTGAGGCATGGAAGACAGCAAATGTAGTCCCAATCTTTAAAAAAGGAGACAGACATGAAGCATTAAACTACAGACCAGTGTCACTGACATGTATAGTATGCAAAATCATGGAGAAGATTATCAGGAGAAGAGTGGTGGAACACCTAGAAAGGAATGATCTCATCAACAGCAGCCAACATGGTTTCAGGGACGGGAAATCCTGTGTCACAAACCTACTGGAGTTCTATGACATGGTGACAGCAGTAAGACAAGAGAGAGAGGGGTGGGTGGATTGCATTTTCTTGGACTGCAAGAAGGCGTTTGACACAGTTCCACACAAGAGATTGGTGCAAAAACTGGAGGACCAAGCAGGGATAACAGGGAAGGCACTTCAATGGATCAGGGAATACTTGTCAGGAAGACAGCAGCGAGTCATGGTACGTGGCGAGGTGTCAGAGTGGGCACCTGTGACCAGCGGGGTCCCGCAGGGGTCAGTCCTAGGACCAGTGCTGTTTCTGGTATTTGTGAACGACATGACGGAAGGAATAGACTCTGAGGTGTCCCTGTTTGCAGATGACGTGAAGTTGATGAGAAGAATTCACTCGATCGAAGACCAGGCAGAACTACAAAGGGATCTGGAGAGGCTGCAGACATGGTCCAGCAATTGGCTCCTGGAGTTCAATCCCACCAAGTGC
>NC_091297.1:4178930-4193930 GCF_038502225.1 Cherax quadricarinatus
TGGAGGATTGATCCTGCAAGACTAGGTGGAGGATTGATCCTGCAAGACTAGGTGGAGGATTGATCCTGCAAGACTAGGTGGAGGATTGATCCTGCAAGACTAGGTGGAGGATTGATCATACAAAACTAGGTGGAGGATTGATCTTGCAAGACTTGGTGGAGGATTGATCCTGCAAGACTAGGTGGAGGATTGATCCTGCAAGACTAGGTGGAGGATTGATCCTGCAAGACTAGGTGGAGGATTGATCCTGCAAGACTAGGTGGAGGATTGATCATACAAAACTAGGTGGAGGATTGATCTTGCAAGACTTGGTGGAGGATTGATCCTGCAAGACTAGGTGGAGGATTGATCCTGCAAGACTAGGTGGAGGATTGATCCTGCAAGACTAGGTGGAGGATTGATCCTGCAAGACTAGGTGGAGGATTGATCCTGCAAGACTAGGTGGAGGATTGATCCTGCAAGACTAGGTGGAGGATTGATCCTGCAAGACTAGGTGGAGGATTGATCATACAAAACTAGGTGGAGGATTGATCTTGCAAGACTTGGAGGAGGATTGATCCTGCAAGACTAGGTGGAGGATTGATCCTGCAAGACTAGGTGGAGGATTGATCCTGCAAGACTAGGTGGAGGATTGATCCTGCAAGACTAGGTGGAGGATTGATCCTGCAAGACTAGGTGGAGGATTGATCCTGCAAGACTAGGTGGAGGATTGATCATGCAAGAGTAGGTGGAGGATTGATCCTGCAAGACTAGGTGGAGGATTGATCATGCAAGACTAGGTGGAGGATTGATCATGCAAGACTAGGTGGAGGATTGATCATGCAAGAATAGGTGGAGGATTGATTATGCAAGACTAGGTGGAGGATTGATCCTGCAAGACTAGGTGGAGGATTGATCTTGCAAGACTTGGTGGAGGATTGATCATGCAAGACTAGGTGGAGGATTGATCATGCAAGACTAGGAGGAGGATTGATCTTGCAAGACTTGGTGGAGGATTGATCATGCAAGACTAGGTGGAGGATTGATCATGCAAGACTAGGTGGAGGATTGATCATGCAAGAATAGGTGGAGGATTGATTATGCAAGACTAGGTGGAGGATTGATCCTGCAAGACTAGGTGGAGGATTGATTCTGCAAGACTAGGTGGAGGATTGATCCTGCAAGACTAGGTGGAGGATTGATCCTGCAAGACTAGGTGGAGGATTGATCATGCAAGACTAGGTGGAGGATTGATCCTGCAAGACTAGGTGGAGGATTGATCCTGCAAGACTAGGTGGAGGATTGATCATGCAAGACTAGGTGGAGGATTGATCCTGCAAGACTAGGTGGAGGATTGATCCTGCAAGACTAGGTGGAGGATTGATCCTGCAAGACTAGGTGGAGGATTGATCCTGCAAGACTAGGTGGAGGATTGATCCTGCAAGACTAGGTGGAGGATTGATCCTGCAAGACTAGGTGGAGGATTGATCATGCAAGACTAGGTGGAGGATTGATAATGCAAGACTAGGTGGAGGATTGATCCTGCAAGACTAGGTGGAGGATTGATCCTGCAAGACTAGGTGGAGGATTGATCATGCAAGACTAGGTGGAGGATTGATCATGCAAGACTAGGTGGAGGATTGATCCTGCAAGACTAGGTGGAGGATTGATCCTGCAAGACTAGGTGGAGGATTGATCATGCAAGACTAGGTGAAGGATTGATCCTGCAAAACTAGGTGGAGGTTTGATCATGCAAAACTAGGTGGAGGATTGATCCTGAAAGACTAGGTGGAGGATTGATCATGCAAGACTAGGTGAAGTATTGATCCTGCAAGACTAGGTGGAGACTTGATGCTGCAAGACTAGGTGAAGGATTGATCCTGCAAGACTAGGTGAAGGATTGATCCTGCAAGACTAGGTGGAGGATTGATCATGCAAGACTAGGTGGAGGATTGATCCTGCAAGACTAGGTGGAGGATTGATCCTGCAAGACTAGGTGGAGGATTGATCCTGCAAGACTAGGTGGAGGATTGATCCTGCAAGACTAGGTGGAGGATTGATCATGCAAGACTAGGTGGAGGATTGATCCTGCAAGACTAGGTGGAGGATTGATCATGCAAGACTAGGTGGAGGATTGATCCTACAAGACATGGTGGAGGATTGATCATGCAAGACTAGGTGGAGGATTGATCATGCAAGACTAGGTGGAGGATTGATCCTGCAAGACTAGGTGGAGGATTGATCCTGCAAGACTAGGTGGAGGATTGATCCTGCAAGACTTGGTGGAGGATTGATCATGCAAGACTAGGTGGAGGATTGATCATGCAAGACTAGGTGGAGGATTGATCCTGCAAGACTAGGTGGAGGATTGATCCTGCAAGACTAGGTGGAGGATTGATCCTGCAACACTTGTTGGGGGATTGATCTTGCAAGACTAGGTGGAGGATTGATCCTGCAAGACTAAGTGGAGGATTGATCCTGCAAGACTAGGTGGAGGATTGATCCTGCAAAACTAGGTGGAGAATTGATCCTGCAGGACTAGGTGGAGGATTGATCCTGCAAGACTAGGTGGAGGATTGATCCTGCAAGACTAGGTGAAGGATTGATCCTGCAAGGCTAGGTGGAGGATTGATCTTGCAAGACAAGGTGGAGGATTGATCCTGCAAGACTAGGTGGAGGATTGATCCTGCAAGACTAGGTGGAGGATTGAACCTACAAGACTAGGTGGAAGATTGATCAGGCAAGACTAGGTGGAGGATTGATTCTGCAAGACTAGGTGGAGGATTGAACCTACAAGACTAGGTGGAAGATTGATCATGCAAGACTAGGTGGAGGATTGATTCTGCAAGACTAGGTGGAGGATTGATCCTGCAAGACTAGGTGGAGGATTGATCCTGCAAGACTAGGTGGAGGATTGATCATGCCAGACTAGGTGGAGGATTGATCCTGCAAGACTAGGTGGAGGATTGATCCTGCAAGACTAGGTGCAGGATTGATCATGCAAGACTTGGTGGAGGATTGATCATGCAAGACTAGGTGGAGGATTGATCATGCAAGACTAGGTGGAGGATTGATCCTGCAAGACTAAGTGGAGGATTGATCATGGAAGACTAGGTGGAGGATTGATCCTGCAAGAATTGGTGGAGGATTGATCATGCAAAACTAGGAGGAGGTTTGATCATGCAAGACTAGGTGGAGGATTAATCCTGCAAGACTAGGTGGAGGATTGATCATGCAAGACTAGGTGGAGGATTGATCCTGCAAGACTAGGTGGAGGATTGATCCTGCAAGGCAAGGTGGAGGATTGATCCTGCAGGACTAGGTGGATTATTGATCCTGCAAGACGAGGTGGAGGATTGATCCTGCAGGACTAGGTGGAGGATTGATCATGCAGGACTAGGTGGAGGCTTGATCCTGCAAGACTAGGTGGAGGATTGGTCCTGGGAGACTAGGTGGAGGATTGATCCTGCAAGACTAGGTGGAGGATTGATCCTGCAAGACTAGGTGGAGGATTGATCCTGCAAGACTAGTTGGAGGACTGATCCTGCAAGACTAGGTGGAGGATTGATCCTTCAAGACTAGGTGGAGGATTGATCCTGCAAGACTAGGTGGAGGATTGATCCTGCAAGACAAGGTGGAGGATTGATCCTGCAAAAGTAGGTGGAGGTTTGATCCTGCAAGACTAGGTGGAGGATTGAACCTACAAGACTAGGTGTAAGATTGATCATGCAAGACTAGGTGGAGGATTGATCCTGCAAGACTAGGTGGAGGATTGATGCTGCAAGACTAGGTGGAGGATTGATCATGCAAGACTAGGTGGAGGATTGATCTTGCAAGACTAGGTGGAGGATTGATCCTGCAAGACTAGGTGGAGGATTGATCATGCAAGACTAGGTGGAGGATTGATCATGCAAGACTAGGTGGAGGATTGATCCTGCAAGACTAGGTGGAGGATTGATCCTGCAAGACTAGGTGGAGGGTTGATCCTGCAAGACATTGATCATGCAAGACTAGGTGGAGGATTGATCATGCAAGACTAGGTGGAGGATTGATCATGCAAGACTAGGTGGAGGATTGATCCAAGACTAGTTGGAAGATTGATCATGCAAGACTAGGTGGAGGATTGATCTGCAAGACTAGGTGGAGGATTGATCATGCAAGACTAGGTGGAGGATTGATCATGCAAGACTAGGTGGAGGATTGATCATGCAAGACTAGGTGGAGGATTGATCATGCAAGACTAGGTGGAGGATTGATCATGCAAGACTAGGTGGAGGATTGATCCTGCAAGACTAGGTGGAGGATTGATCATGCAAGACTAGGTGGAGGATTGATTATACAAGACTAGGTGGAGGATTGATCCTGCAAGACTAGTTGGAGGATTGATCCTGCAAGACTAGGTGGAGGATTGATCATGCAAGACTAGGTGGAAGATTGATCATGCAAGACTAGTTGAAGGATTGATCATGCAAGAGTAGGTGGAGGATTGATCATGCAAGACTAGGTGGAGGCTTGATCTTGCCAGACTAGGTGGAGGATTGATCCTGGAAGACTAGGTGGATTACTGATTATGCAAGACTAGGTGGAGGATTGATCATGCAAGACTAGGATGAGGATTGATCATGCAAGACTAGGTGGAGGATGGATCATGCAAGACTAGGTGGAGGATTGATTATACAAGACTAGGTGGAGGATTGATCCTGCAAGACTAGTTGGAGGATTGATCCTGCAAGACTAGGTGGAGGATTGATCATGCAAGACTAGGTGGAGGATTGATCCTGCAAGACTAGGTGGAGGATTGATCATGCAAGACTAGGTGGAGAATTGATCATGCAAGACTAGGTGGAGGATTGAGCATACAAGACTAGGTGGAGGGTTGATCCTGCAAGACTAGGTGGAGGATTGATTATGCAAGACTAGGTGGATGATTGATCATGCAAGACTAGGTGGAGGATTGATCATGCAAGACTAGGTGGAGGATTGATAATGCAAGACTAGGTGGAGGATTGATCATGCAAGACTACGTGGAGGATTGATACTGCAAGACTAGGTGGAGGAGTGATCATGGAAGACTAGGTGGAGGATTGATCAGGCAAGACTAGGTGGAGGATTGATCATGCAAGACTAAGTGGAGGATTGATCATGCAAGACTAGGTGTGGGATTGATCATGGAAGACTAGGTGGAGGATTGATCATGCAAGACTAGGTGGAGGATTGACCATGCAAGACTAGGTGGAGGATCGATCATGCAAGACTAGGTGGAGGATTGATCATGCAAGACTAGGTGGAGGATTGATCATGCAAGACTAGGTGGAGGATTGATCATGCAAGACTAGGTGGAGGATTGATCCTGCAAGACTAGGTGGAGGATTGATCATGCAAGACTAGGTGGAGGATTGATCATGCAAGACTAGGTGGAGGATTGATCATGCAAGACTAGGTGGAGGATTGATCCTGCAAGACTAGGTGGAGGATTGATCCTGCAAGACTAGGTGGAGGATTGATCATGCAAGACTAGGTGGAGGATTGATCCTGCAAGACTAGGTGGAGGATTGATCCTGCAAGACTAGGTGGAGGATTGATCATGCAAGACTAGGTGGAGGATTGATCATGCAAGACTAGGTGGAGGATTTATCATGCAAGACTAGTTGGAAGATTGATCATACAACACTAGGTGGAGGATTGATCCTGCAAGACTAGGTGGAGGATTGATCATGCAAGACTAGGTGGAGGATTGATCATGCAAGACTAGGTGGAGGATTGATCATGCAAGACTAGGTGGAGGATTGATCATGCAAGACTAGGTGGAGGATTGATCATGCAAGACTAGGTGGAGGATTGATCCTGCAAGACTAGGTGGAGGATTGATCATGCAAGACTAGGTGGAGGATTGATCATGCAAGACTAGGTGGAGGATTGATCATGCAAGACTAGGTGGAAGATTGATCATGCAAGACTAGTTGAAGGATTGATCATGCAAGAGTAGGTGGAGGATTGATCCTGCAAGACTAGTTGGAGGATTGATCATGCAAGACTAGGTGGAGGATTGATCATGCAAGACTAGGTGGAGGATTGATCATGCAAGACTAGGTGGAGGATTGATCCTGCAAGACTAGGTGGAGGATTGATCCTGCAAGACTAGGTGGAGGATTGATCATGCAAGACTATGTGGAGGATTGATCCTGCAAGACTAGGTGGAGGATTGATCCTGCAAGACTAGGTGGAGGATTGATCATGCAAGACTATGAGAAGGAGTGATCCTGCAAGACTAAATGGAGGCTTGATCCTTCAAGACTATGCGGAGGATTGATCATGCAAGACTAGGTGGAGGATTGATCTTGCAAAACTAGGTGCAGGATTGATCATGCAAGACTAAGTGGAGGATTGGTCATGCAAGACTAAATGGAGGCTTGATCTTGCAAGACTAGGTGGAGGATTGATCCTGGAAGACTAGGTCGAGGACTGATTATGCAAGACTAGGTGGAGGATTGATCATACAAGACTAGGTGGAGGGTTGATCCTGCAAGACTAGGTGGAGGATTGATCCTGCAAGACTAGGTGGAGGATTGATCCTGCAAGACTAGGTGGAGGATTGATCCTGCAAGACTAGGTGGAGGATTGATCATGCAAGACTAGGTGGAGGATTGATCATGCAAGACTAGGTGGAGGATTGATCATGCAAGACTAGGTGGAGGATTGATCATGCAAGACTAGGTGGAGGATTGATCATGCAAGACTAGGTGGAGGATTGATCATGCAAGACTAGGTGGAGGATTGATCATGCAAGACTAGGTGGAGGATTGATCATGCAAGACTAGGTGGAGGATTGATCTGCAAGACTCGGCGGAGGATTGATCCTGCAAGACTAGGTGGAGGATTGATCATGCAAGACTAGGTGGAGGATTGATCCTGCAAGACTAGGTGGAGGATTGATCCTGCAAGACTAGGTGGAGGATTGATCCTGCAAGACTAGGTGGAGGATTGATCCTGCAAGACTAGGTGGAGGATTGATCCTGCAAGACTAGGTGGAGGATTGATCATGCAAGACTAGGTGGAGGATTGATCATGCAAGACTAGGTGGAGGATTGATCATGCAAGACTAGGTGGAGGATTGATCATGCAAGACTAGGTGGAGGATTGATCATGCAAGACTACGTGGAGGATTGATACTGCAAGACTAGGTGGAGGAGTGATCATAGAAGACTAGGTGGAGGATTGATCAGGCAAGACTAGGTGGAGGATTGATCATGCAAGACTAAGTGGAGGATTGATCATGCAAGACTAGATCAGACTAGGAGGAGGATTGATCATGCAAGACTAGGTGGAGGATTGATCATGCAAGACTAGGTGGAGGATTGATCATGCAAGACTAGGTGGAGGATTGATCATGCAAGACTAGGTGGAGGATTGATCATGCAAGACTAGGTGGAGGATTGATCATGCAAGACTAGGTGGAGGATTGATCATGCAAGACTAGGTGGAGGATTGATCATGCAAGACTAGGTGGAGGATTGATCATGCAAGACTAGGTGGAGGATTGATCATGCAAGACTAGGTGGAGGATTGATCATGCAAGACTAGGTGGAGGATTGATAATGCAAGACTAGGTGGAGGATTGATCCTGCAAGACTAGGTGGAGGATTGATCCTGCAAGACTAGGTGGAGGATTGATCATACAAGACTAGGTGGAGGATTGATCCTGCAAGACTAGGTGGAGGATTGATCCTGCAAGACTAGGTGTAGGATTGATCATGCAAGACTAGGTGGAGGATTGATCATGCAAGACTAGGTGGAAGATTGATCATGCAAGACTAGTTGAAGGATTGATCATGCAAGAGTAGGTGGAGGATTGATCCTGCAAGACTAGGTGGAGGATTGATCATGCAAGACTAGGTGGAGGATTGATCCTGCAAGACTAGGTGGAGGATTGATCCTGCAAGACTAGGTGGAGGATTGATCATGCAAGACTATGTGGAGGATTGATCCTGCAAGACTAGGTAGAGGATTGATCCTGCAAGACTAGGTGGAGGATTGATCATGCAAGACTATGAGAAGGAGTGATCCTGCAAGACTAAATGGAGGCTTGATCCTGCAAGACTATGCGGAGGATTGATCATGCAAGACTAGGTGGAGGATTGATCATGCAAAACTAGGTGCAGGATTGATCATGCAAGACTAAGTGGAGGATTAGTCATGCAAGACTAAATGGAGGCTTGATCTTGCAAGAATAGGTGGAGGATTGATCCTGGAAGACTAGGTGGAGGATTGATTATGCAAGACTAGGTGGAGGATTGATCATGCAAGACTAGGTGGAGGATTGATCCTGCAAGACTAGCTGGAGGATTGATCATGCAAGACTAGGTGGAGGATTAATCCTGCAAGACTAGGTGGAGGATTAATCTTGTAAGTCTAGGTGGAGGATTGATCATGCAAGACTAGGTGGAGGAGTGATCATGCAAGACTAGGTGGAGGATTGATCATGCAAGACTAGGTGGAGGATTGATCATGCAAGACTAGGTGGAGGATTGATCATGCAAGACTAGGTGGAGGATTGATCATGCAAGACTAGGTGGAGGATTGATCATGCAAGACTAGGTGGAGGATTGATCATGCAAGACTAGGTGGAGGATTGATCATGCAAGACTAGGTGGAGGATTGATCCTGCAAGACTAGGTGGAGGATTGATCCTGCAAGACTACGTGGAGGATTGATTATGCAAGACTAGGTGGAGGATTGATCATGCAAGACTAGGTGGAGGATTGATCATGCAAGACTAGGTGGAGGATTGATCATGCAAGAGTAGGTGGAGGATTGATCATGCAAGACTAGGTGGAGGATTGATCATGCAAGACTAGGTGGAGGATTGATCCTGCAAGACTAGGTGGAGGATTGATCCTGCAAGACTAGGTGGAGGATTGATCATGCAAGACTAGGTGGAGGATTGATCATGCAAGACTAGGTAGAGAATTGATCCTGCAAGACTAGGTGGAGGATTGATCATGCAAGACTATGAGAAGGACTGATCCTGCAAGACTAAATGGAGGCTTGATCCTACAAGACTATGTGGAGGATTGATCATGCAAGACTATGAGAAGGACTGATCCTGCAAGACTATGTGGAGGATTGATCATGCAAGACTAGGTGGAGGATTGATCATGCAAAACTAGGTGCAGGATTGATCAATGAAGACTAAGTGGAGGATTGGTCGTGAAAGACTAAATGGAGGCTTGATCCTGCAAGAATAGGTGGAGGATTGATCCTGCAAGACTAGGTGGAGGATTGATCCTGCAAGACTAGGTGGAGGATTGATCATGCAAGACTAGGTGGAGGACTGATCATGCAAGACTAGGTGGAGGATTGATCATGCCAGACTAGGTGGAGGATTGATCATGCAAGACTAGGTGGAGGATTAATCCTGCAAGACTAGGTGGAGGATTGATCCTGCAAGACTAGGTGGAGGATTGATCATGCAAGACTAGGTGGAGGATTGATCATGCAAGACTAGGTGGAGGATTGATCATGCAAGACTAGGTGGAGGATTGATCATGCAAAACTAGGTGGAGGATTGATCATGCAAAAGTAGGTGGAGGATTGATCATGCAAGCTTAGGTGGAGAATTGATCATGCAAGACTAGGTGGAAGATTGATCATGCAAGACTAGGCAGAGGATTGATCATGCAAGACTAGGTGGAGGATTGATCATGCAAGACTAGGTGGAGGATTGATCTTGCAAGACTAGGTGGAGGAGTGATCAGGCAAGAATAGGTGGAGGATTGATCATGCAAGACTAGGTGGAGGATTGATCATGCAAGACTAGGTGGAGGATTGATCATGCAAGACTAGGTGGAGGATTGATCCTGCAAGAGTAGGTGGAGGATTGATCATGCAAGATTAGGTGAAGGATTGATCCTGCTAAACTAGGTGAAGGATTGATCCTGCAAGACTAAATGGAGGCTTGATCCTTCAAGACTAGGTGGAGGATTGATCATGCAAGACTAGTAGAGGATTGATCAAGAAAGACTAGATGGAGGATTGATCATGCAAGACTAGGTGGAGGATTGATCCTGCAAGATTAGGTGGAGGGTTGATCCTGCAATACTAGGTGGAGGATTGATCCTACAAGACTAGGTGAATGATTGATCATGCAAGACTAGGTGGAGGATTGATCCTGCAAGACTAAATGGAGGCTTGATCATGCAAGACTAGGTGGAGGATTGATCCTGCAAGACTAGGTGGAGGATTGATCATGCAAGACTAGGTGGAGGATTGATCGTGCAAGACTAGGTGAAGGATTGATCCTTCAAGACTAGGTGGAGGCTTGATCCTGCAAGATTAGGTGGAGGCTTGATCCGGCAAGACTAGGTTAAGGCTTGATCCTGCAAGACTAGGTGAAGGATTGATCCTGCAAGACTAAATGGAGGATTGATCCTGCAATATTAGGTGGAGACTTGATCCTGCAAGACTAGGTGAAGTATTGATCCTGGAAGACTAGGTGGAGACTTGATCCTGCAAGACTAGGTGAAGGATTGATCCTGCAAGACTAGGTGGAGGATTGATCATGCAAGACTAGGTGAAGGATTGATCCTGCAAGACTAGGTGGAGGTTTGATCATGCAAGACTAGGTGGAGGATTGATCATGCAAGACTAGGTGGAGGATTGATCCTGCAAGACTAGGTGGAGGCTTGATCCTGCAAGATTAAGTGGAGGCTTGATCCTGCAAGATTAAGTTTAGGCTTGATCCTGCAAGACTAGGTGAAGTTTTGATCCTGCAAGACTAGGTGAAGTTTTGATCCTGCAAGACTAGGTGAAGTTTTGATCCTGCAATGCTAGGTGGAGACTTGACCCTGCAAGAGTAGGTGGAGGCTTGATCCTGCAAGACTAGATGAAGGCTTGATCTTGCAAGACTAGGTGGAGGCTTAATCCTGCAAAACTAAGTGAAGGATTGATCCTGCAAGACTAGGTATAGGCTTAATCCTGCAAAACTAAGTGAAGGATTAATCCTGCAAGACTAGGTGGAAGCTAGATCCTGCAAGACTAGGTGAAGGATTGATCCTGCAAGACTAAATGGAGGATTGATCCTGCAAGATTAGGTGGAGGCTTGATCCTTCAAGACTTTGTGGAGGCTTGATCCTGCAAGACTAGGTGAAGGATTGATCCTGCAAGAGTAGGTGAAGGATTGATCCTGCAAGAATAGGTGAAGGCTTGATCCTGGAAGACTAGGTGGAGGCTTGATCCTGCAAGATTAAGTGAAGGCTTGATCCTGCAAGACTAGGTGAAGTTTTGATCCTGCAAGACTAGGTGAAGTTTTGATCCTGCAAGACTAGGTGAAGTTTTGATCCTGCAAGACTAGGTGAAGTTTTGATCCTGCAAGGCTAGGTGGAGGCTTGACCCTGCAAGAGTAGGTGGAGGCTTTATCCTGCAAGACTAGATGAAGGCTTGATCCTGCAAGACTAGGTGGAGGCTTAATCCTGCAAAACTAAGTGAAGGATTGATCCTGCAAGACTAGGTGGAGGCTTGATCCTGCAAGACTAGGTGAAGGCTTCATCCTGCAAGACTAAGTGAAGGCTTGATCCTGCAAAACTAGGTGGAGGATTGATCCTGCAAGACTAGGTGGAGGCTTGATCCTGCAAGACTAATTGGAGGAGTGATCCTGCAAGACTAGGTGGATGCTTGATACTGCAAGAGTAGGTGGAGGAGTGATCCTGCAAGAGTAGGTGGAGGGTTGATCCTGCAAGACTAGGTGGAGGTTTGATCCTGCAAGAGTAGGTGTAGGCTTGATCCTGCAAGACTAGGTGGAGGCTTGATCCTGCAAGAGTAGGTGGAGGCTTGATTCTGAAAGAGTAGTTGGAGGCTTGATCCTACAAGAGTAGATGGAGGCTTGTTCCTGCAAGACTTGGTGGAGGCATGATCCTGCAAGACTGGGTAAATGCCTGATCCTGCAAGACTAGGTAGAGGCTTGATCCTACAAGAGTAGATAGAGGCTTGATTCTGCAAGACTACGTGGAGGATTGATCCTGCAAGACTAGGTGGTGGATTTATCCTGCAAGACTTGGTGGAGGCATGATCCTGCAAGACTGGGTAAATGCTTGATCCTGCAAGACTAGGTGGAGGATTGATTCTGCAAGACTAGGTAGAGGATTGGTCCTGCAAGATTAAGTGAAAGCTTGATCCTGGAAGACTTGGTGGAGGCATGATCCTGCAAGATTAGGTGGAGGATTGATTCTGCAAGACTAGGTGGAGGCTTGATCTTGCAAGACTAGGTGGAGGCTTGATCCTGCAAGACTATGCGGAGGTTTGATCCTGCAAGACAAGGTGGAGGATTGGTCCTGCAAGATTAAGAGAAGGCATGATCCTGCAAGACTAGGTGGAGGATTGATCCTGCAAGACTAGGTGGAGGCTTGATCTTGCAAGACTAGGTGGAGGCTTGATCCTGCAAGACTAGGTGGAGGATTGATCCTGCAAGACTAGGTGGAGGATTGATCCTGCAAGACTAGGTGGAGGCTTGATCTTGCAAGACTAGGTGGAGGCTTGATCCTGCAAGACTAGGTGGAGGTTTGATCCTGCAAGACTAGGTAGAGGATTGGTCCTGCAAGATTAAGTGAAGGCATGATCCTACAAGACTAGGTGGAGGCTTGATCTTGCAAGACTAGGTTGAGACTTGATCCTGCAAGATTAGCTGGAGGATTGATCCTGCAAGACTAGGTGGTGACTTGATCCTGCAAGATTAGGTGGAGGGTTGATCCTGCAAGGCTAGTTAAGTGCTTGATCCTGCATATGGCAAGCGTTAGACTGAACCACTTTCTAACTGTACTCACCTAATTGATTCACACTTAAGTAAGATAATTGAAAATGTGTTCCCACCTCAGCCGTTCCTTCAGTAACACACTCACTCTTCAGTTGGATCACCAAGATAATACTCACACTTCGGTACCTCGTCGGACCACTGTCCATCCTCCTGGCAGACAATGAGCGGTTGTCCTTCCATCATGTAGTTAGGACTACACTTGACATCGACCACGTCTCCGGCGTGGAAGGGGCCCTCACCACTCACGATGCCGTTGAGGGGCGGCGCCGGCGGGACGCACTTGTCTTCTGCGGGAGACGCAACACAATTGTGAGTTTTAACATACACCAGTTACAGAAAGAAGCGTGTTCAGGACTAAGATTAATGTGTTATTGGACATAGAGGGGTGTCTTAGTGGAACCATTGTTATTAGATCTGTTCTCAAAGTAGTTTCAGGATTAACTGAGTATTAAGAACTTTGCTGCCAGATCTTCCCTCGAGGCTCTGTGAGTATTCTTGCTAGAATAACGTAACAGCACTTATTTTTAGTCATCTGCATTAGTAAAATATATGCTCTGAAGGATATTCAATTCATCGTCCCCTTGGCCAAAACTGATTATTCTTCACATTCCTGTAGAACTTTGTCCTTCATGTTCCTGTCGTTCAAACTAAGTTTTGTGAAAGTTGTACCTTAATGTGTGTGTGTGTGTGTGTGTGTGTGTGTGTGTGTGTGTGTGTGTGTGTGTGTGTGTGTGTGTGTGTGTGTGTGTGTGTGTGTGTGTGTGTGTGTGTGTGTGCTCATCTTATTGTGGTTGCATGGGTCGAGTCCCAGCTTCCGGCCCCGCCCCTGTGCTAGTCACTATTAACTTCACTTTTACCTGGATGCGTGAGCCAGTGAGCCATTTCATACCTGATCTTCAAGCTATCAATAGATTCTACTTGTACCGCTTTGCTGTCTAAGCCGTTCCACTTTGTGACCACTCTAAGGATAAAGCAGGTTTTCCTAACATTCTTATGGCTAAACTGAGCTTTTAACTTCCAGTTGTAATCTCGTGTACCTGAGACCCTCCATGTGAATTTCAATCAGCATTTTGTAGGTCGTAATCATGTCATCTTTGATACTTTTGTCCTCTAGTCCTCAGTTTTAACTCCTTTAGCCTCTGCACTTTTTTTCAGCTTCTTTACATGTTTTGCCAGATGTGGGTTCCATAATGGCGCTGTATACTGCAAGATGGTTCTGACATATGCCGTTTAAGGCAATGAATGCCTCCTTGTTGATCTTCTTGTAAGCCACCCATAAATTTGACAGTTTCGTGTTTCCTGAAGCGGTTATTTGTTTAGCTAGTTGACGTATAGCTTAGGCGATATGCTTAGAACTAAGCTTACCTCTAGGTACTTCTTTTCCAGGGAAGTTTGTAGCGTTTGTTTCCCGAGCCTGTACAGTTTCCGGAAGTCTTCACACTTCTTAAGTTTTTAGTACGTTGCATTTTCTGTGATTAAATTCCAACAGTCTCTTGTCAGGTCAATCATACAGCCTGTCCAGATCCATTTGTGGTCTTTCCAGGTTTATATTCTCCTCATTAGTATCACGTTGTCTGCAAACAGACACATTGGACTCCGTATCTAGTCATGTCGTTTACATACACAAGAAACAGTACTGCACCAAGTATTGACCCTCGTGGAACCTCATTAGTCACACTGGCCAATTCCGATATCTCCTCCCTTGCTCGTTGCTTCCTTGATCCACTAAAGTGCTTTCCCTATAATTCCTGCCTACTCCTCTAGGTTTTGTGCCAGTCTCTTTTAGTGTACTGTATCGAACGCTTTCTTGCAATTCAAAAATAGACAGCCCACCCATCTTTCGTTACCTTATCATGGAACTCTAGCAGATTTGTGAGATTGGATTTACCATCTCGAGAAACGTACTGGCTGTTGTTTATTAATCTACTCTTTTCCAGGTGATCCACTCTTCTCCTGATAATCTTCTCCATAACTTTACAAATTATGCATATTATTGACATAGGTCTGCAGTTCAGTGTCACATGTATGTTCCTTTTTGAAAACTGGGACTCCATTAACTGCTTTCCAGACCTCTGGCAGCTGCCCTGCTTCAGTCCGTTTGTTGAAGATCGCTGCTAGTTGTTCATACCTTTCCTCTGCTCCCTTTCACAGAACCCAGGACGAGATTTTGTCTGGTCCCATCGCCTTGTAGGTATTTAATTCACTCAGTATTTCCT
>NC_091297.1:4198930-4201430 GCF_038502225.1 Cherax quadricarinatus
CTCTGTGAACACTTCTTTGAATCTCTTGTTGAGTTCTTCACATACTTCACGGTCATTTCTTGTTGTCTCTCCTCCTTCCTTCCTTAGCCTGATTACCTGGTCCTTGACTGTTGTTTTCCTCCTGATGTGGCTGTACAACAGTTTCGGGTCAGATTTGGCTTTCGCTGCTATGTCATTTTCATATTGTCTTTGGGCCTCCCTTCTTATCTGTGCATATTCGTTTCTGGCTCTACGACTGTTCTCCTTATTCTCCTGGGTCCTTTGCCTTCTATATTTCTTCCATTCCCTAGCACACTTGGTTTTTGCCTCCCTGCACCTTTGGGTAAACCATGGGCTCATCCTGGCTTTTTCATTATTCCTGTTACCCTTGGGTACAAACCTCTCCTCAGCCTCCTTGCATTTTGTTGCTACATATTCCATCATCTCATTAACTGGCTTCCCTGCCAGTTCTCTGTCCCACTGAACCCCGTTCAGGTAGTTCCTCATTCCTGTGTAGTCCCCATTCTTGTAGTTTGGCTTCATTCGTCTTGGCCTTCCTGCTTCTCCCTCCACTTGTAGCTCTACTGTGTATTCGAAGCTTAAAACCACATGGTCACTGGCCCCAAGGGGTCTTTCATATGTGATGTCCTCGATATCCGCACTACTCAAGGTGAATACTAAGTCCAGCCTTGCTGGTTCATCCTCTCCTCTCTCTCTTGTAGTGTCCCTTACGTGTTGGCACATGAAGTTTTCCAGTACCACCTCCATCATCTTAGCCCTCCATGTATCTTGGCCCCCATGTGGGTCCAAGTTCTCCCAATCGATCTCCTTGTGGTTAAAGTCACCCATGATCAGGAGCTTTGCCCTGCATGCATGAGCTCTTCTGGCCACTCTAGCCAGTGTGTCAACCATCGCTCTATTGCTCTCGTCGTACTCTTGCCTTGGCCTCCTGCTGTTCTGTGGTGGGTTATACATCACTGCTATTACCACCTTGGGACCTCCAGAGTGAAGTGTTCCCGCTATGTAATCACTTTCTTCTCCACTGTCTCCTCTCTCCAGCTCATCAAAATTCCAGCGATTTTTGATCAGCAACGCCACTCCTCCACCCCCCCTGTTCCCTCTGTCTTTCCTCAGGATTTGGTATCCCGTTGGAAAGATGGCATCTGTTATCATACCTGTAAGCTTGGTTTCTGTGAGAGCTATGATGTCCGGTGATGCTTCTTTGACTCTTTCATGCCACTCCTCCCACTTATTTGTTATTCCATCAGCGTTTGTGTACCATACCTTCAGTTTCCTTTCCAACACTGTGGTTTGGGGGGCCTGTGAGGGTGGGAGACCTGGTGGCATACTGTGGGATTCTATAGCTCGGTGTTGGGTGGAGGCTGTGGGTATGAATTGTAGTGTGTGTTGGGATGGTGTGATAGGTTGTATGGTTCTGAGAATAGTTGTGTGTGTGCTTGCCCTTGCTGTTCTGTTCTGCTCTGACTGACCTCTGCTGGTTCCATCCTTGTCTCTTTTCCTAGCTCCTTTCGCTTTTTTGTCCTCTCCCTCAGCTGCTGTCGTTCTGATTTTGTTCTGTCTCTGTCTAGGAACACCCTCTTGTACTCTTCCGAGTATTTCAATCGTGGTTTCTCTTGGAGGATCCTGTTCCGCACTGTTTCCGTCCTGAGAATCAGCTTGATTGGTCGGTTTCTCCCCTTCGAGTACCCCCCTATTCTCTGAAAATTTACAATCTCGTCCATCTCTTCACCTATTTCCGTGATGATTTTCTCAATCTCCTTTCTTTCTTCCTGCTGCCTTTCAGTCTGTGTCCTTTCCTCTCTCTCCTGAAGCCCATGGATAAACACTGATTTTGCCCTTTCTTCCTCCCATTGCCTCACCCTCTGTGACTCTGGATCCTGCCTGTATGTGGTCAGTTTCTCCCTTGATTTTTCCAGTGGCTCTTGATAGCCTGGTTGTGCCTCAGCATTCGACCTATCACCCTCTCCATCTGCAACCAGCTGTTCTTCCCTTTCACTCCTTGGTCCTCCTTGGCAGGCTGATATGACATTAGCATAATTCATAATTCCTTCCTTCCTGTTCGGCCTCGCAGCTTCATATGCTGTGTCTTCTCTGGTCACTGCCCCTGTAACTCGCTTCAGCCTATTTATCTCAACTTCTAGGACCCTTATCTTGGCTACTGCAGTTTCGACTTGTGCCTCCCAATTCTTTGTCTCCTTCTCCAACCTCTTTTCCAATTTCACAGAGAGCTCTTTCTCCATTTTTTCAGAAAGCTCTCCTAATTTTGTCTCCCACTCTTGTTCCATCCTTTTCCACTGCTCCTCCATCCACTCCTCCCTACCAGAACCATTCTCATCTGATCCTTGGTTCCTGCGAGTCCCCACCATTTTTTTTTTTTTTTTTTTTTTTTTTTTGTGAGAGAAGAGAGAAGGGAAAGGTAGAAGGAGAGAGAGAGGGGAAGAAGGGGAGAGTTAGAAGGGAAAATGGGGGAAGAGAGAGAGGCAAAGAGAGAGAGAGCAGA
>NC_091297.1:4203930-4236430 GCF_038502225.1 Cherax quadricarinatus
TATGTGTGTGTATATGTGTGTGTGTGTGTGTATGTGTGTGTGTGTGTGTGTGTGTGTGTGTGTGTGTGTGTGTGTATGTGTGTGTGTATGTGTGTGTGTGTGTGTGTGTGTATGTGTATGTGTGTGTGTGCGTGTGTGTGTGCGTGTGTGTGTGCGTGTGTGTGTGTGTGTGTGTGTGTGTGTGTGTGTGTGTGTGTGTGTGTGTGTGTGTGTGTGTGTGTGTGTGTGTGTGTGTGTGTGTGTGTGTGTGTGTTCCCCCACTTCTAAGTATTCATACTGCTAATAAATACCGGTAGATACCAGTAATTCTAAGCTTACCAATACTTGTAACACTTATCGATTCTACTTCTAAAGTTCAGAAAGTAGCTAGGTTGTAAAATTTAGCTTGTGTCAGCTTAAGTGTCTGACGTTATCCCTCACTACCGCTTTACTCCTTGCACTCTCCTCTATGCTATTTCTACTCTAATTCTGGTAATGGCTTGCAGGAGTGAGTGACCAGTATCTAACAGTGATGCAGGACCAGACTCAATCTTGCAAAATGCAACCTCAACAGGTGAGCAATACTTGCGCTGACAGCGGTGTGATGACAAGTTGTGTGTGTATGTGTGTGTGTGTGTGTGTGTGTGTGTGTGTGTGTGTGTGTGTATTGTTTCCAATAAAAAAAAGTGTCATATCGCGTTTTAGTGGCTTAAACAGAATTTTTATTTGACATATATTTAGAACAAAAATATATTTTCTCTCATGGTTTACTTAGCTATTTATTCTCCTATTTTATTAACTGAAGCAACATCGAACTGATTAACTAGGATGTAAGACTAACGGTTACATTAAAGATCATTAGGGTTGAATACCTGGTCATTACAAGTTAATAATACCTGGTCAGTACAAGTTAATAATACCTAAACCCTAAAACATAAATTAAACTCTCGGCATTTATGTATTAAATTAATATATTATGTACTTAAACCTCAACATCAACATTTCTAGACGAGAATGTAAACATTAGACTGATAACTTTGCTCCCACTTAATTTAATGAAAAAAAACATTGATTTTATCCCTAAATTTATAATTTAAGCATAAATAACACTTTCTACGTACATAATAATATTCTCATGGATATCCTTACAAAAATCAATCTGCAAAACATTGTTAATAAGTCTTTTACAACGTTAATAAGTCTTTTACAATCAGAGCCATAGATTATTCCTTCATTTACGGAATATAATTACGTTACTTTGAGAAATCAAATACTGGGAAGTGTATCTACAGGGAAGAGCATTATCTGTGTCTTATTTGTAACGTTATTATAGTTCACTGGACTTAATGGAAAGATTTCAGTATTTTGTACCTCTGAGACGCGCATACAGTATCATCAGCAACACGTTATTACCAACATGCACATAGCTATATGTATACAAAATTTCTGTATGCAGCCTCTCATTAATACATACATTATGTACATCATACATACATACATTCATACATACACATGAATGTACGTGTGGGTGGGGGGAGGGAGGGTGTGGGAGTGGTTCACGTTACAGCACAATATGAGGGTTCTGGTATTATTGCAACCGCTTGGGAAGAGGGAGATGTTAGGGGGAGGCTGCAGGGTGGGGGAGAAGGAGAGGCTGCAAGGTGGGGGGAGAGGGGGAGGCTGCAAGGTGGGAGGAGAGGGAGAGGCTGCAAGGTGGGGGGAGAGGGGGAGGCTGCAAGGTGGGGGAGAGGGGGAGGCTGCAAGGTGGGGGAGAGGGGGAGGCTGCAAGGTGGGGGGAGAGGGGAAGGCTGCAGGGTGGGGGAGAGGGAACAGTAATGTTCGTGGGTAGAGATCATTACTGTGAAGGGAGAGAGTGAGGGAGGGAGGGAAGGAGGGAGGGAGGGAGGGTGAAGGGAGGGTGAAGGGAGGGTACACTACCGTCATGGCAGAACAGAACAAAGCCAAGGAAGGGGCGGGGGACACCACTGTGTACTGAAGGGGGTAAAGGAGGGCCACTGCTGTGTAGGGAAGGAACAATACTACTGTTTAAGAGAGGTCGACTCCTTTGTGTGGGGGAGCGCCAAACCAGTAGAGGCTCATACAGCTCCTGGGGAACGGAAGACATTCAGGCTTGATTCAAGGAATTGGAACAACAATTCAATTCCTTAGATCAAGAGCCCCTAACCAGCATCTTGGAACCTTCCATGAAGGGAGGGGTGGGGGGGGGGGCGGCGAGGCCACAACATCGACCTAGTGAACATCCTCCCTTACCTAATTAGCTCAGGTTATGCCTAAGTGTTACTTAATACGCGCACGTTCGTGACTTCTTCAGTATTAATGTGGGCGCTTCTAGTCATATTTGAATACAGAGGTGTATAAGAAGAGTAGCAAAAATGCGTAAGAAATAATTTAATCAATTACATTAAAATTCCATGGTTACATTACGCACTAATATGATATACAACCACATCAAAATGCTAAATATATTTTATATCAGAAATCGCAAGTTAAGAGAATTATTCTAATATATAACGTAATCCATTAGCAGACACGTTAACAAGTGCGTAACTTTATCGTTAAGGAAACAAGAGTGACTGCATCTAGACTCTCACTGACGAGCTCTCACTCATCATGTGTTGCATCTAGACTCTCACTGACGAGCTCTCACTCATCATGTGTTGCATCTAGACTCTCACTGACGAGCTCTCACTCATCATGTGTTGCATCTAGACTCTCACTGACGAGATTTTAGGAACATGTAGTATTGTGTGACCTGCTGAAGAAAAATACAGATGCATGGATAATATTCCAAAATTTTCTTCTCATAATTTTACGTTAATAAAGTTTAAAATTAAACCCTTAATGGTGTAGTTTTACAAATTAAGTTCTGAAGTTTTAATCATAATACTTTGACTATTAACTTTAATATGGCGGACTGCATATGGGATTCTGGCTCTAGAATTTTAATCCGGAAATTTGGAGAGTGAGTGCAGGTCTAAATCTGCAATTCTGGATGAACCATTAAACAAGATTTTTCTCTGGCACTTAAAATATATAGTTTGGTACGAAGTCTTAACTCTGGAACTATAAATTCGGAAATTTGATACGAAATTCCATTCTGGAACTACAGACATTGAACTCTATATCTAAACCATTTTCTGCAACAATGGGCAGAAGCGAGTGTGTTTGTTGTCATGCTGGCCTGTGTTTTTGTGACCGCCCTAGCCTTCTGATTGGACAAAGCAGAGCAAACAACAGACGCACAGGCATGGTGGGCGCTGATTGGTCCTTTCTCATAAGTTTTTTCCCCCCAGATTTCACCCTTGACTAGGCTAGATTGCATTTTGGTTGAGTTTAGAAAGGACAAGTGATGTTTAGGTTACCCACAAATTAAGCAGTATTATGTTAAGATTTTGACCAGGATCGGTGGTTAGATTTAGATCTAGTAAAAGTCTGAGATAAGTTTGGTTGGAGACTTGTAGGTCTTGAAATTACAAATGCCAAGATGGACTAGGACAGACGCGCACCATGCCATCATGCCCGTGTAGGTGGGACCATACCCGTGCAGGTGGGAGGTGGTGAAGACCACTGTCCGCTCTCCTGGCAGACAGCTTGGGCAGCGCCCCTCAGTGTGTGTCGGCGGGGGCAGGTGTACACAATACGGCCGCCTACACCCTGCCTGATCACCGTCACGCGCGGACTCGACTTACTCGACCTCAGGGGCGGCTCCGGGCACTGTATGTCTAGTGACGAGACATGGGATGGCAACTAGGGATAGGGGTGGATAGTTGGCCATTTAAGCCATCTGTCGATTGACGATGAATAATCTCTAACTCGCTCTATCTCAAAAATGGTTATCTCACTGCTTGTTGAATGATTTAAGATTATTTTATATAATGTGTTTAGCGAGATACGTAGCATTACATGGGAAAACACTAAGAGGGTCAGTTGCATGACTGATAGGGTGAAAAACACACTGTTAGTGAGCAGATGGCCGGGTTGCAAGGAAAGAGGAAAGATGAGGTATTTAGAGAAGGGGAAATGGAGGAGAAGTGAAAAATATTTAGCCTTTTTGGAATAAAAATGTTTGCTCCATTTTTAGTTGTATGAAATCGAGTAAATGACCATTCCCGTCCTCCCTGCTCAAACTGATCTACCAATACCGGATAATTACCTTTTATTACCTTTTCCCAAACCGACCTGTAATACCTGTTAGATTACTCCTGCTTCCCTCTTTCAAATTAGCCTACTTATTGCTGGTATTCTTTTTCAGACCCATTTTCCATTCAATTTCATTAGAACTCTCTTTTAACTGTTGAACTAATGGCCACCAAGATGCCAGTACTTCGGTCACTGCATATACCCCATCTGTACTTGTTCCTCAACACATGCAAGAGTTATACCTCATACCCTGGCTCCCTGTACCTCAACACATGCAAGAGTTATACCTCATACCCTGGCTCCCAGTACCTCAACACATGCAAAGAGTTATACCTCATACCCTGGCTCCCTGTACCTCAACACATGGAAGAGTTATACCTCATACACTGGCTCCCTGCACCTCAACACATGCAAGAGTTATACCTCATACCCTGGCTCCCAGTACCTCAACACATGCAAGAGTTATACCTCATACCCTGGCTCTCAGTACCTCAACACATGCAAGAGTTATACCTCATACCCTGGCTCCCAGTACCTCAACACATGCAAAGAGTTATACCTCATACCCTGGCTCCCAGTACCTCAACACATGCAAAGAGTTATACCTCATACCCTGGCTCCCTGTACCTCAACACATGCAAGAGTTATACCTCATACCCTGGCTCCCTGTACCTCAACACATGCAAGAGTTATACCTCATACCCTGGCTCCCAGTACCTCAACACATGCAAAGAGTTATACCTCATACCCTGGCTCCCTGTACCTCAACACATGCAAGAGTTATACCTCATACCCTGGCTCCCTGTACCTCAACACATGCAAGAGTTATACCTCATACCCTGGCTCCCAGTACCTCAACACATGCAAAGAGTTATACCTCATACCCTGGCTCTCAGTACCTCAACACATGCAAGAGTTATACCTCATACCCTGGCTCCCAGTACATCAACACATGCAAGAGTTATACCTCATACCCTGGCTCCCTGCACCTCAACACGCGCAAGGGTTATACCTCATACCCTGGCTCCCTGTACCTCAACACATGGAAGAGTTATACCTCATACCCTGGCTCCCTGCACCTCAACACATGTAAGAGTTATACCTCATACCCTGGCTCCCTGTACCTCAACACATGCAAGAGTTATACCTCATACCCTGGCTCCCAGTACATCAACACATGCAAGAGTTATACCTCATACCCTGGCTCCCTGTACCTCAACACATGCAAGAGTTATACCTCATACCCTTGCCTCCAGCACCTCAACACATGCAAGAGTTATACTTCATACCCTGGCTCCCAGTACCTCAACACATGCAAGAGTTATACCTCATACCCTGGCTCCCTGTACCACAACACATGCAAGAGTTATACCTCATACCCTTGCCTCCAGCACCTCAACACATGCAAGAGTTATACCTCATACCCTGGCTCTCTCTACCTCAACACATGCAGGAGTTATGCCTCATACCCTGGCTCCCTGTACCTCAACACATGCAAGAGTTATACCTCATACCCTGGCTCCATGTACCTCAACACATGCAAGAGTTATACATCATACCCTGGCTCTCTCTACCTCAACACATGCAGGAGTTATGCCTCATACCCTGGCTCCCAGTACCTCAACACATGCAAGAGTTATACCACATACCCTGGCTCCATGTACCTCAACACATGCAAGAGTTATACCTCATACCCTGGCTCTCTCTACCTCAACACATGCAGGAGTTATGCCTCATACCCTGGCTCCCTGTACCTCAACACATGCAAGAGTTATACCTCATACCCTGACTCCCTGTACCTCAACACATGCAAGAGTTATACCTCATACCCTGGCTCTCTCTACCTCAACATATGCAGGAGTTATGCCTCATACCCTGGCTCCCTGTACCTCAACACATGCAAGAGTTATACCTCATACCCTGGCTCTCTGTACCTCAACACATGCAAGAGTTATACCTCATACCCTGGCTCCCTGTACCTCAACACATGCAAGAGTTATACCTCATACCCTGGCTCTCTCTACCTCAACACATGCAGGAGTTATGCCTCATACCCTGGCTCCCTGTACCTCAACACATGCAAGAGTTATACCTCATACCCTGGCTCCCTGTACCTCAACACATGCAAGAGTTTTACCTCATACCCTGGCTCTCTCTACCTCAACATATGCAGGAGTTATGCCTCATACCCTGGCTCCCTGCACCTCAACACATGCAAGAGTTATACCTCATACCCTGGCTTCCACTACCTCACCACATGCAAGAGTTATACCTCATACCCTGGCTCCCTGTAACTCAACATATGTTAGAGTTATACCTCAACAAATGCAGGAGTTATGCCTCATACCCTGGCTCCCTGTACCTCAACACATGCAAGAGTTATACCTCATATCCTGGCTCCCTGTACCTCAACACATGCAAGAGTTACACCTCATACCCTGGCTCCCAGTACCTCAATACATGCAAGAGTTATACCTCATACCCTGGCTCCCTGTACCTCAACACATGCAAGAGTTATACCTCATACCCTGGCTCCCAGTACCTCAACACATGCAAGAGTTATACCTCATACCCTGGTTCCCTGTACCTCAACACATGCAAGAGTTATACCTCATACCCTGGCTCTCAGTACCTCAACACATGCAAGAGTTATACCTCATACCCTGGCTCCCAGTACCTCAACACTTGCAAGAGTTATGCCTTATACCCTGGCTCCCAGTATCTCAACACATGCAAGAGTTATGCCTTATACCCTGGCTCCCTGTACCTCAACACATGCAAGAGTTATACCTCATACCCTGGCTCCCAGTACCTCAACACATGCAAGAGTTATACCTCATACCCTGGCTCCCTGTACCTCAACACATGCAAGAGTTATACCTCATACCCTGGCTCTCAGTACCTCAACACATGCAAGAGTTATACCTCATACCCTGGCTCCCAGTACCTCAACACATGCAAGAGTTATACCTCATACCCTGGCTCCCAGTACCTCAACACATGCAAGAGTTATACCTCATACCCTGGCTCCCTGTACCTCAACACATGCAAGAGTTATACCTCATACCCTGGCTCTCTCTACCTCAACACATGCAAGAGTTATACCTCATACCCTGGCTCCCTGTACCTCAACACATGCAAGAGTTATACCTCATACCCTGGCTCTCTCTACCTCAACACATGCAGGAGTTATGCCTCATACCCTGGCTCCCTGTACCTCAACACATGCAAGAGTTATACCTCATACCCTGGCTCCCTGTACCTCAACACATGCAAGAGTTTTACCTCATACCCTGGCTCTCTCTACCTCAACATATGCAGGAGTTATGCCTCATACCCTGGCTCCCTGCACCTCAACACATGCAAGAGTTATACCTCATACCCTGGCTTCCACTACCTCACCACATGCAAGAGTTATACCTCATACCCTGGCTCCCTGTAACTCAACATATGTTAGAGTTATACCTCAACACATGCAGGAGTTATGCCTCATACCCTGGCTCCCTGTACCTCAACACATGCAAGAGTTATACCTCATATCCTGGCTCCCTGTACCTCAACACATGCAAGAGTTAGACCTCATACCCTGGCTCCCAGTACCTCAATACATGCAAGAGTTATACCTCATACCCTGGCTCCCTGTACCTCAACACATGCAAGAGTTATACCTCATACCCTGGCTCCCAGTACCTCAACACATGCAAGAGTTATACCTCATACCCTGGCTCCCTGTACCTCAACACATGCAAGAGTTATACCTCATACCCTGGCTCTCAGTACCTCAACACATGCAAGAGTTATACCTCATACCCTGGCTCCCAGTACCTCAACACATGCAAGAGTTATGCCTTATACCCTGGCTGTCTCTACCTCAACACATGCACGAGTTATACCTCATACCCTGGCTCTCAGTACCTCAACACATGCAAGAGTTATACCTCATACCCTGGCTCCCAGTATCTCAACACATGCAAGAGTTATGCCTTATACCCTGGCTCCCTGTACCTCAACACATGCAAGAGTTATACCTCATACCCTGGCTCCCAGTACCTCAACACATGCAAGAGTTATACCTCATACCCTGGCTCCCTGTACCTCAACACATGCAAGAGTTATACCTCATACCCTGGCTCTCAGTACCTCAACACATGCAAGAGTTATACCTCATACCCTGGCTCCCAGTACCTCAACACATGCAAGAGTTATACCTCATACCCTGGCTCCCAGTACCTCAACACATGCAAGAGTTATACCTCATACCCTGGCTCCCTGTACCTCAACACATGCAAGAGTTATACCTCATACCCTGGCTCCCTGTACCTCAACACATGCAAGAGTTATACCTCATACCCTGGCTCCCTGTACCTCAACACATGCAAGAGTTATACCTCATACCCTGGCTCTCTCTACCTCAACACATGCAGGAGTTATGCCTCATACCCTGGCTCCCTGTACCTCAACACATGCAAGAGTTATACCTCATACCCTGGCTCCCTGTACCTCAACACATGCAAGAGTTTTACCTCATACCCTGGCTCTCTCTACCTCAACATATGCAGGAGTTATGCCTCATACCCTGGCTCCCTGCACCTTAACACATGCAAGAGTTATACCTCATACCCTGGCTTCCACTACCTCACCACATGCAAGAGTTATACCTCATACCCTGGCTCCCTGTAACTCAACATATGTTAGAGTTATACCTCAACACATGCAGGAGTTATGCCTCATACCCTGGCTCCCTGTACCTCAACACATGCAAGAGTTATACCTCATATCCTGGCTCCCTGTACCTCAACACATGCAAGAGTTACACCTCATACCCTGGCTCCCAGTACCTCAATACATGCAAGAGTTATACCTCATACCCTGGCTCCCTGTACCTCAACACATGCAAGAGTTATACCTCATACCCTGGCTCCCAGTACCTCAACACATGCAAGAGTTATACCTCATACCCTGGCTCCCTGTACCTCAACACATGCAAGAGTTATACCTCATACCCTGGCTCTCAGTACCTCAACACATGCAAGAGTTATACCTCATACCCTGGCTCCCAGTACCTCAACACATGCAAGAGTTATGCCTTATACCCTGGCTGTCTCTACCTCAACACATGCACGAGTTATACCTCATACCCTGGCTCTCAGTACCTCAACACATGCAAGAGTTATACCTCATACCCTGGCTCCCAGTATCTCAACACATGCAAGAGTTATGCCTTATACCCTGGCTCCCTGTACCTCAACACATGCAAGAGTTATACCTCATACCCTGGCTCCCAGTACCTCAACACATGCAAGAGTTATACCTCATACCCTGGCTCCCTGTACCTCAACACATGCAAGAGTTATACCTCATACCCTGGCTCTCAGTACCTCAACACATGCAAGAGTTATACCTCATACCCTGGCTCCCAGTACCTCAACACATGCAAGAGTTATACCTCATACCCTGGCTCCCAGTACCTCAACACATGCAAGAGTTATACCTCATACCCTGGCTCCCTGTACCTCAACACATGCAAGAGTTATACCTCATACCCTGGCTCTCAGTACCTCAACACATGCAAGAGTTATACCTCATACCCTGGCTCTCAGTACCTCAACACATGCAAGAGTTATACCTCATACCCTGGCTCCCTGTACCTCAACACATGCAAGAGTTATACCTCATACCCTGGCTCTCAGTACCTCAACACATGCAAGAGTTATACCTCATACCATGGCTCCCTGTACCTCAACACATGCAAGAGTTATACCTCATACCCTGGCTCTCAGTACCTCAACACATGCAAGAGTTATTCCTCATACCGTGGCTCCCAGTACCTCAACACATGCAAGAGTTATACCTCATACCCTGGCTCCCTGTACCTCAACACATGCAAGAGTTATACCTCATACCCTGGCTCCCAGTACCTCAACACATGCAAGAGTTATACCTCATACCCTGGCTCCCAGTACCTCAACACATGCAAGAGTTATACCTCATACCCTGGCTCCCAGTACCTCAACACATGCAAGAGTTATACCTCATACCCTGGCTCCCTGTACCTCAACACATGCAAGAGTTATACCTCATACCCTGGCTCTCAGTACCTCAACACATGCAAGAGTTATACCTCATACCCTGGCTCCCAGTACCTCAACACATGCAAGAGTTATACCTCATACCCTGGCTCCCAGTACCTCAACACATGCAAGAGTTATACCTCATACCCTGGCTCCCAGTACCTCAACACATGCAAGAGTTATACCTCATACCCTGGCTCCCAGTACCTCAACACATGCAAGAGTTATACCTCATACCCTGGCTCCCAGTACCTCAATGTACACAGAAGTTATTTGTGACCAGGGGAAACTATTTTTTTTATAGTTAGAATTTTATAGGTATTAGCTGTCTCCTCTGAATTTATATTGTTTTTCGTACAAAGTTCCGGTGTAGTGAAGGTCGGGTCTCCTCAGATCGGCTTCAAACCTTTCAACATTTTTGTATTCTATTTAAATGAAAATTTGGGTTATTGGAGTGTGAATATGCCGACGACATAAAAAGAATGTGTGTAGCGTAAGGTGTATGAATGATAATTGGCTGAAATTAGGGTGAATCAGTTTCTTTGTATCACTGGAGAAAGTTTTTTTGGATGAACTTCGTACTTTCAACACTGGAGTATTTATCTCAGAGAAATATTCACATTGTTATCGGACTTTGTAAGTGCCAGTTTGTTAAGATTTATTAAACAAAGTAGAATGTTGGTTTTACATGTGATAAACTAGAGAATGCTTCTTCCGATCTACTTCAAACTCTGATCAGTGGTATAATAAAGTCAGTGGAAGGCTCAAACTATTGTCTAGTTGTACACTGCCAATTTTTTACTTGCTGCACAAACACTGATTCCGACTACCGATTTATTTTAGAGTGTTTCTTTATATCTGGTTCATATTTTACCTAAAAAAGGGTCCAGATTTATTGAAATTTGTAGATGTCAGT
Organism: Cherax quadricarinatus; assembly: GCF_038502225.1. Taxonomy (NCBI): domain Eukaryota; kingdom Metazoa; phylum Arthropoda; class Malacostraca; order Decapoda; family Parastacidae; genus Cherax; species Cherax quadricarinatus. The sequence goes on from NC_091297.1 coordinate 4,215,058, forward strand.
TTACAAATTTTATGAAAGATAGAAATGTCTTTTATAGCGACACGAAAAAGATCTGGTCAGTAACTTAGCCTCAGCTCCTTCAAAAGACCTATGAGCAATGAAGCTATCCCAGCTATTCCAAAAAGTTTAGAAGTTATCAACACCTCAAAAGTCACAAGAGCTGTAGAACAATGTCCTCAGGCTAGGTTAGGTAAGGCTTGTCAGGAAACAGGACAAGTGTTTCCTGATATGAGTCTGGAAACACTTGTCCTGGGCCAGCAGCTGGAACTTTTGATAATCTGACCGAGGACTTCCACTGCCTTACCGTCCATCCCTTAAATTTTTTTTTTCCCCTCAATAACGTCCTCAAAAAAAGACTCTTTAATACAAGGTAATATACACGTTGTAAGCTTTTTAAATTAGGAACGTGTACGTTATGATTTGCAAAATTTATGAAATATAAGCAGATGTGTTGCCATACACTGAGATGTGCAAGAGCACAGCACTTGACCATAAATGTGTACTTAAAAACACGAATAAACTTAAATTTTTTAAATTTTGATTAAATGTATAGTCGTCCAAACAGTTAAAGTGAATTTGCTCGGAATTGTTCGGAATTATTAGAGTACGAGGCTCATATTATTCTGAATATGAAAGAGAAATTGCTCAGGGCTCCAGAAGGGTAGGTATCTGTCTAGTAACAATATAGTATTGAGAGCTTCAAGCTGACCAGAAATGGTATTCTCAAATTTAAACACACGAATCAGTATCCGATTTTGTTTAATAAATTTGACAGATTGGCAAATTAACATATACACAGCCTAATAATAATGTGGACCTCACTTTCAGAAAAATGCTCCATGATAGAAATTTTGAAACTATCGAAAGAGGCAATCTCCAGTTACTGCATGGAAAATAAAAGTTGGCTAATTTGCACCTATAAAGCCTATAGCGGTATTAAACCTTTTTCTGTAAGCCAAGAATCTCTCCAGAGACACATTTTCATATTATCACGTTGAAAACATACGTAAATTTTTAATAACATTGCGTAATTGGGACACACAAAGCCATTGAAACTAACTTTTTTGGGTCACAACATCAATCGAGAGAGGTATCTCCATAGCCTATAATCCCAGGCTCCTGGGTTTGAATCCCAGGCGAGAGGTCCAGCAGCTGTGCCACAACTATCCTCAAGACACTTAATACCTACAAATCAACCATCCTAATGGATCCAAGAATTGGAAATCAATACCCTTAAAAGGCCAAAAAGGCTCGCAAATTAACACCATAAAAAGGCCTAAAAATATACATCAACAACCTCAAGAATCACAACTGTGGATCAACAACCTCAAGAATCACAACTGTGGATCAACAACCTCAAGAATCACACCTGTAGATTAACAACCTCAAGAATCACACCTGTGGATCAACAACCTCAAGAATCACAACTGTGGATCAACAACCTCAAGAATCACAACTGTGGATCAACAACCTCAAGAATCACAACTGTGGATCAACAACCTCAAGAATCACAACTGTAGATTAACAACCTCAAGAATCACACCTGTGGATCAACAACCTCAAGAATCACAACTGTGGATCAACAACCTCAAGAATCACACCTGTAGATTAACAACCTCAAGAATCACAACTGTGGATCAACAACCTCAAGAATCACACCTGTAGATTAACAACCTCAAGAATCACACCTGTGGATCAACAACCTCAAGAATCACACCTGTAGATTAACAACCTCAAGAATCACACCTGTGGATCAACAACCTCAAGAATCACACCTGTAGATCAACAACCTCAAGAATCACACCTGTAGATTAACAACCTCAAGAATCACACCTGTGGATCAACAACCTCAAGAATCACACCTGTATATCAACAACCTCAAGAATCACACCTGTAGATTAACAACCTCAAGAATCACACCTGTGGATCAACAACCTCAAGAATCACAACTGTGAATCAACAACCTCAAGAATTACAACTGTGGATCAACAACCTCAAGAATCACACCTGTAGATTAACAACCTCAAGAATCACAACTGTGGATCAACAACCTCAAGAATCACACCTGTAGATTAACAACCTCAACAATCACACCTGTGGATCAACAACCTCAAGAATCACACCTGTAGATTAACAACCTCAAGAATCACACCTGTGGATCAACAACCTTAAGAATCACACCTGTAGATTAACAACCTCAAGAATCACAACTGTAGATCAACAACCTCAAGAATCACAACTGTAGATCAACAACCTCAAGAATCACACCTGTAGATCAACAACCTCAAGAATCACACCTGTAGGTCAACAACCTCAAGAATCACAACTATAGATCAACAACCTCAAGAATCACAACTGTAGATCAACAACCTCAAGAATCACAACTGTGGATCAACAACCTCAAGAATCACAACTGTGGATCAACAACCTCAAGAATCACAACTGTGGATTAACAACCTCAAGAATCACAACTGTAGATCAACAACCTCAAGAATCACACCTGTAGATCAACAACCTCAAGAATCACACATGTAGATCAACAACCTCAAGAATCACACCTGTGGATCAACAACCTCAAGAATCACACCTGTAGATCAACAACCTCAAGAATCACACCTGTAGATTAACAACCTCAAGAATCACACCTGTGGATCAACAACCTCAAGAATCACAACTGTGGATCAACAACCTCAAGAATCACAACTGTGGATCAACAACCTCAAGAATCACACCTGTAGATTAACAACCTCAAGAATCACAACTGTGGATCAACAACCTCAAGAATCACACCTGTAGATTAACAACCTCAAGAATCACACCTGTGGATCAACAACCTCAAGAATCACACCTGTAGATTAACAACCTCAAGAATCACACCTGTGGATCAACAACCTTAAGAATCACACCTGTAGATTAACAACCTCAAGAATCACAACTGTAGATCAACAACCTCAAGAATCACAACTGTAGATCAACAACCTCAAGAATCACACCTGTAGATCAACAACCTCAAGAATCACACCTGTAGATCAACAACCTCAAGAATCACAACTGTGGATCAACAACCTCAAGAATCACAACTGTGGATTAACAACCTCAAGAATCACAACTGTAGATCAACAACCTCAAGAATCACACCTGTAGATCAACAACCTCAAGAATCACACATGTAGATCAACAACCTCAAGAATCACACCTGTAGATCAACAACCTCAAGAATCACAACTGTAGATCAACAACCTCAAGAATCACAACTGTGGATCAACAACCTCAAGAATCACACCTGTGGATCAACAACTTTAAGAATCACACCTGTAGATTAACAACCTCAAGAATCACAACTGTAGATCAACAACCTCAAGAATCACAACTGTAGATCAACAACCTCAAGAATCACACCTGTAGGTCAACAACCTCAAGAATCACACCTGTAGGTCAACAACCTCAAGAATCACAACTGTAGATCAACAACCTCAAGAATCACACCTGTAGGTCAACAACCTCAAGAATCACAACTGTAAATCAACAACCTCAAGAATCACACCTGTAGATCAACAACCTCAAGAATCACACCTGTAGATCAACAACCTCAAGAATCATAACTGTAGATCAACAACCTCAAGAATCACACCTGTAGATCAGGAACCTCAAGAATCACACCTGTAGATCAACAACCTCAAGAATCACAACTGTAGATCAACAACCTCAAGAATCACAACTGTAGATCAACAACCTCAAGAATCACACCAGTAGGTCAACAACCTCAAGAATCACAACTGTAGATCAACAACCTCAAGAATCACACCTGTAGATCAACAACCTCAAGAATCACAACTGTAGATCAACAACCTCAAGAATCACAACTGTAGATCAACAACCTCAAGAATCACACCTGTAGGTCAACAACCTCAAGAATCACAACTGTAGATCAACAACCTCAAGAATCACACCTGTAGATCAACAACCTCAAGAATCACACCTGTAGATCAACAACCTCAAGAATCACACCTGTAGATCAACAACCTCAAGAATCACAACTGTAGGTCAACAACCTCAAGAATCACAACTGTAGATCAACAACCTCAAGAATCACAACTGTAGGTCAACAACCTCAAGAATCACAACTGTTAATCAACAACCTCAAGAATCACACCTGTAGATCAACAACCTCAAGAATCACAACTGTAGGTCAACAACCTCAAGAATCACAACTGTAGATCAACAACCTCAAGAATCACACCTGTAGATCAACAACCTCAAGAATCACAACTGTAGGTCAACAACCTCAAGAATCACACCTGTAGATCAACAACCTCAAGAATCACACCTGTAGATCAACAACCTCAAGAATCACACCTGTAGATCAACAACCTCAAGAATCACACCTGTAGATCAACAACCTCAAGAATCACAACTGTAGGTCAACAACCTCAAGAATCACACCTGTAGATCAACAACCTCAAGAATCACAACTGTAAATCAACAACCTCAAGAATCACAACTGTAGATCAACAACCTAAAGAATCACACCTGTAGGTCAACAACCTCAAGAATCACACCTGTAGGTCAACAACCTCAAGAATCACACCTGTAGATCAACAACCTCAAGAATCACACCTGTAGATCAACAACCTCAAGAATCACAACTGTAAATCAACAACCTCAAGAATCACACCTGTAGATCAACAACCTCAAGAATCACACCTGTAGATCAACAACCTCAAGAATCACACCTGTAGGTCAACAACCTCAAGAATCACACCTGTAGATCAACAACCTCAAGAATCACACCTGTAGATCAACAACCTCAAGAATCACACCTGTAGATCAACAACCTCAAGAATCACACATGTAGATCAACAACCTCAAGAATCACAACTGTAGATCAACAACCTCAAGCATCACACCTGTAGATCAACAACCTCAAGAATCACACCTGTATATCAACAACCTCAAGAATCACACCTGTAGATCAACAACCTCAAGAGTCACACCTGTAGATCAACAACCTCAAGAATCACACATGTAGATCAACAACCTCAAGAATCACACCTGTAGATCAACAACCTCAAGAATCACACCTGTAGATCAACAACCTCAAGAATCACACCTGTAGATCAACAACCTCAAGAATCACAACTGTAGATCAACAACCTCAAGAATCACAACTGTAGATCAACAACCTCAAGAATCACACCTGTAGATCAACAACCTCAAGAATCACAACTGTAGATCAACAACCTCAAGAATCACACCTGTAGGTCAACAACCTCAAGAATCACAACTGTAGGTCAACAACCTCAAGAATCACACCTGTAGATCAACAACCTCAAGAATCACACCTGTAGATCAACAACCTCAAGAATCACAACTGTAGGTCAACAACCTCAAGAATCACACCTGTAGATCAACAACCTCAAGAATCACAACTGTAGATCAACAACCTCAAGAATCACAACTGTAGGTCAACAACCTTAAGAAACTCACTTGGTGAATATTAATCCGGTCAGACATTGTTTAATGTAACTTGAGCGGCTACAAGGGATTAATCGTGTAAAAATTAACAGGGTTAGTGTGACTCTTTATTTTCGAATAAAATCGACAAGTTGACATCTACAAAACTCAATAAAAATCCGTCTCTTTTTTTATACACTAAACAACAATATTAAAAATTTGAAGTCGATATATATGAACATTCTCAAATTGTTATACAGAAGCCAGTGTCACATTTTGGTCAATAAAATTGACATTTATACAACTTGAAAGAAATACTGACTTTCTTCTAAATAAAATACACCAGTGGTGAAAGTTTGAAGCCGATCGGAAGATGAGTTTTCAAGTTATTACACGTCAACCAATATCACAATATGTTCAATAGTTTTGACATATTTGCAGGAACAACCACCAAGAGCAGTTGTCTATATTTAATATACAGAAACCAACAAATCCCGCCATTTTTTTTAAGTATCCCTGAAGGGAGAAATTTAAGTATCCCTGAAGGGAGAAATTTAAGTATTCCTGAAGGGAGAAATTTAAGTGTCCCTGAAGGGAGAAATTTAAGTATCCCTGAAGGGAGAAATTTAAGTATTCCTGAAGGGAGAAATTTAAGTATCCCTGAAGGTAGAAATTTAAGTGTCCCTGAAGGGAGAAATTTAAGTATCCCTGAAGGGAGAAATTTAAGTGTCCCTGAAGGGAGAAATTTAAGTATCCCTGAAGGGAGAAATTTAAGTGTCCCTGAAGGGAGAAATTTAAGTATCCCTGAAGGGAGACTTTTAAGTATCCCTGAAGGGAGAAATTTAAGTATCCCTGAAGGGAGAAATTTAAGTATCCCTGTAGGGAGAAATTTAAGTATCCCTGAAGAGAGACATTTAAGTGATTACCAGAATTTCTATTTTTCTTTCTCTAACTTTTCATTTTTATTTCTCTCATAAAACGAAAAAGACTTTTCGATCGGCTTCAAAATTTCAATGATGGTGTACGGAAACTAGGCCAAGATTCTTGGAACAAATAGCATGTGCAGGTGCTTCATGATCAAAGCTGTAGAACCCATTCCCAGGGTCCCATCCTCTGTGGCGCAGTTCTGAATATTCAAGAACAACGTAGCTCCTAAATCAAGAACGACGGAGGTTGAAACTCAATATATTGATGTACAGTTACCAGTCTAAATCTTCCTCTTCTGAATGGCTTCAATATTTAACGATTGATGTATCTTGCTGTCATGATAGTACCCATTAAGTTGACTTTGTGTATATGCAAATTTATCAATTTACTGACTTAGTTAAGAAAAAAAAAGCATAGAATTGTTGGAGTGTTTGCAGTAACTGAAGAATGCCACTTTTGATCAGCTTCAAACCTCTAGTGTTCTTGTGCTTTCCGATTCGCATGTTTTAACGCGTTATTAGGCTGCATAATTCCTATTTTGTCCCTTTTTATTAGTTAAATTGTGGAAGTTATTTCAATTCACTAAATAAATAATCCCTCCCTTTGATCGACTTCCATACGTAGATGACACTAATTTTAAGCTATTTAGAGGTAAATTTGAAGTTATAAGGAAATTTAAAAATTTTGGAATCGAGCAATTTTCGAGTATGTATTTTTTGACAGTCTTGAGACTGTACATTTAAGTTACCCATTTTATTATAATTTTCTTATAGGGTTGTAGAGAATTTGAAATAGAATAGAATTGCATTGCTATAGAATTTCTGACCTTCACAAGTTCAACGAGTCCTTAAATAAATTATTTTCCTATGACTTAATTCGTTAGATACGTCTTTCTTGTTTTACACTAACTTTCTCCAAGGTTTTCGTTTATTACTTCAGAACGCCTTACCAGATCGGTTCCAATTTCTTAAGCCTGGTTCACCATCACTAGGTGAAGGTTCGTGAAAATGCCAGATGCTCTTAGCTCAGTTTTATGAAGAACTTAACCAAATTTGACTTGCATGCGATAACTTTAGGCTTCTGATCAGCTACACAATAACAATGTCTGTGTATCCTCCTTAGAAGTTAGTGTTGCAGTAGAGTGTGTAACTGACACTTGAGGCTAGTGAGGGGCTCTTGATCCAAGGAACTAGATTTATCCTTCCCTCTTGTCGAAAATGAATACCTCCTATTCCTCAGGTACTATATGGCTCCTATGGGTTTAGCTCTTCTGATTAAACTGATGAATTGGATGAATCTTTTTTTGGGGGTTTTAGTCTATGTAGATGCAAACTCTTCTTTAATATCATAGATAATAAACTTGAATTTGTTTGATTCTGTGCAATAACTGGAGAATGAATCTTCTGCTAGGCTTCAAACTTTTAGTGCTGAGGCATTTTTTTCAGAGGAATATTAATAATAATAATCAAGGCGCTAAACCCGAGGTCATACCGTGGTGCAGTGAGGGTTGTGCTAATTAAGGAATATGCAATGGTTAGGAACGAGGGAGAGGTTTATGAGGACGCAGCGCAAGACGAAGGGTTAGTGAGGATAGGAATGAGTGTATAAAATTAAATAAAATAGAGGTTGTGCAGTAAGTTAGTGTTTGTGATAGAGTCAAAGACGAGACTTTCAGTTATGAGGTCAACTAGAATGTGTTGGAGCTGTGAAGACGCTGGAAGTGACTTCTACATGCGTACTGATAGACTGGACAATCTATTAAGATGTGATGAAGGGAAAATGCAGCCTGACAATCCTCGCAGTGTGGTGCTGGGCGTTTTTCCCATGAGGTGTCTGTGAGTGAGACGCATGTGGCTGATATGTAGGTGGAAGAGTGTAGCCTCCCACACACGACTGCGGTGGGAAGATGATGGCCAGAAACCCAAACACGATTTGACAGAAGACAATTTACTGTGGACCGGCGCAGACCCTCACTGTTACCAGTGCTTGTGAAGTTGAGAGATTACTGAAAAATAGTCCGAGAAATGAATACTCCGGCGCGAAGTTGAGAGATCGTGAATATCTGACGAGAAGCTGAACGTTTCACTTTGTTAACCCGACATCCCTTTGAGTGCTTACTGGAACTATGACACAACCAAAGTAGTATACGTAAGACAATGGGATGAGGGAAATCAAATTTTTGAACAGTTTGCAACGCACTGTAGGAGTCCAAAACTAATTCGAATGACGAGGTTGATGTCTACACAGTGTGGATGATGGCCATAAGAACTGCATAAAATTCTGTTGCGAAAACACTGGTCGATTCTAATAATGACCCGGATAATTTTATCAGGAAAAAACTACTGTGTACCTTATACTATCAGGGGATTTAAATCCATCGGTGAACACTGTCATAGCATGAAAGAGAGAGTGAAAGTGACCAGGAAAGAAGGTAAATGAGTTTTGCACATGGTAATGGATGAGAGCAGCGCAAATAGTCTGTACTTCTCAAGGAAAGAGGCAAAAGTAATTAGTAGGCAGGACATAAAGAGGAGACAAATTATGGGAATCAAATAGAGAGCAAACTGGGAGAGGAAAAGGGCACTGTAAATAGGGACGAAGATTAATCAAAGAAACCATACCCCCGGCCGGGATTGAACCCGCGGTCATAGAGTCTCAAAACTCCAGCCCGTCGCGTTAGCCACTAGACCAGCTAGCCACAATAAGATTCATCCAACTAGGTATATTTCTACACCATAGGAAGGTTAGCACAGGCACCTCTGTGACCACAAATGCAAGTTTTTACAGACGAATCTCCAGCTAGCGTGGCCGTGACGAACTCTAGCTCATGGTTTATTTGCAATCGTGTCATTACGATTTCTTGAGTCATGTTGACGGCAGTGAAGGGACTTGAGCTAGAGTTCGTCACGGCCACGCTAGCTGGAGATTCGTCTGTAAAAACTTGCATTTGTGGTCACAGAGGTGCCTGTGCTAATCTTCCTATGGTGTAGAAATATACCTAGTTGGATGAATCTTATTGTGGCTAGCTGGTCTAGTGGCTAACGCGACGGGCTTGAGTTTTGAGACTATGACCGCGGGTTCAGTCCCGGCCGGGGGTATGGTTTATTTGCAATCGTGTCATTACGATTTCTTGAGTCATTAATCAAAGAAGTTGTATGATGGTAATTAGGAGGAGGTGCAGGATTACCAAAACTATTATCCAGAGGGCTGAGGAGGGATTGTTGAGGTGGTTCGGACATGTAGAGAGAATGGAACAGAATAGAATCACTTCGAGAGTGTTTAAATCTGTAGTGGAGGGAAGGCGGGGTAGGGGACGGCCTAGGAAAGGTTGGAGGGAAGGGATAAAGGAGGTTTTGTGTGCGAGGGGCTTGGACTTCCAGTAAGCATGTGTGAGCGTGTTAGATAGTAGTGAATCAAGACAAATGGTTTTTAGGACTTGACGTGCTGTTGGAGTGTGAGCAGGGTATTGTTTATGAAGGGATTCAGGGAAACCGGCAGGCCGGACTTGAGTCCTGGAGATGGGAAGTACAGTGTCTGCACTCTGAAGGAGGGGTGTTAATGTTGCAGTTTTATAACTGTAGTGTAAAACACCCCGCTGGCAAGACAGTGATGGAATGTATGATGGTGAAAGTTTTTCTTTTTAGGTCACCCTGCCTTTTTGGGAAACGGCCGATGTGTTAATAAAATAAATAATTAATACTAAGAAGTTCTAGTAACATCCGTTACCGTTATGCATGTAGAAGGATTGTGAAGGTCCTGAGAGTGGACAAAATAATGTAGACACCGGGCATGTCGCCGATCTTGCAATGATGGGATGTTTGCCTCTGCATATAGAGGCTCTCAGCTGGGAAAGAGCAAAAAGTTCCGAGACTTGAATGAAACCCATGATGATGAATGGGATCAAGTTTGGAAAGAGTAACTGAAGAGGCTGAAAAATACAGTTAGTCACACTGTTCCAATTTAGATAAGATTAGTGCTAGAGTTTTAGGGAGATGGTTACGGCATGCAGCTTTAGAGATGTTATGTGCGGTTACCAGGACATCCAGCGACCATACAAAACAGAAAGAAATTTGACCGTATATATTTCAGGGATAACGGAACCTTACAGGTATAAAGTGTTATGAGGGCCAACAGGGTGCCTTGTGAAAGTGATCTGGTGTGTTTTAGCAAAAGAAATTTAAACCTATGAAATGACCCAGTGGAAAATACAATCAATAGTATTTACAGAGACAGGTGCTACAAAACAACAGTCAACACCTGCATACGTAATAGCAAAATCATAGAAATAAAGAGACGACCGAATATCTGAAGGTAGAACAGAGACCAGAAGCAATGAAAAAAGGGAAATGATCTCTGTCATGTAGATCAGGTACCACAGCCCAAGTAAAGCCAAGTGCTACAGATGAAGAGCAAATAGAAATATTTTTACAAGAGTGTGAATGGTAGGATGAAAATGTGTAAGATTGTCTGTGTTTAAAAAAAACGAAGAGGAAGAATAGCGATGAAACTTGTAGTTAGTTACCACGAGAGTCACAGTGAGACCATCACAAGAAGAGATGAACAATAAAATCAAAGAATAAAAGGCGTGAAGGAGAAAGATACAAAGAGAAGACTGTGTACCACATGCCCAAACAGACATGTGTTGCGGTATTATGAAGAGGAGCGCGGAAGAACAGCTGAGAAGAGGGTATAATAGGGTATATAAACGGGCACAAAAAGCGCACTCTCGTTAAATGTCTCATCAGGAAAAGGATCAAGAGACTGCAATAAAACGCGGAGAGAGATATAAAGGCCAACAGTGGGGCGTAATTTTGGTTCTTGTAAACAGATGCATAGAGGAAAAAACTGGGAGAGTAATACTTGGAACTCCCCCTGGTTTCTTCTATATCTACCTATTTTCCAGTGTAATAAAGCTATTGATATTAAGTAGGAAAACAACGGAAGTAAGTGGTGTGTACGGGCTTGGAACATTAGTAAAGTCGATGTGTGGCGGTGGTGGTAAGGTAGAAGTAAGGAGAGATTTGCTGGTACCTCGAGGAGACGGCGGGGAGGAGCAGGTGTTATAGATTCTGGAGGGGAGAATGTGAGGGGTATGGGAAGCGGGTCAATGTCTATTACCGATTTCGTTTCTTCAATTAAAGCCAATATGACTTCAATAGTTTCTGAGGACAAAAAAGCAATGGGAAGCATTGTGGTAAAAGCTGAAGACGTAGGTGTAGTAAAAAATGGAAAGACATTGGTAGATATCAAAGGAGAAGACAATGAGAGGGCAGAGGTATCCTGAGAGGAAGACACCCTAAGCGGGAATAGGAGATGGAGCGACATCACATCTGGGTGGATGAAAGTCCACAACTACTACCGACACCAGAGAAGACAAAGGGGAGGAGTAATTGGTAATAAAAGTTAAACACGGGGGAACAATAGGCTGGTAAGAAGTTTTGGTGATTGGGGAAGTTTTATTGTTTTGGAGATATTGAAGCAGAAATGAAAACTTAGGCAGGGAAGGTTGTATGAATGTAGAAATACATGGGATAAATATCGAAGGAGGAAGGATGGGAGAAATGGTAGGACCGTCAGAGGCAAGGACTGCATAATGAATGGAAACAGGTGACTAAGGAGGAGGGTACAACAGGGGCCTGAGGGAGCCAAGCAACTCTAGAGTAAGAAAACCTTGGAAGTCTTCCTTTAAAGCGGAGGTGAGTAACTGCCAAAACATAAGGAAGGCCCATTTCTTTAAAACAACGTATATCTCGTTCTTGTAAGAAACCCGGAAACGACGAGAATATGTAGGGTGAGCCTCTCCACAAGTAAGGTATGGGAGGAGGAGAAGACCTGTCTGCAGGATGGATTGCTACGGTCATCTGTATTGCAGATGGATATTCTGCCAGTGACCTAAAATACTTGGCCGGATGGCCAAAGCGCCAACAATTTCTGCACTGTTAAGGTGTAGGGATTAATTCCCATACTTGTCAACGATATTTTGATGTATATATGGAGGGTGAAAGTTTCCTGGCAATATTTCACTGGTAGCGTCTCCGACCTCGGACAGGAAGGACGTAAGTTTCTACTTTGATAATTGGGAGATTCTGAAACTCGAAACTCAACTTGCTCCAGAAAATCAGAGTCATATTGTATAAAATACATATTGACGGAAAAGAGAATTCCGGGAGGCTTGTTTATTAGAATAGGAACAAGGAGTACCAATAACTGTGTCAGCATCATCAGTTACAAGTCGAGGTCGCTTGGACGAAGGCTTCGAGCCAATCTGTCTTGTAACGTGCGGACGATCCGAAAATCGACGTACCATCGTGGGAGAAGCCGCTATCATGTCAAAGTCGAGCGAAAGTCAAAAGTATCAAAAGGGACAGCTAGAATACCGGCAGCGGAGTCAGGCATAAAAAGTGGGGGTCCAGGAAGCAAATCATGGATATGATCGTCCGTTATCATGTTCTTTTCCTAAAAGAACTTGAAGGGAAAGAAAGAGGGGCAACTCAGAGAAAATAGACTGTATATCCCTCTCCGGGGAATGGTTGGTTTTGAGAAGGGCTCGCCTAGTGTGGGCCAGTAGGTCTGCTGGACTGTTACTCCATTCTCATATTCTTATCCATTTAGCGTCAACACTACCACCCTGGGTGCGGCCGATAGTACTGATGGTGCTTGGAACCCGCTCTTTACTCAACACTTCACGCCAGTAAATCAGTACCCGAGGATGGTGCCTCACACATCAGCTGATCCACCTTTGCCGACAAAGGATATGGGTGACCGCAAACTCGCAATCATATGCTTTGACGATACCTCCCGGAACCGACAGGCAGAGCCTCCAGGGATACTAAGAACACGCGAGGCCGCCCACCGGAACTCCAGAGCAGTCCAGTACATCCCGCGGCGAATAACACCAACCACCGAGGTCCTCAACACAATGAAACTGATAAGGATTTCAATTTCCTAAACCTAAGAGTTGTAATTTACAAGAGGACATTCCCACAGACCGAATGGATAGGAGAGAAGGGAAAAGGGAAATGAGAGAAGAGAAAAAGAGGAGGGGAGGAGTGGGGGTAATTAGATTTTATCCAAGAAAGGTGACAAGGGGTCCAATTCCTTGAATCACCTGTCCTTCACTGCATTAAGGGACAATCCTCCTCCTTGAAGGGTTCCTCAAGGAAGCGTCTCCTTGATTTTAGGTTATGCCAGTGTTGATGTGTTTTTCTCCGTAAACAAATTGGTTTCCGTGAAATAACTAGAAAATATCTCTTCTGATCAGAAATAAACCATCACAAGTTTTGATTTTGTTGGGTTATGTTAGGTTAAATATACATAATATACTATTATGTGCTTATAAGTAATCTATTGTAAAAAATCTAAATGCTATGTATCCTAAGCCTAAATGAAATTACTTACCAGGTTGCTTGCTTGCTTGCTTACTTTAATCTTAAATGCTGGACAATCTTGCTTAGAGAATAATTTACGTTAATTTTTTCCTAGATGTGTCCAAATTTGTCTTTTAAAGAAAGAAATTCGGAAAATTGAAATACTGTTTTTCATGTAGTAATTTTTGGATGCGTCATCCAGGCTCATCATCCTGGACTTAACATTTCAATGCTGGAACTTATGAGTATCTTCAAACTTACTGTTTCAGGATGCTGGTCTCTCTTTCTCTCTCTGAGACAAGAAGAGAATGTCTTTTCAGACTGGCTTCAGCGCTTGTTACTGCCTCTTTATGAAAGATTATAATTAATTTTGGGCAGTGTATGTCCTAATCTGCCATTTATATTAAAAAAATACTAATTAGTTCCATTGTGATAACTTTTGAAAGATTCATCTAATTCTATTCACATCTTCACTGCTATTACTGAACCGCATTAGAAATTAATGCCTCACTCTGCACTATTCCTCTCGCATATAATGATACTAAGTCTACCTTTGGGTTTAATGCTTTAGTATTTCAAATTGAAGCAGTACATAAAAAAGTCTCAAGTTATTACACAGAAAATGCAACTAATTTGTTTAAATAATATCGTCAAACTGGCACCTTCGTAATCCAATGGCACTCTTATACTTTCTCTAAATAAGACTCACCAACATTGAAAGTTTTAAGCGGCATAACATCACAATTTGGCCTTTAATACTGTCAAATTATCATTTACAATGCCAGGTAACAAACCAAAGTAACAAAAAATTTAATTATTATTATTATTATAATAAAAAAGAAGCGCTAAGCCACAAGGGCTATACAGCACAAAAAATTTAAACTGGTTTCCCCTGGAACCCAACTATTCTTATTAAATAATATAAAAAAAAATGGGAAATTTGCATCTACACATTCTAAACTTGTAATGCTTTTTATTTTTTAAAAAGTATTAACGTTTTTAACTTTAAAACTGTCTAAAAGAAGAATTCTCATTTGCTGTGCCAATAAAATATTACCTAATTATTTAATATAATTATCAAATTTGCATTTACTTGGTCTAGCAACATTCCTTAAGTCTGAACATAGATTTACATTTTCTTGTGTTTATTAACAGCACAGCAGAATATGTTATTTCAACAAACCGGCCGTATCCCACCGAGGCAGGGTTGCCCAAAAAGAAGAACAAAATTTTCTCTTTTTAAGATTAGTAACTTATACAGGAAAAGGGGTTACTAGTCCCTTGCAGAATATATCTATTGCTATTTATTTTCAAAGCCCAGGAACTTAGCTATATGTGGGAAGAAACTAGAGGGACTAGCACTAATGAAGTTTAAACTAGTGTAGATATTTGTAATGGTGAAGGAGTTCCCTCAAGTGTATATAGCAGTTGGATTGGTGATTAAGAACTCCTGTTAAAGGGTTTCAACCACATGCGATTGATGGTTTGATCAGCAGATAAGGAGGTGATTTCTTGCATCTGGGTAGCAACTGAGTAATCAAGAACTTACGTACCTATATAGATTTTGTACATTTTATGAATATAACATTAAAATAATCAAGAACTTAGGAGCAAAAAAAGATGTGAGAATATTTAAGTATAACCTGAGAGATTTTGGGTAAAAAAGGGAGGAAAACAGTTGTCAGGTCTAGCCAGATCAGTTTGGTAAGGTGAATAAGACTTTGTCGAAATTATTCTACTCAAGGCACAGACTATATAATTACCCAGATGCGATGTCATGCGGTCTCAGGCCTCAGTGTTACCAAATGCAAGAAGTACACAAAACTTTGTATGTGAACGTGAGCTCAGTGTTGTGTTCGAAGTGGACACAAATCCCACTGTCCATAATGTTCAAGGAAAGCTGCACAGTAGGATTTGTGTCCACTTCGAACACAAACGCTAAGCTCACGTTCACATAGAAAGTTTTGTGTACTTCTTGCATTTGGTAACACTGAGGTCTGAGACCGCATGACATAATTGCCAATACGCACTAAGTGAGATTATAAGTAAAGATTGAGGAAGGGACCAAAGCACAGGCCGCTTGATTTAAATATCTATACACAAAAGGTAATCTCATGCACACGTTCCAGTCATTCTTCATGACACACCCACTCAGCTGAAGTTGACAGTATACCAGTTACTTCATGATACACAGTAGCCATGTTCTGTTAGACTGCTGTCAGTGAGAACCAAGAGAGACTTTCAACACACCTCCCGCCCACTATCTGCTGTGTCAGGATGAGGCCAGAGATATCAACGTGCGGTATGATGCCAGAATTCTAGCTGGTGGGAAGCGTCACAGTGATAGGTGTTAATATAGGATATAGTTGTGCTAAGAGTACCAGGGGGCTGTTTAGTGTCTGGTTATAGGAGAATACAGAGGTAACACGGAGGTCGTCAGAAAGTGGAATACAGAGGTGTCAGAGGTTACAGTGTACATCATAATTTTTCATGAATAGCATTGTACAAGGTAGACTAACTTATTTCAGTGACCTGGCAGATGTTACTCGAAGACACTGTACTACTGACCAATGGTGCCACTGTAGGGTAATGTACCACTGACCTGTGGAGTTACTGCAGGGCACTATATCACTGACCAGGGCAGGGTACTATACCACTGATCATTGGTGTTACTGCAGGGCACTGTATCACTGACCAGGGCAGGGTACTATACCACTGATCAGTGGTGTTACTGTAGAACACTGCCACTGAGCAAAGGTGTTACTGTAAGACACTGTACAACTAAGCAAAGGTGTTACTGTAGGATACTGTGTTACTGTGTTATCATCATGCTGAGAGACTGACAGAAAAAAACAAGAAGACAGATGAAAGTATACAGAAAGAAGGGCAGAAATAATGAAGACAAAAATACGAACAGGCAAACAAAGGGTGAAGCAAACAGACAGAAATAGACAGAGTAAGAATAATTAAGATGAAGAGAAGCAGACGGAAAGCTAAACATGAAGAGGGAAGATAAACTAACAACGCAGACAAACAGAAAAACAAATAAAAAGCAGACAGCAAAAGAAGCAAACTAACAGAAGTAGACATTTTGTTAAAATAAAAAAAAAAACAAAAAAACAAGTAGACACACACATAGACAGAAAGGTAAACATACAAAGGCAAACATGTAGACAGAAAGGCAAACATAGAGAGACAAACATGCAGACAAAGGCAAAGAGGCAAACACAGAGAAACGATTAACATAGACTAGCAGAAGGCTGACAGATCCAGACACTGCAACTGAGAAGCAGATAGACGGAGAGGCCGACAGATAGACAAACAAACACAGGCACGTTGACACAGACTCACAGACTAACAGACCACCACAGAGATCAGCCTCACAAACTTATTTATATTATTTGTTTAATCATGTATTTATTTTTTTAGGAATATTCTGAGAGCAAGAAAAGTAAAATTAACAAACGTTAGTAATGGCAGCACCTCTACTAACGTTAGTAACGGCAGCACCTCTACTAACGTTAGTAACGGCAGCACCTCTACTAACGTTAGTAACGGCAGCACCTCTACTAACGTTAGTAACGGCAGCACCTCTACTAACGTTAGTAACGGCAGCACCTCTACTAACGTTAGTAACGGCAGCACCTCTACTAACGTTAGTAACGGCAGCACCTCTACTAACGTTAGTAACGGCAGCACCTCTACTAACGTTAGTAACGGCAGCACCTCTACTAACGTTAGTAACGGCAGCACCTCTACTAACGTTAGTAACGGCAGCACCTCTACTAACGTTAGTAACGGCAGCACCTCTACTAACGTTAGTAACGGCAGCACCTCTACTAACGTTAGTAACGGCAGCACCTCTACTAACGTTAGTAACGGCAACACCTCTACTAACGTTAGTAACGGCAACACCTCTACTAACGGTAGTAACGGCAGCATCTCTACTAACGTTAGTAATGGCAGCACCTCTACTAACGGTAGTAACGGCAGCACCTCTACTAACGTTAGTAATGGCAGCACCTCTACTAACGTTAGTAACGGCAGCACGTCTACTAACGTTAGTAACGGCAGCACCTCTACTAACGTTAGTAACGGCAGCACCTCTACTAACGTTAGTAACGGCAGCACCTCTACTAACGTTAGTAACGGCAGCACCTCTATTAACATTAGTAACGGCAGCACCTCTATTAACGTTAGTAACGGCAACACCTCTACTAACGGTAGTAATGGCAGCACCTCTACTAACGGTAGTAATGGCAGCACCTCTACTAACGTTAGTAACGGCAGCACCTCTAGTAACGTTAGTAACGGCAGCACCTCTACTAACGTTAGTAACGGCAGCACCTCTACTAACGTTAGTAATGGCAGCACCTCTACTAACGTTAGTAACGGCAGCACCTCTACTAACGTTAGTAATGGCAGCACCTCTACTAACGTTAGTAATGGCAGCACCTCTACTAACGTTAGTAATGGCAGTACCTCTACTAACGTTAGTAATGGCAGCACCTCTACTAACGTTAGTAATGGCAGCACCTCTAATAACGTTAGTAACGGTAGCACCTCTATTAACGTTAGTAATGACAGCATCTCTACTAACGTTAGTAATGGCAGCACCTCTACTAACGTTAGTAACGGCAGCATCTCTACTAACGTTAGTAACGGCAGCACCTCTATTAACGTTAGTAATGGCAGCACCTCTACTAACGTTAGTAATGGCAGCACCTCTACTAACGTTAGTAACGGCAGCACCTCTACTAACGTTAGTAACGGCAGCACCTCTACTAACGTTAGTAATGGCAGCACCTCTACCAACGTTAGTAACGGCAGCACCTCTACTAACGCTAGTAATGGCAGCACCTCTACTAACGTTAGTAACGGCAGCACCTCTACTAACGTTAGTAATGGCAGCACCTCTACTAACGTTAGTAACGGCAGCACCTCTACTAACGTTAGTAATGGCAGCACCTCTACTAACGTTAGTAACGGCAGCACCTCTACTAACGTTAGTAATGGCAGCACCTCTACTAACGTTAGTAATGGCAGCACCTCTACTAACGTTAGTAACGGCAGCACCTCTATTAACGTTAGTAACGGCAGCACCTTTAATAACGTTAGTAACGGCAGCACCTCTATTAACGTTAGTAATGGCAGCACCTCTACTAACGTTAGTAACGGCAGCACCTCTACTAACGTTAGTAATGGCAGCACGTCTACTAACGTTAGTAATGGCAGCACCTCTACTAACGTTAGTAACGGCAGCACCTCTACTAACGTTATTAATGGCAGCACCTCTACTAACGTTAGTAATGGCAGCACCTCTACTAACGTTAGTAACGGCAGCAACTCTACTAACGTTAGTAATGGCAGCACCTCTACTAAAGTTAGTAATGGCAGCACCTCTACTAACGTTAGTAACGGCAGCACCTCTACTAACGTTAGTAACGGCAGCATTTATATTAACGTTAGTAACGGCAGCACCTCTACTAACGTTAATAACGGCAGCACCTCTACTAACGTTAGTAACGGCAGCACCTCTACTAACGTTACTAACGGCAGCACCTCTACTAACGTTAGTAACGGCAGTACCTCTACTAACGTTAGTAACGGCAGCACCTCTACTAACGTTAGTAACAGCAGCACCTATACTAACGTTAGTAACGGCAGCACCTCTACTAACGTTAGTAACGGCAGCACCTATAATAACGTTAGTAACGGCAGCACCTCTACTAACGTTAGTAACGGCAGCACCTCTACTAACGTTAGTAATGGCAGCACCTCTACTAACGTTAGTAATGGCAGCACCTCTACTAACGTTAGTAATGGCAGCACCTCTACTAACGTTAGTAACGGCAGCACCTCTATTAACGTTAGTAACGGCAGCACCTCTATTAACGTTAGTAATGGCAGCACCTCTACTAACGTTAGTAACGGCAGCACCTCTATTAACGTTAGTAACGGCAGCACCTTTAATAACGTTAGTAACGGCAGCACCTCTATTAACGTTAGTAATGGCAGCACCTCCACTAACGTTAGTAACGGCAGCACCTCTACTAACGTTAGTAATGGCAGCACCTCTATTAACGTTAGTAATGGCAGCACCTCTACTAACGTTAGTAACGGCAGCACCTCTATTAACGTTAGTAACGGCAGCACCTTTAATAACGTTAGTAACGGCAGCACCTCTATTAACGTTAGTAATGGCAGCATCTCTACTAACGTTAGTAACGGCAGCATTTATATTAACGTTAGTAATGGCAGCATCTCTACTAACGTTAGTAACGGCAGCATTTATATTGACGTTAGTAATGGCAGCACCTCTACTAACGTTAGTAACGGCAGCATTTATATTAACGTTAGTAATGGCAGCATCTCTACTAACGTTAGTAACGGCAGCATTTATATTAACGTTAGTAATGGCAGCATCTCTACTAACGTTAGTAACGGCAACATTTATATTGACGTTAGTAATGGCAGCATCTCTACTAACGTTAGTAACGGCAGTAAAATTAACATAAATTTAGTAATGCAAGTAATACTGACGTCAGTAGCGACAGTACACTTCAATACTGACGTCAGTAGCGACAGTACACTTCAATACTGACGTCAGTAGCGACAGTACACTTCAATACTGACGTCAGTAGCGACAGTGCACTTTAATACTGGCGTCAGTAGCAACAGTACACTTCAATACTGACGTCAGAAGCGACAGTACACTTTAATACTGACGTCAGTAGCTACAGTTCACTTTAATACTGACGTCAGTAGCGACAGTACACTTTAATACTGACGTCAGTAGCGACAGTACATTTTAATACTGACGTCAGTAGCGACAGTACACCTTAATACTGACGTCAGTAGCGACAGTACACTTTAATACTGACGTCAGTAGCGACAGTACACTTTAATACTTGTGTAAGTAGCGACAGTACACTTTAATACTGACGTCAGTAGTGACAGTACACTTTAATACTGACGTCATTAGAGACAGTACACTTTAATACTGACGTCAGTAGCGACAGTACACTTTAATACTGACGTCAGTTGCGACAGTACACTTTAATACTGACGTCAGTAGCGACAGTACACTTTAATACTGACGTCAGTAGCGACAGTACACTTTAATACTGACGTCAGTAGCGACAGTACACTTTAATACTGACGTCAGTAGCGACAGTACACTTTAATACTGACGTCAGTAGCGACAGTACACTTAAATACTGACGACAGTAGGGACAGTACACTTTAATACTGACGTCAGTAGCGACAGTACACTTTAATACTGACGTCAGTAGCGACATTACACTTTAATACTGACGTCAGTAGCGACAGTACACTTTAATACTGACGTCAGTAGCGACAGTACACTTTAATACTGGCGACAGTAGCGACAGTACACTTTAATACTAACGTCAGTAGCGACAGTACACTTTAATACTGACGTCAGTAGCGACAGTACACTTTAATACTGACGTCAGTAGCGATAGTACACTTTAATACTGACGTCAGTAGCGACAGTACACTTTAATACTGTCGTCAGTAGCGACAGTACACTTTAATACTGACGTCAGTAGCGACAGTACACTTTAATACTGACGTCAGTAGCGACAGTACACTTTAATACT